>NC_135879.1:244527327-244847327 GCF_964194155.1 Cetorhinus maximus
GAGAAGGAGCGAGACTGAGAGCGGAGACAGGGAGTTAAAAGTGAGCGAGAATGATCGAGAATGAGAGCGGTGACGGAGAGTTAACAGAGAGCGAGAAGGAGCGAGATTGAGAGCGAAGACGGGGTGTTTTAAGAGAGCGAGAAGGAGCGAGACTGAGAGCGGAGACAGGGAGTTAAACGAGAGCGAGAAGGAGCGAGACTGAGAGCCGAGACAGGGAGTTAAAAGAGAGCGAGAAGGAGCGAGACTGAGAGTGGAGACGGAGAGTTAAAAGACAGCGAGAAGGAGCGAGACTGAGAGCGGAGACATGGAGCTAAAAGAGAGCGAGATGGAGCGAGACTGTGAGCGGAGACAGAGAGTTAAAAGAGAGCGAGAAGGAGCGAGACTGAGAGCGGAGATGGAGAGTTAAAAGAGAGCGAGAAGGAGCGAGACTGAGAGCGGAGACAGGGAGTTAAATGAGAGCGAGTTGGAGCAAGACTGAGAGCGGTGAAAGAGAGTTAAATGAGAACGAGAAGGAGCGAGACTGAGAGCGGAGACAGGGAGTTAGAAGAGAGCGAGATGGAGCGAGACTGGGAGCGGAGACAGAGAGTTAAAAGAGAGCGAGAAGGAGCGAGACTGAGAGCGGAGACTGGGAGTTAAAGAGAGCGAGAAGGAGCGAGACTGAGAGCGGTGACAGGGAGTTAAAAGAGAGCGAGAAGGAGCGAGACTGAGAGCGGAGACCGGGAGTAAAAAGAGAGCGAGAAAGATCGAGACTGAGTGCGGTGACGGAGAGTTAAAAGAGAGCGAGAAGGAGCGAGATTGAGAGCGGAGACGGGGTATTTTAGAGAGCGAGAAGGAGCGAGACTGAGAGCGGAGACAGGGAGTTAAAAGAGAGCGAGAAGGAGCGAGACTGAGAGCGGAGACGGTTAGTTAAAAGAGAGCAAGAAGGAACGAGACTGAGCGCGGAGACAGGGAGTTAAAATTCAGCGAGATGGAGCGAGACTGAGAGTGTGACAGAGAGTTAAATGAGAGCGAGAAGGAGCGAGACTGAGAGCGGAGACAGGGAGTTAAATGAGAGCGAGAAGGAGGGAGACTGAGAGCGGAGATGGAGAGTTAAAAGAGAGCGAGTTGGAGCGAGACTGAGAGCGGTGACAGAGAGTTAAAAGTGAGCGAGAAGGAACGAGACTGAGAGCGGAGACAAGGAGTTAAAATTCAGCGAGATGGAGCGAGACTGAGAGTGTGACAGAGAGTTAAATGAGAGCGAGAAGGAGCGAGACTGAGAGCGGAGACAGTGAGTTAAATGAGAGCGAGATGGAGGGAGACTGAGAGCGGAGACGGTGAGTTAAATGAGAGCGAGAAGGAGCGAGACTGAGAGCGGGGACGGGGTGTGAATGGAGAGCGAGAAGGAGCAAGACTGAGAGCGGAGACGGGGCGTGAATGGAGAGCGAGAAGGAGCGAGACTGAGAGCGGAGACGGAGAGTTAAAAGAGAGCGATAATGAGCGAGACTGAGAGCGGAGACGGAGAGTTAAAAGAGATCGAGATGGAGCGAGACTGAGAGCGGAGACGGGGAGTTAAAAGAGAGCGAGAAGGAGCGAGACTGAGAGCGGAGTCAGGGAGTTAAAAGGGAGCGAGATGGAGCGAGATTGAGAGCGGAGACAGGGAGTTAAAAGAGAGCGAGAAGGATCGAGACTGAGAGCCGTGACGGAAAGTTTAAAGGGAGCGAGAAAGAGAGAGACTGACAGCGGGGACGGGGAGTGAATGGAGAGCGAGAAGGAGCAAGACTGAGAGCGGAGACGGGGCCTGAATGGAGAGCGAGAAGGAGCGAGACTGAGAGCGGAGACGTGGAGTTAAAAGAGAGCGAGAAGGAGCGAGACTGAGAGCGGAGACAGGGAGTTAAAAGAGACCGAGAAGGAGCCAGACTGAGATCGGAGACAGTGAGTTAAAAGAAAGCGAGACGGAGCGAGACTCAGAGCGGAGACAGAGAGTTAAAAGAGAGCGAGATGGAGTTTCACTGAGAGCGGAGACCGGTAGTTAAAGAGAGCGAGAAGGAGCGAGACTGTGAGCGGAGACAGGGAGTTAAAAGAGAGCGAGAAAGAGCGAGACTGAGAGCGGAGACAGGGAGTTAAAAGTGAGCGAGAAGGATCGAGACTGATAGCGGTGACGGAGAGTTAAAAGAGAGTGAGAAGGAGCGAGATTGAGAGCGGAGACGGGGTGTTTTAAGAGAGCGAGAAGGAGCGAGACTGAGAGCGGAGACAGGGAGTTAAACAAGAGCGAGAAGGAGCGAGACTGAGAGCCGAGACAGGGAGTTAAAAGAGAGCGAGAAGGAGCGAGACAGAGAGCGGAGACGGAGAGTTAAAAGACAGCGAGAACGAGCGAGACTGAGAGCGGAGACATGGAGTTAAATAAGAGCGAGAAGTAGCGAGACCGAGAGCGGAGACAGAGAGTTAAAAGAGAGGGAGAAGGAGCGAGACTGAGAGCGGTGACGGAGAGTTTAAAGAGAGCAAGAAGGAGCGAGACTGAGAGCAGAGACCGGGAGTTAAAGAGAGCGAGAAGGAGCGAGACTGAGAGCGGAGACAGGGAGTTAAAAGAGAGCGAGAAGGAGCGAGACTGAGAGCGGAGGCAGGGAGTTAAAAGAGTGCGAGAAGGATCGAGACTGAGAGCGGTGACGGTGAGTTAAAAGAGAGCGAGAAGGAGCGAGATTGAGAGCGGAGACGGGGTGTTTTAAGAGAGCGATAATGAGCGAGACTGAGAGCGGAGACGGAGAGTTAAAAGAGATCGAGATGGAGCGAGACTGAGAGCGGAGACGGGGAGTTAAAAGAGAGCGAGATGGAGCGAGACTGAGAGCGGAGTCAGGGAGTTAAAAGGGAGCGAGATGGAGCGAAATTGAGAGCGGAGACAGGGAGTTAAAAGAGAGCGAGAAGGAGCGAGACTGAGAGCGGAGACGGGGAGTTAAAAGAGAGCGAGAAGGAGCGAGACTGAGAGCGGAACAGGGAGTTAAAAGAGAGCGAGAAGGAGCGAGACTGAGAGCGGAGACAGGGAGTTAAAAGTGAGCGAGAAGGATCGAGACTGAGAGCGGTGACGGAGAGTTAAAAGAGAGCGAGAAGGAGCGAGATTGAGAGCGGAGACGGGGTGTTTTAAGAGAGCGAGAAGGAGCGAGACTGAGAGCGGAGAGAGGGAGTTAAACGAGAGCGAGAAGGAGCGAGACTGAGAGCCGAGACAGGGAGTTAAAAGAGAGCGAGAAGGAGCGAGACTGAGAGCGGAGACGGAGATTTAAAAGACAGCGAGAAGGAGCGAGACTGAGAGCGGAGACTTGGAGTTAAAAGAGAGCGAGAAGGAGCGAGACTGTGAGCGGAGACAGAGAGTTAAAAGGGAGCAAAAAGGAGCGAGACTGAGAGCTGAGAAGGAGAGTTAAAAGAGATCGAGAAGGAGCGAGACTGAGAGTGGAGACGGAGAGTTAAAAGAGAGCGAGTTGGAGCGAGACTGAGAGCGGTGACAGAGAGTTAAATGCGAGCGAGAATGAGCGAGACTGAGAGCGGAGACAGGGAGTTAGAAGAGAGCGAGATGGAGCGAGACTGGGAGCGGAGACAGAGAGTTAAATGAGAGCGAGAAGGAGCGAGACTGTGAGCGGAGACCTGGAGTTAAAGAGAGCGAGAAGGAGCGAGACTGAGAGCGGAGACAGGGAGTTAAAAGAGAGCGAGATGGAGCGAGACTGAGAGCGGAGACAGGGAGTGAAAAGAGAGCGAGAAGGATCGAGACTGAGAGCGGTGACGGAGAGTTAAAAGAGAGCGAGAAGGAGCGAGATTGAGAGCGGAGACGGGGTGTTTTAAGAGAGCGAGAAGGAGCGAGAATGAGAGCGGAGACAGGGAGTTAAAAGAGAGCGAGAAGGAGAGTGACTGAGAGCGGAGACAGGGAGTTAAAAGAGAGCGAGAAGGAGAGTGACTGAGAGCGGAGACAGGGAGTTAAAAGAGAGCGAGAAGGAGGGAGACTGAGAGCGGAGACAGGGAGTTAAACGAGAGCGAGAAGGAGCGAGACTGAGAGCGGAGACAGGGAGTTAAAAGAGAGCGAGAAGGAGCGAGACTGAGAGCGGAGACGGAGAGTTAAAAGAGAGCGAGAAGGAGCGAGACTGAGAGCAGAGACATGGAGTTAAATGAGAGCGAGAAGGAGCGAGACTGAGAGCGGAGACAGAGATTTAAAAGAGAGGGAGAAGGAGCGAGACTGAGAGCGGAGACGGAGAGTTAAAAGAGAGCGAGAAGGAGCGAGACTGAGAGCGGAGACAGGGAGTTAAAAGAGAGCGAGAAGGAGCGAGACTGAGAGCGGAGACGGAGAGTTAAATGAGAGCGAGTAGGAGCGAGACTGAGAGCGGTGACAGAGAGTTAAATTTGAGCGAGAAGGAGCGAGACTGAGAGCGGAGACAGGGAGTTAGTAGAGAGCGAGATGGAGCGAGACTGGGAGCGGAGACAGAGAGTTAAAAGAGAGCGAGAAGGAGCCAGACTGAGAGCGGAGACAGAGAGTTAAATGTGAGCGAGACGGAGCGAGAGTGAGAGCGGAGACAGTGAGTTAAAAGTGAGCGAGATGGAGCGAGACTGAGAGCGGAGACAGGTAGTTAAAAGAGAGCGAGACGGAGCGAGACTGAGAGCGGTGACAGAGAGTTAAAAGTGAGCGAGAAGGAACGAGACTGAGCGCGGAGACAGGGAGTTAAAATTCAGCGAGATGGTGCGAGACTGAGAGTGTGACAGAGAGTTAAATGAGAGCAAGAAGCAGCGAGACTGAGAGCGGAGACAGTGAGTTAAATGAGAGCGAGAAGGAGGGAGACTGAGAGCGGAGACGGAGAGTTAAAAGAGAGAGAGAAGGAGCGAGACTGAGAGCGGGGACGGGGTGTGAATGGAGAGCGAGAAGGAGCAAGACTGAGAGCGGAGACGGGGCGTGAATGGAGAGCGAGAAGGAGCGAGACTGAGAGCGGAGACAGGGAGTGAATGGACAGCGAGATGGAGCGAGACTCAGAGCGGAGACGGAGAGTTAAAAGAGAGCGATAATGAGCGAGACTGAGAGCGGAGACGGAGAGTTAAAAGAGATCGAGATGGAGCGAGACTGAGAGCGGAGACGGGATGTTTAAAGAGATCGAGAAGGAGCGAGACTGAGAGCGGAGACAGGGAGTTAAAAGAGACCGAGAAGGAGCCAGACTGAGAGCGGAGACAGTGAGTTAAAAGAGAGCAAGACGGAGCGAGACTGAGAGCGGAGACAGAGAGTTAAAAGAGAGCGAGAAGGAGTTAGACTGAGAGCGGAGACAGGGAGTTTAAAGAGAGCGAGATGGAGCGAGACTGAGAGCGGAGACGGGGAGTTAAATGAGAGCGAGAAGGAGCGAGACTGGGAGCGGAGACAGGGAGTTAAAAGAGAGCGAGAAGGAGCGAGACTGAGAGCGGAGACAGGGAGTTAAAAGAGAGCGAGAAGGAGCGAGACTGAGTGCGGAGACAGGTAGTTAAAAGAGAGCGAGAAGGAGCGAGACTGAGAGCGGAGACAGGGAGTTAAACGAGAGCGAGAAGGAGCGAGACTGAGAGCCGAGACAGGGAGTTAAAAGAGAGCGAGAAGGAGCGAGACTGAGAGCGGAGACGGAGAGTTAAAAGGCAGCGAGAAGGAGCGAGACTGAGAGCGGAGACATGGAGTTAAAAGAGAGCGAGAAGGAGCGAGACTGAGAGCGGAGACAGAGAGTAAAAAGAGAGCGAGAAGGAGCGAGACTGAGAGCGGAGACGGAGAGTTAAAAGAGAGCGAGAAGGAGCGATACTGAGAGCGGAGACAGGGAGTTAAAAGAGAGCGAGAAGGAGCGAGACTGAGAGCGGAGACGGAGAGTAAATAGAGAGCGAGTTGGAGTGAGACTGAGAGCGGTGACAGAGAGTTAAATGAGAGCGAGAAGGAGCGAGACTGAGAGTGAGACAGGGAGTTAGAAGAGACCGAGTTGGAGCGAGACTGGGAGCGGAGACAGAGAGTTGAAAGAGAGCGAGAAGGAGCGAGACTGAGAGCGGAGACAGGGAGTTAAAAGAGAGCGAGAAGGAGCGAGACTGAGAGCGGAGACGGGTAGTTAAAAGAGAGCGAGAAGGAGCGAGACTGAGTGCTGAGACGGGGAGTTAAAAGAGAGCGAGAAGGAGCGAGATTGAGAGCGGAGAATTAGAGTTAAATGAGAGTGAGAAGGAGAGTGACTGAGAGCGGACACAGGGAGTTAAAAGAGAGCGAGATGGAGCGTGACTGAGAGCCAAGACGAGGAGTTAATAGAGAGCGAGAAGGAGCGAGACTGAGTGCGGAGACAGGGAGTTAAAAGAGAGCGAGAAGGAGCGAGACTGAGAGCGGAGACAGGGAGTTAAATGAGAGCGAGAAGGAGCGAGACTGAGAGCGGAGACAGGGTGTTAAAAGTGAGCGAGAAGGATCGAGAATGAGAGCGGTGACGGAGAGTTAACAGAGAGCGAGAAGGAGCGAGATTGAGAGCGAAGACGGGGTGTTTTAAGAGAGCGAGAAGGAGCGAGACTGAGAGCGGAGACAGGGAGTTAAACGAGAGCGAGACTGAGAGCCGAGACAGGGAGTTAAAAGAGAGCGAGAAGGAGCGAGACTGAGAGCGGAGACGGAGAGTTAAAAGACAGCTAGAAGGAGCGAGATTGAGAGCGGAGACATGGAGCTAAAAGAGAGCGAGAAGGAGCGAGACTGTGAGCGGAGACAGAGAGTTAAAAGAGAGCGAGAAGGAGCGAGACTGAGAGCGGAGATGGAGAGTTAAAAGAGAGCGAGAAGGAGCGAGACTGAAAGCGGAGACAGGGCGTTAATAGAGAGCGAGAAGGAGCGAGACTGAGAGCGGAGACAGAGAGTTAAAAGAGAGCGAGTTGGAGCAAGACTGAGAGCGGTGACAGAGAGTTAAATGAGAGCGAGAAGGAGCGAGACTGAGAGCGGAGACAGGGAGTTAGAAGAGAGCGAGATGGAGCGAGACTGGGAGCGGAGACAGAGAGTTAAAAGAGAGCGAGAAGGAGCGAGACTGAGAGCGGAGACCGGGAGTTAAAGAGAGCGAGAAGGAGCGAGACTGAGAGCGGTGACAGGGAGTTAAAAGAGAGCGAGAAGGAGCGAGACTGAGAGCGGAGACAGGGAGTTAAAAGAGAGCGAGAAAGATCGAGACTGAGTGCGGTGACGGAGAGTTAAAAGAGAGCGAGAAGGAGCGAGATTGAGAGCGGAGACGGGGTATTTTAGAGAGCGAGAAGGAGCGAGACTGAGAGCGGAGACAGGGAGTTAAAAGAGAGCGAGAAGGAGCGAGACTGAGAGCGGAGACGGGTAGTTAAAAGAGAGCAAGAAGGAACGAGACTGAGCGCGGAGACGGTGAGTTAAAATTCAGCGAGATGGAGCGAGACTGAGAGTGTGACAGAGAGTTAAATGAGAGCGAGAAGGAGCGAGACTGAGAGCGGAGACAGGGAGTTAAATGAGAGCGAGAAGGAGGGAGACTGAGAGTGGAGACGGTGAGTTAAAAGAGAGCGAGTTGGAGCGAGACTGAGAGCGGTGACAGAGAGTTAAAAGTGAGCGAGAAGGAACGAGACAGAGAGCGGAGACAAGGAGTTAAAATTCAGCGAGATGGAGCGAGACTGAGAGTGTGACAGAGAGTTAAATGAGAGCGAGAAGGAGCGAAACTGAGAGCGGAGACAGTGAGTTAAATGAGAGCGAGAAGGAGGGAGACTGAGAGCGGAGACGGTGAGTTAAAAGAGAGCGAGAAGGAGCGAGACTGAGAGCGTGGACGGGGTGTGAATGGAGAGCGAGAAGGAGCAAGACTGAGAGCGGAGACGGGGCGTGAATGGAGAGCGAGAAGGAGCGAGACTGAGAGCGGAGACGGGGAGTGAATGGACAGCGAGAAGGAGCGAGACTGAGAGCGGAGACGGAGAGTTAAAAGAGAGCGATAATGAGCGAGACTGAGAGCGGAGACGGAGAGTTAAAAGAGATCGAGATGGAGCGAGACTGAGAGCGGAGACGGGGAGTTAAAAGAAAGCGAGAAGGAGCGAGACTGAGAGCGGAGACAGGGAGTTAAAAGAGACCGAGATGGAACCAGACTGAGAGCGGAGACAGTGAGTTAAAAGAGAGCGAAACGGAGCGAGACTGAGAGCGGAGACAGAGAGTTAAAAGAGAGCGAGAAGGAGTTAGACTGAGAGCGGAGACAGGGAGTTAAAAGAGAGCGAGATGGAGCCAGACTGAGAGCGGAGACAGAGCGTTAAAAGAGAGCGAGAAGGAGCGAGACTGAAAGCTGAGACAGGGAGTTAAAAGAGAGCGAGAAGGATCGAGACTGAGAGCGGTGACGGAGAGTTAAAAGAGAGCGAGAAGGAGCGAGATTGAGAGCGGAGACGGGGTGTTTTAAGAGAGCGAGAAGGAGCGAGACTGAGAGCGGAGACAGGGAGTTAAAAGAGAGCGAGAAGGAGAGTGACTGAGAGCGGAGACAGGGAGTTAAAAGAGAGCGAGAAGGAGAGTGACTGAGAGCGGAGACAGGGAGTTAAAAGAGAGCGAGAAGGAGGGAGACTGAGAGCGGAGACAGGGAGTTAAACGATAGCGAGAAGGAGCGAGACTGAGAGCCGAGACAGGGAGTTAAAAGAGAGCGAGAAGGAGCGAGACTGTGAGCGGAGACGGAGAGTTAAAAGAGAGCGAGAAGGAGCGAGACTGAGAGCAGAGACATGGAGTTAAATGAGAGCGAGAAGTAGCGAGACTGAGAGCGGAGACAGAGATTTAAAAGAGAGGGAGAAGGAGCGAGACTGAGAGCGGAGACGGAGAGTTAAAAGAGAGCGTGAAGGAGCGAGACTGAGAGCGGAGACAGGGAGTTAAAAGAGAGCGAGAAGGAACGAGACTGAGAGCGGAGACGGAGAGTTAAATGAGAGCGAGTAGGAGCGAGACTGAGAGCGGTGACAGAGAGTTAAATTTGAGCGAGAAGGAGCGAGACTGAGAGCGGAGACAGGGAGTTAGAAGAGAGCGAGATGGAGCGAGACTGGGAGCGGAGACAGAGAGTTAAAAGAGAGCGAGAAGGAGCCAGACTGAGAGCGGAGACAGAGAGTTAAATGTGAGCGAGACGGAGCGAGAGTGAGAGCGGAGACAGTGAGTTAAAAGTGAGCGAGATGGAGCGAGACTGAGAGCGGAGACAGGTAGTTAAAAGAGAGCGAGACGGAGCGAGACTGAGAGCGGAGACAGAGAGTTAAAAGTGAGCGAGAAGGAACGAGACTGAGCGCGGAGACAGGGAGTTAAAATTCAGCGAGATGGAGCGAGACTGAGAGTGTGACACAGAGTTAAATGAGAGCGAGAAGGAGCGAGACTGAGAGCGGAGACAGGGAGTTAAATGAGAGCGAGATGGAGGGAGACTGAGAGCGGAGACGGAGAGTTAAAAGAGAGCGAGTAGGAGCGAGACTGAGAGCGCTGACAGAGTTAAAAGTGAGCGAGAAGGAACGAGACTGAGAGCGGAGACAAGGAGTTAAAATTCAGCGAGATGGAGCGAGACTGAGAGTGTGACAGAGAGTTAAATGAGAGCAAGAAGGAGGGAGACTGAGAGCGGAGACGGAGAGTTAAAAGAGAGCGAGAAGGAGCGATACTGAGAGCGGGGACGGGGTGTGAATGGAGAGCGAGAAGGAGCAAGACTGAGAGCGGACACGGGGCGTGAATGGAGTGCGAGAAGGAGCGAGACTGAGAGCGGAGACAGGGAGTGAATGGACAGCAAGAAGGAGCGAGACTGAGAGCGGAGACGGAGAGTTAAAAGAGAGCGATAATGAGCGAGACTGAGAGCGGAGACGGAGAGTTAAAAGAGATCGAGATGGAGCGAGACTGAGAGCGGAGACGGGGAGTTAAATGAGAGCGAGAAGGAGCGAGACTGAGAGCGGAGACGGGGAGTTAAAAGAGAGCGAGAAGGAGCGAGTTTGAGAGCGGAGAAGGAGAGTTAAATGAGAGCGAGAAGGAGCGAGACTGAGAGCGGACACAGGGAGTTAAATGAGAGCGAGAAGGAGCGAGACAGAGAGCGGAGAAGGAGAGTTAAATGAGAGCGGGAAGGAGCGAGACTGAGAGCGGACACAGGGAGTTAATAGAGAGCGAGAAGGAGCGAGACAGAGAGCGGAGAAGGAGTGTTAAATGAGAGAGAGAAGGAGCGAGACTGAGAGCGGAGACAGGGAGTTAAAGGAGATCGAGAAGGAGCGAGACTGAGAGCGGAGACGGAGAGTTAAAAGAGAGCCAGATGGAGCGAGAATGAGAGTGGGGACGGGGAGTTAAAAGAGAGCGAGAAGGAGCGAGACTGAGAGTGGAGACGAAGCGTTAAAAGAGAGCGAGAAGGAGTGAGACAGAGAGCGGAGACGAAGTGTTAAAAGAGAGCGAGAAGGAGCGAGAATGAGAGCAGAGACGAAGACTTAAAAGAGAGCGAGAAGGAGCGAGACTGAGAGCGGAGACAGTGAGTTAAAAGAAAGCGAGACGGAGCGAGACTGAGAGCAGAGACAGATTTAAAAGAGAGCGAGAAGGATTTAGACTGAGAGCGGAGACCGGGAGTTAAAGAGAGCGAGATGGAGCGAGACTGAGAGCGGAGACAGGGAGTTAAAAGAGAGCGAGAAGGAGCGAGACTGAGAGCGGAGACAGGGAGTTAAAAGTGAGCGAGAAGGATCGAGACTGAGAGCGGTGACGGAGAGTTAAAACAGAGCGAGAAGGAGCGAGATTGAGAGCGGAGACGGGGTGTTTTAAGAGAGCGAGAAGGAGCGAGACTGCGAGCGGAGACAGGGAGTTAAACGAGAGCGAGAAGGAGCGAGACTGAGAGCCGAGACAGGGAGTTAAAAGAGAGCGACAAGGAGCGAGACTGAGAGCGGAGACGGAGATTTAAAAGACAGCGAGAAGGAGCGAGACTGAGAGCGGAGACTTGGAGTTAAAAGAGAGCGAGAAGGAGCGAGACTATGAGCGGAGACAGAGAGTAAAAGAGAGCGAGAAGGAGCGAGACTGAGAGCGGAGATGGAGAGTTAAAAGAGAGCGAGAAGGAGCGAGACTGAGAGCGGAGACAGGGAGTTAATAGAGAGCGAGAAGGAGCGAGACTGAGAGCGGAGACGGAGAGTTAAAAGAGAGCGAGTTGGAGCGAGACTGAGAGAGGTGACAGAGAGTTAAATGAGAGCGAGAAGGAGCGTGACTGAGAGCGGAGACAGGGAGTTAGAAGAGAGCGAGATGGAGCGAGACTGGGAGCGGAGACAGAGAGTTAAAAGAGAGCGAGAAGGAGCGAGACTGAGAGCGGAGACCTGGAGTTAAAGAGAGCGAGAAGGAGCGAGACTGAGAGCGGAGACAGGGAGTTAAAAGAGAGCGAGACGGAGCGAGACTGAGAGCGGAGACAGGGAGTTAAAAGAGAGCGAGAAGGGTCGAGACTGAGAGCGGTGACGGAGAGTTAAAAGAGAGCGAGAAGGAGCGAGATTGAGAGTGGAGACGGGATGTTTTAAGAGAGCGAGAAGGAGCGAGACTGAGAGCGGAGACAGGGAGTTAAAAGAGAGCGAGAAGGAGCGAGACTGAGAGCGGAGACGGGTAGTTAAAAGAGAGCGAGAAGGAGCGAGACTGAGAGCTGAGACGGGGTGTTAAAAGAGAGCAAGAAGGAGCGAGATTGAGAGCGGAGACGGAGAGTTAAAAGAGAGCGAGAAGGAGCGAGACTGAGAGCGGAGACGGGGTGTTAAAAGAGAGCGAGAAGGAGCGAGACTGATAGCGGAGACAGGGAGTTAATAGAGAGCGAGAAGGAGGGTGACTGAGAGCGGAGACAGGGAGTTAAAAGAGAGCGAGAAGGAGCGAGACTGAGAGCGGAGACATGGAGTTAAACGAGAGCGAGAAGGAGCGAGACTGAGAGCCGAGACAGGGAGTTAAAAGAGAGCGAGAAGGAGCGAGACTGAGAGCGGAGACGGAGAGTTAAAAGACAGCGAGAAGGAGCGAGACTGAGAGCGGAGACATGGAGTTAAATGAGAGCAAGAAGGAGCGAGACTGAGAGCGGAGACAGAGATTTAAAAGAGAGCGAGAAGGAGCGAGACTGAGAGCTGAGACGGAGAGTTAAATGAGAGCGAGTAGGAGCAAGACTGAGAGCGGTCACAGAGAGTTAAATTTGAGCGAGAAGGAGCGAGACTGAGAGCGGAGACAGGGAGTTGGAAAAGAGCGAGATGGAGCGAGACTGTGAGCGGAGACAGAGAGTTTAAAGAGAGCGAGAAGGAGCCAGACTGAGAGCGGAATCAGAGAGTTAAAAGTGAGCGAGAAGGAACGAGACTGAGCGCGGAGACAGGGAGTTAAAATTCAGCGAGATGGAGCGAGACTGAGAGTGTGACAGAGAGTTAAATGAGAGCGAGAAGGAGCGAGACTGAGAGCGGAGACAGGGAGTTAAATGAGAGCGAGAAGGAGGGAGACTAAGAGCGGAGACAGAGTGTTAAAAGAGAGCGAGAAGGAGCGAGACTGAGAGCGGAGACGGAGAGTTAAAAGAGAGCGAGAAGGAGCGAGACTGAGAGCGGAGACAGGGAGTTAATAGAGAGCGAGAAGGAGCGAGACTGAGAGCGGAGACGGAGAGTTAAAAGAGAGCGAGTTGGAGCGAGACTGAGAGCGGTGACAGAGAGTTAAATGAGAGCGAGAAGGAGCGAGACTGAGAGCGGAGACAGGGAGTTAGAAGAGAGCGAGATGGAGCGAGACTGGGAGCGGAGACAGAGAGTTAAAAGAGAGCGAGAAGGAGCGAGACTGAGAGCGGAGACCGGGAGTTAAAGAGAGCGAGAAGGAGCGAGACTGAGAGCGGAGACAGGGAGTTAAAAGAGATCGAGAAGGAGCGAGACTGAGAGCGGAGACAGGGAGTTAAAAGAGAGCGAGAAGGAGCGAGACTGAGAGCTGAGACGGGGAGTTAAAAGAGAGCGAGATTGAGAGCGGAGAAGGAGAGTTAAATGAGAGCGAGAAGGAGCGAGACTGAGAGCGGAGACAGGGAGTTAAAAGAGATCGAGAAGGAGCGAGACTGAGAGCGGAGACGGAGAGTTTAAAGAGAGCCAGATGGAGCGAGAATGAGAGCGGGGACGGGGAGTTAAATGAGAGCGAGAAGGAGCGAGACTGAGAGCGGAGACGAAGCGTTAAAATAGAGCGAGAAGGAGCGAGACAGAGAGCGGAGACGAAGTGTTAAAAGAGAGCGAGAAGGAGCGAGAATGAGAGCAGAGACGAAGACTTAAAAGAGAGCGAGAAGGAGCGAGACTGAGAGCGGAGACAGTGAGTTAAAAGAAAACGAGACGGAGCGAGAATGAGAGCGGAGACAGAGAGTTAAAAGAGAGCAAGAAAGATTTAGACTGAGAGCGGAGACCGGGAGTTAAAGAGAGCGAGATGGAGCGTGACTGAGAGCGGAGACAGGGAGTTAAAAGAGAGCGAGAAGGAGCGAGACTGAGAGCGGAGACAGGGAGTTAAAAGTGAGCGAGAAGGATCGAGACTGAGAACGGTGACGGAGAGTTAAAAGAGAGCGAGAAGGAGCGAGATTGAGAGCGGAGACGGGGTGTTTTAAGAGAGCGAGAAGGAGCGAGACTGAGAGCGGAGACAGGGAGTTAAACAAGAGCGAGAAGGAGCGAGACTGAGAGCCGAGACAGAGAGTTAAAAGAGAGCGAGAAGGAGCGAGACTGAGAGCGGAGACGGAGATTTAAAAGACAGCGGGAAGGAGCGAGACTGAGAGCGGAGACTTGGAGTTAAAAGAGAGCGAGAAGGAGCGAGACTGTGAGCGGAGAAGAGAGTTAAAAGAGAGCGAGAAGGAGCGAGACTGAGAGCAGAGACGGAGAGTTAAAAGAGAGCGAGTAGGAGCGAGACTGAGAGCGGAGACAGGGAGTTAATAGAGAGCGAGAAGGAGCGAGACTGAGAGCGGAGACGGAGAGTTAAAAGAGAGCGAGTTGGAGCGAGACTGAGAGCGGTGACAGAGAGTTAAATGAGAGCGAGAAGGAGCGAGACTGAGAGCGGAGACAGGGAGTTAGAAGAGAGCGAGATGGAGCGAGACTGGGAGCGGAGACAGAGAGTTAAAAGAGAGCGAGAAGGAGCGAGACTGAGAGCGGAGACCCGGAGTTAAAGCGAGCGAGAAGGAGCGAGACTGAGAGCGGAGACAGGGAGTTAAAAGAGAGCGAGAAGGATCGAGACTGAGAGCGGTGACGGAGAGTTAAAAGAGAGCGAGAAGGAGCCAGATTGAGAGTGGAGACGGGGTGTTTTAAGAGAGCGAGAAGGAGCGAGACTGAGAGCGGAGACAGGGAGTTAAAAGAGAGCGAGAAGGAGCGAGACTGAGAGCGGAGACGGGTAGTTAAAAGAGAGCGAGAAGGAGCGAGACTGAGAGCTGAGACGGGGAGTTTAAAGAGAGCAAGAAGGAGCGAGATTGAGAGCGGAGACGGAGAGTTAAAAGAGAGCGAGAAGGAGCGAGACTGAGAGCGGAGACGGGGTGTTAAAAGAGAGCGAGAAGGAGCGAGACTGATAGCGGAGACAGGGAGTTAATAGAGAGCGAGAAGGAGAGTGACTGAGAGCGGAGACAGGGAGTTAAAAGAGAGCGAGAAGGAGCGAGACTGAGAGCGGAGGCAGGGAATTAAACGAGAGCGAGAAGGAGCGAGACTGAGAGCCGAGACAGGGAGTTAAAAGAGAGCGAGAAGGATCGAGACTGAGAGCGGTGACGGAGAGTTAAAAGAGAGCGAGAAGGAGCCAGATTGAGAGTGGAGACGGGGTGTTTTAAGAGAGCGAGAAGGAGCGAGACTGAGAGCGGAGACAGGGAGTTAAAAGAGAGCGAGAAGGAGCGAGACTGAGAGCGGAGACGGGTAGTTAAAAGAGAGCGAGAAGGAGCGAGACTGAGAGCTGAGACGGGGAGTTTAAAGAGAGCAAGAAGGAGCGAGATTGAGAGCGGAGACGGAGAGTTAAAAGAGAGCGAGAAGGAGCGAGACTGAGAGCGGAGACGGGGTGTTAAAAGAGAGCGAGAAGGAGCGAGACTGATAGCGGAGACAGGGAGTTAATAGAGAGCGAGAAGGAGTGTGACTGAGAGCGGAGACAGGGAGTTAAAAGAGAGCGAGAAGGAGCGAGACTGAGAGCGGAGGCAGGGAATTAAACGAGAGCGAGAAGGAGCGAGACTGAGAGCCGAGACAGGGAGTTAAAAGAGAGCGAGAAGGAGCGAGACTGAGAGCGGAGACGGAGAGTTAAAAGACAGCGAGAAGGAGCGAGACTGAGAGCGGAGACATGGAGTTAAATGAGAGCGAGAAGGAGCGAGACTGAGAGCGGAGACAGAGATTTAAAAGAGAGGGAGAAGGAGCGAGACTGAGAGCGGTGACAGAGAGTTAAAAGACAGCGAGAAGGAGCGAGACTGAGAGCGGAGACATGGAGTTAAATGAGAGCGAGAAGGAGCGAGACTGAGAGCGGAGACAGAGATTTAAAAGAGAGGGAGAAGGAGCGAGACTGATAGCGGTGACAGAGAGTTAAAAGTGAGCGAGAAGGAACGAGACTGAGAGCGGAGACAAGGAGTTAAAATTCATCGAATGGAGCGAGACTGAGAGTGTGACAGAGAGTTAAATGAGAGCGAGAAGGAGCGAGACTGAGAGCGGAGACAGTGAGTTAAATGAGAGCGAGAAGGAGGGAGACTGAGAGCGGAGACGGAGAGTTAAAAGAGAGCGAGAAGGAGCGAGACTGAGAGCGGGGACGGGGTGTGAATGGAGAGCGAGAAGGAGCAAGACTGAGAGCGGAGACGGGGGGTGAATGGAGAGCGAGAAGGAGCGAGACTGAGAGCGGAGACGGGGAGTGAATGGACAGAGAGAAGGAGCGAGACTGAGAGCGGAGACGGAGAGTTAAAAGAGAGCGATAATGAGCGAGACTGAGAGCGGAGACGGAGAGTTAAAAGAGATCGAGATGGAGCGAGACTGAGAGCGGAGACGGGGAGTTAAAAGAGAGCGAGAAGGATCGAGACTGAGAGCGGAGACAGGGAGTTAAAAGAGACCGAGATGGAGCCAGACTGAGAGCGGAGACAGTGAGTTAAAAGAGAGCGAGACGGAGCGAGACTGAGAGCGTAGACAGAGAGTTAAAAGAGAGCGAGAAGGAGTTAGACTGAGAGCGGAGACAGGGAGTTAAAAGAGAGCGAGATGGAGCCAGACTGAGAGCGGAGACAGAGCGTTAAAAGAGAGAGAGAAGGAGCGAGACTGAAAGCGGAGACAGGGAGTTAAAAGAGAGCGAGATGGAGCGAGACTGAGAGCGGAGACGGCGAGTTAAATGAGAGCGAGAAGGAGCGAGACTGAGAGCGGAGACCGGGAGTTATAGAGAGCGAGAAGGAGCGAGACTGAGGGCGGAGACAGGGAGTTAAAAGAGAGCGAGATGGAGCGAGACTGAGAGCGGAGACAGGGAGTTAAAAGAGAGTGAGAAGGATCGAGACTGAGAGCGGTGACGGAAAGTTAAAAGACAGCGAGAAGGAGAGAGACTGACAGCGGGGACGGGGAGTGAATGGAGAGCGAGAAGGAGCAAGACTGAGAGCGGAGACGGAGCCTGAATGGAGAGCGAGAAGGAGCGAGACTGAGAGCGGAGACGGGGAGTTAAAAGAGAGCGAGAAGGAGCGAGACTGAGAGCGGAGACAGGGAGTTAAAAGAGACCGAGAAGGAGCCAGACTGAGAGCGGAGACAGTGAGTTAAAAGAAAGCGAGACGGAGCGAGACTGAGAGCGGAGACAGAGAGTTAAAAGAGAGTGAGAAGGAGTTAGACTGAGAGCGGAGACCGGGAGTTAAAGAGAGCGAGAAGGAGCGAGACTGAGAGCGGAGACAGGGAGTTAAATGAGAGCGAGAAGGATCGAGACTGAGAGCGGTGACGGAGAGTTAACAGAGAGCGAGAAGGAGCGAGATTGAGAGCGGAGACGGGGTGTTTTAAGAGAGCGAGAAGGAGCGAGACTGAGAGCGGAGACAGGGAGTTAAACGAGACCGAGAAGGAGCGAGACTGAGAGCCGAGACAGGGAGTTAAAAGAGAGTGAGAAGGAGCGATACTGAGAGCGGAGACGGAGAGTTAAAAGACAGCGAGAAGGAGCGAGACTGAGAGCGGAGACATGGACTTAAAAGAGAGCGAGAAGGAGCGAGACTGAGAGCGGAGACAGAGAGTTAAAAGAGAGCGAGAAGGAGCGAGACTGAGAGCGGAGACGCAGAGTTAAAAGAGAGCGAGAAGGAGCGAGACTGTGAGCGGAGACAGGGAGTTAATAGAGAGCGAGAAGGAGCGAGACTGAGAGCGGAGACGGAGAGTTAAAAGAGAGCGAGTTGGAGCGAGACTGAGAGCGGTGACAGAGAGTTAAATGAGAGCGAGAAGGAGCGAGACTGAGAGCGGAGACAGGGAGTTAGAAGAGAGCGAGATGGAGCGAGACTGGGAGCGGAGACAGAGAGTTAAAAGAGAGCGAGAAGGAGCGAGACTGAGAGCGGAGACCGGGAGTTAAAGAGAGCGAGAAGGAGCGAGACTGAGAGCGGAGACAGGGAGTTAAAAGAGAGCGAGAAGGAGCGAGACTGAGAGAGGAGACAGGGAGTTAAAAGAGAGCGAGAAGGAGCGAGACTGAGAGCTGAGACGGGGAGTTAAAAGAGAGCGAGAAGGAGCGAGATTGAGAGCGGAGAAGGAGAGTTAAATGAAAGCGAGAAGGAGCAAGACTGAGAGCGGACACAGGGAGTTAAAAGAGAGCGAGAAGGAGCGAGACAGAGAGCGGAGAAGGAGAGTTAAATGAGAGCGGGAAGGAGCGAGACTGAGAGCGGACACAGGGAGTTAATAGAGAGCGAGAAGGAGCGAGACAGAGAGCGGAGAAGGAGTGTTAAATGAGAGCGAGAAGGAGCGAGACTGAGAGCGGAGACAGGGAGTTAAAAGAGATCGAAAAGGAGCGAGACTGAGAGCGGAGACGGAGAGTTAAAAGAGAGCCAGATGGAGCGAGAATGAAAGCGGGGACGGGGAGTTAAAAGAGAGCGAGAAGGAGCTAGACTGAGAGCGGAGACGAAGCGTTAAAAGAGAGCGAGAAGGAGCGAGACAGAGAGCGGAGACGAAGTGTTAAAAGAGAGCGAGAAGGAGCGAGAATGAGAGCAGAGACGAAGACTTAAAAGAGAGCGAGAAGGAGCGAGACTGAGAGCGGAGACAGTGAGTTAAAAGAAAGCGAGACGGAGCGAGACTGAGAGCGGAGACAGAGAGTTAAAAGAGAGCGAGAAGGATTTAGACTGAGAGCGGAGACCGGGAGTTAAAGAGAGCGAGAAGGAGCGAGACTGAGAGCGGAGACAGGGAGTTAAAAGAGAGCGAGAAGGAGCGAGACTGAGAGCGGAGACAGGGAGTTAAATGAGTGCGAGAAGGATCGAGACTGAGAGCGGTGACGGAGAGTTAAAAGAGAGCGAGAAGGAGCGAGATTGAGAGTGGAGACGGGGTGTTTTAAGAGAGCGAGAAGGAGCGAGACTGAGAGCGGAGACAGGGAGTTAATAGAGAGCGAGAAGGAGCGAGACTGAGAGCGGAGACGGGTAGTTAAAAGAGAGCGAGAAGGAGCGTGACTGAGAGCCGAGACGAGGAGTTAATAGAGAGCGAGAAGGAGCGAGACTGAGTGCGGAGACAGGCAGTTAAAAGAGAGCTAGAAGGAGCGAGACTGAGAGCGGAGACAGGGAGTTAAACGAGAGCGAGAAGGAGCGAGACTGAGAGCCGAGAGAGGGAGTTAAAAGAGAGCGAGAAGGAGCGAGACTGAGAGTGGAGACGGAGAGTTAAAAGAGAGCGAGAAGGAGCGAGACTGAGAGCTGAGACCGGGAGTTAAAAGAGAGCGAGAAGGAGCGAGATTGAGAGCGGAGAAGGAGAGTTAAATGAGAGCGAGAAGGAGCGAGACTGAGAGTGGACACAGGGAGTTAAAAGAGAGCGAGAAGGAGCGAGACAGAGAGCGGAGAAGGAGAGTTAAATGAGAGCGGGAAGGAGCGAGACTGAGAACGGACAGAGGGAGTTAATAGAGAGTGAGAAGGAGCGAGACAGAGAGCGGAGAAGGAGTGTTAAATGAGAGCGAGAAGGAGCGAGACTGAGAGCGGAGACAGGGAGTTAAAAGAGATCGAGAAGGAGCGAGACTGAGAGCGGAGACGGAGAGTTAAAAGAGAGCCAGATGGAGCGAGAATGAGAGCGGGGACGGGGAGTTAAATGAGAGCGAGAAGGAGCGAGACTGAGAGCGGAGACGAAGCGTTAAAAGAGAGCGAGAAGGAGCGAGACAGAGAGCGGAGACGAAGTGTTAAAAGAGAGCGAGAAGGAGCGAGAATGAGAGCAGAGACGAAGACTTAAAAGAGAGCGAGAATGAGCGAGACTGAGAGCGGAGACAGTGAGTTAAAAGAAAGCGAGACGGAGCGAGACTGAGAGCGGAGACAGAGAGTTAAAAGAGAGCGAGAAGGATTTAGACTGAGAGCGGAGACCGGGAGTTAAAGAGAGCGAGATGGAGCGAGACTGAGAGCGGAGACAGGGAGTTAAAAGAGAGCGAGAAGGAGCGAGACTGAGAGCGGAGACAGGGAGTTAAAAGTGAGCGAGAAGGATCGAGACTGAGAGCGGTGACGGAGAGTTAAAAGAGAGCGAGAAGGAGCGTGATTGAGAGCGGAGACGGGGTGTTTTAAGAGAGCGAGAAGGAGCGAGACTGAGAGCGGAGACAGGGAGTTAAACGAGAGCGAGAAGGAGCGAGACTGAGAGCGGAGACGGAGATTTAAAAGACAGCGGGAAGGAGCGAGACTGAGAGCGGAGACTTGGAGTTAAAAGAGAGCGAGAAGGAGCGAGACTGTGAGCGGAGACAGAGAGTTAAAAGAGAGCGAGAAGGAGCGAGACTGAGAGCAGAGATGGAGAGTTAAAAGAGAGCGAGTAGGAGCGAGACTGAGAGCGGAGACAGGGAGTTAAAAGAGAGCGAGAAGGAGCGAGACTGAGAGCGGAGACGGAGAGTTAAAAGAGAGCGAGTTGGAGCGAGACTGAGAGCGGTGACAGAGAGTTAAATGAGAGCGAGAAGGAGCGAGACTGAGAGCGGAGACAGGGAGTTAGAAGAGAGCGAGATGGAGCGAGACTGGGAGCGGAGACAGAGAGTTAAAAGAGAGCGAGAAGGAGCGAGACTGAGAGCGGAGACCCGGAGTCAAAGCGAGCGAGAAGGAGCGAGACTGAGAGCGGGGACAGGGAGTTATAAGAGAGCGAGAAGGAGCGAGACTGAGAGCGGAGCCAGGGAGTTAAAAGAGAGCGAGAAGGATCGAGACTGAGAGCGGTGACGGAGAGTTAAAAGAGAGCGAGAAGGAGCCAGATTGAGAGTGGAGACGGGGTGTTTTAAGAGATTGAGAAGGAGCGAGACTGAGAGCGGAGACAGGGAGTTAAAAGAGAGCGAGAAGGAGCGAAACTGAGAACGGAGACGGGCAGTTAAAAGAGAGCGAGAAGGAGCGAGACTGAGAGCTGAGACGGGGAGTTTAAAGAGAGCAAGAAGGAGCGAGATTGAGAGCGGAGACGGAGAGTTAAAAGAGAGCGAGAAGGAGCGAGACTGAGAGCGGAGACGGTGTGTTAAAAGAGAGCGAGAAGGAGCGAGACTGATAGCGGAGACAGGGAGTTAATAGAGAGCGAGAAGGAGAGTGACTGAGAGCGGAGACAGGGAGTTAAAAGAGAGCGAGAAGGAGCGAGACTGAGCGCGGAGGCAGGGAGTTAAACGAGAGCGAGAAGGAGCGAGACTGAGAGCCGAGACAGGGAGTTAAAAGAGAGCGAGAAGGAGCGAGACTGAGAGCGGAGACGGAGAGTTAAAAGACAGCGAGAAGGAGCGAGACTGAGAGCGGAGACATGGAGTTAAATGAGAGCGAGAAGGAGCGAGACTGAGAGCGGAGACAGAGATTTAAAAGAGAGGGAGAAGGAGCGAGACTGAGAGCGGAGACGGAGAGTTAAAAGAGAGCGAGAAGGAGCGAGACTGAGAGCGGAGACAGGGAGTTAAAAGAGAGCGAGAAGGAGCGAGACTGAGAGCGGAGACGGAGAGTTAAATGAGAGCGAGTAGGAGCGAGACTGAGAGCGGTGACAGAGAGTTAAATTTGAGCGAGAAGGAGCGAGTCTGAGAGCAGAGACAGGGAGTTAGAAGAGAGCGAGATGGAGCGAGACTGGGAACGGAGACAGAGAGTTAAAAGAGAGCGAGAAGGAGCCAGACTGAGAGCGGAGACAGAGAGTTAAAAGTGAGCGAGAAGGAACGAAAGTGAGAGCGGAGACAAGGAGTTAAAATTCATCGAATGGAGCGAGACTGAGAGTGTGACAGAGAGTTAAATGAGAGCGAGAAGGAGCGAGACTGAGAGCGGAGTCAGTGAGTTAAATGAGAGCGAGAAGGAGGGAGACTGAGAGCGGAGACGGAGAGTTAAAAGAGAGCGAGAAGGAGCGAGACTGAGAGCGGGGACGGGGTGTGAATGGAGAGCGAGAAGGAGCAAGACTGAGAGCGGAGACGGGGGGTGAATGGAGAGCGAGAAGGAGCGAGACTGAGAGCGGAGACGAGGAGTGAATGGACAGCGAGAAGGAGCGAGACTGAGAGCGGACACGGAGAGTTAAAAGAGAGCAATAATGAGCGAGACTGAGAGCGGAGACGGAGAGTTAAAAGAGATCGAGATGGAGCGAGACTGAGAGCGGAGACGGGGAGTTAAAAGAGAGCGAGAAGGAGCGAGACTGAGAGCGGAGACAGGGAGTTAAATGAGACCGAGAAGGAGCCAGACTGAGACCGGAGACAGTGAGTTAAAAGAGAGCGAGACGGAGCGAGACTGAGAGCGGAGATAGAGAGTTAAAAGAGAGCGAGAAGGAGTTAGACTGAGAGCGGAGACAGGGCTTTAAAAGAGAGCGAGATGGAGCCAGACTGAGAGCGGAGACAGAGCGTTAAAAGAGAGCGAGAAGGAGCGAGACTGAAAGCGGAGACAGGGAGTTAAAAGAGAGCGAGATGGAGCGAGACTGAGAGCGGAGACGGGGAGTTAAATGAGAGCGAGAAGGAGGGAGACTGAGAGCGGAGACGGAGAGTTAAAAGAGAGCGAGTAGTAGCGAGACTGAGAGCGGTGACAGAGAGTTATAAGTGAGCGAGAAGGAACGAGACTGAGAGCGGAGACAAGGAGTTAAAATTCAGCGAGATGGAGCGAGACTGAGAGTGTGACAGAGAGTTAAATGAGAGCGAGATGGAGCGAGACTGAGAGCGGAGACAGTGAGTTAAATGAGAGCGAGAAGGAGGGAGACTGAGAGCGGAGACGGTGAGTTAAAAGAGAGCGAGAAGGAGCGAGACTGAGAGCGGGGACGGGGTGTGAATGGAGAGCGAGAAGGAGCAAGACTGAGAGCGGAGACGGGGCGTGAATGGAGAGCGAGAAGGAGCGAGACTGAGAGCGGAGACGGGGAGTGAATGGACAGCGAGAAGGAGCGAGACAGTGAGCGGAGACGGAGAGTTAAAAGTGAGCGATAATGAGCGAGACTGAGAGCGGAGACGGGGAGTTAAAAGAGAGCGAGAAGGAGCGAGACTGAGAGCGGAGACAGGGAGTTAAAAGAGACCGAGAAGGAGCCAGACTGAGAGCGGAGACAGTGAGATAAAAGAGAGCGAGACGGAGCGAGACTGAGAGCGGAGACAGAGAGTTAAAAGAGAGCGAGATGGAGCGAGACTGAGAGCGGAGACGGGGAGTTAAATGAGAGCGAGAAGGAGCGAGACTGAGAGCGGAGACCGGGAGTTATAGAGAGCGAGAAGGAGCGAGACTGAGAGCGGAGACAGGGAGTTAAAAGAGAGCGAGATGGAGCGAGACTGAGAGCGGAGACAGAGAGTTAAATGAGAGCGAGAAGGAGCGAGACTGAGAGCGGAGACAGGGAGTTAGAAGAGAGCGAGATGGAGCGAGACTGGGAGCGGAGACAGAGAGTTAAAAGAGAGCGAGAAGGAGCGAGACTGAGAGCGGAGACGGAGATTTAAAAGACAGCGGGAAGGAGCGAGACTGAGAGCGGAGACTTGGAGTTAAAAGAGAGCGAGAAGGAGCGAGACTGTGAGCGGAGACAGAGAGTTAATAGAGAGCGAGAAGGAGCGAGACTGAGAGCAGAGACGGAGAGTTAAAAGAGAGCGAGTAGGAGCGAGACTGAGAGCGGAGACAGGGAGTTAAAAGAGAGCGAGAAGGAGCGAGACTGAGAGCGGAGACGGAGAGTTAAAAGAGAGCGAGTTGGAGCGAGACTGAGAGCGGTGACAGAGAGTTAAATGAGAGCGAGAAGGAGCGAGACTGAGAGCGGAGACAGGGAGTTAGAAGAGAGCGAGATGGAGCGAGACTGGGAGCGGAGACAGAGAGTTAAAAGAGAGCGAGAAGGAGCGAGACTGAGAGCGGAGACCCGGAGTTAAAGCGAGCGAGAAGGAGCGAGACTGAGAGCGGAGACAGGGAGTTATAAGAGAGCGAGAAGGAGCGAGACTGAGAGCGGAGCCAGGGAGTGAAAAGAGAGCGAGAAGGATCGAGACTGAGAGCGGTGACGGAGAGTTAAAAGAGAGCGAGAAGGAGCCAGATTGAGAGTGGAGACGGGGTGTTTTAAGAGAGCGAGAAGGAGCGAGACTGAGAGCGGAGACAGGGAGTTAAAAGAGAGCGTGAAGGAGCGAAACTGAGAGCGGAGACGGGTAGTTAAAAGAGAGCGAGAAGGAGCGAGACTGAGAGCTGAGACGGGGAGTTTAAAGAGAGCAAGAAGGAGCGAGATTGAGAGCGGAGACGGAGAGTTAAAAGAGAGCGAGAAGGAGCGAGACTGAGAGCGGAGACGGGATGTTAAAAGAGAGCGTGAAGGAGCGAGACTGATAGCGGAGACAGGGAGTTAATAGAGAGCGAGAAGGAGAGTGACTGAGAGCGGAGACAGGGAGTTAAAAGAGAGCGAGAAGGAGCGAGACTGAGAGCGGAGGCAGGGAGTTAAACGAGAGCGAGAAGGAGCGAGACTGAGAGCCGAGACAGGGAGTTAAAAGAGAGCGAGAAGGAGCGAGACTGAGAGCGGAGACGGAGAGTTAAAAGACAGCGAGAAGGAGCGAGACTGAGAGCGGAGACATGGAGTTAAATGAGAGCGAGAAGGAGCGAGACTGAGAGCGGAGACAGAGATTTAAAAGAGAGGGAGAAGGAGCGAGACTGAGAGCGGAGACGGAGAGTTAAAAGAGAGCGAGAAGGAGCGAGACTGAGAGCGGAGACAGGGAGTTAAAAGAGAGCGAGAAGGAGCGAAACTGAGAGCGGAGACGGAGAGTTAAATGAGAGCGAGTAGGAGCGAGACTGAGAGCGGTGACAGAGAGTTAAATTTGAGCGAGAAGGAGCGAGTCTGAGAGCAGAGACAGGGAGTTAGAAGAGAGCGAGATGGAGCGAGACTGGGAGCGGAGACAGAGAGTTAAAAGAGAGCGAGAAGGAGCCAGACTGAGAGCGGAGACAGAGAGTTAAAAGTGAGCGAGACGGAGCGAGAGTGAGAGCGGAGACAATGAATTAAATGTGAGCGAGATGGAGCGAGACTGAGACCGGAGTCAGGTAGTTAATAGAGAGCGAGACGGAGCGAGACTGAGAGCGGAGACAGAGAGTTAAAAGTGAGCGAGAAGGAACGAGACTGAGCGCGGAGACAGGGAGTTAAAATTCAGCGAGATGGAGCGAGACTGAGAGTGTGACAGAGAGTTAAATGAGAGCGAGAAGGAGCGAGACTGAGAGCGGAGACAGGGAGTTAAATGAGAGCGAGAAGGAGGGAGACTGAGAGCGGAGACGGAGAGTTAAAAGAGAGCGAGTAGGAGCGAGACTGAGAGCGGTGACAGAGAGTTAAAAGTGAGCGAGAAGGAACGAGACTGAGAGCGGAGACAAGGAGTTAAAATTCATCGAATGGAGCGAGACTGAGAGTGTGACAGAGAGTTAAATGAGAGCGAGAAGGAGCGAGACTGAGAGCGGAGACGCGGAGTTAAAGCGAGCGAGAAGGAGCGAGACTGAGAGCGGAGACAGGGAGTTATAAGAGAGCGAGAAGGAGCGAGACTGAGAGCGGAGCCAGGGAGTTAAAAGAGAGCGAGATGGAGCGAGACTTAGAGCGGGGACGGGGTGTGAATGGAGAGCGAGAAGGAGCAAGACTGAGAGCGGAGACGGGGGGTGAATGGAGAGCGAGAAGGAGCGAGACTGAGAGCGGAGACGGGGAGTGAATGGACAGCGAGAAGGAGCGAGACTGAGAGCGGAGACGGAGAGTTAAAAGAGAGCGATAATGAGCGAGACTGAGAGCGGAGACGGAGAGTTAAAAGAGATCGAGATGGAGCGAGACTGAGAGCGGAGACGGGGAGTTAAAAGAGAGCGAGAAGGAGCGAGACTGAGAGCGGAGACAGGGAGTTCAAAGAGAGCGAGATGGAGCCAGACTGAGAGCGGAGACAGAACGTTAAAAGAGAGCGAGATGGAGCGAGACTGAAAGCGGAGACAGGGAGTTAAAAGAGAGCGAGATGGAGCGAGACTGAGAGCGGAGACGGGGAGTTAAATGAGAGCGAGAAGGAGCGAGACTGAGAGCGGAGACCGGGAGTTATAGAGAGCGAGAAGGAGCGAGACTGAGGGCGGAGACAGGGAGTTAAAAGAGAGCGAGATGGAGCGAGACTGAGAGCGGAGACCGGGAGTTATAGAGAGCGAGAAGGAGCGAGACTGAGAGCGGAGACGCGGAGTTAAAGCGAGCGAGAAGGAGCGAGACTGAGAGCGGAGACAGGGAGTTATAAGAGAGCGAGAAGGAGCGAGACTGAGAGCGGAGCCAGGGAGTTAAAAGAGAGCGAGATGGAGCGAGACTGAGAGCGGGGACGGGGTGTGAATGGAGAGCGAGAAGGAGCAAGACTGAGAGCGGAGACGGGGGGTGAATGGAGAGCGAGAAGGAGCGAGACTGAGAGCGGAGACGGGGAGTGAATGGACAGCGAGAAGGAGCGAGACTGAGAGCGGAGACGGAGAGTTAAAAGAGAGCGATAATGAGCGAGACTGAGAGCGGAGACGGAGAGTTAAAAGAGATCGAGATGGAGCGAGACTGAGAGCGGAGACGGGGAGTTAAAAGAGAGCGAGAAGGAGCGAGATTGAGAGCGGAGACAGGGAGTTAAAACAGACCGAGAAGGAGCCAGACTGAGAGCGGAGACAGTGAGTTAAAAGAGAGCGAGACGGAGCGAGACTGAGAGCGGAGACAGAGAGTTAAAAGAGAGCGAGAAGGAGTTAGACTGAGAGCGGAGACAGGAAGTTAAAAGAGAGCGAGATGGAGCCAGACTGAGAGCGGAGACAGAGCGTTAAAAGAGAGCGAGATGGAGCGAGACTGAGAGCGGAGACCGGGAGTTATAGAGAGCGAGAAGGAGCGAGACTGAGGGCGGAGACAGGGAGTTAAAAGAGAGCGAGATGGAGCGAGACTGAGAGCGGAGACAGGGAGTTAAAAGAGAGCGAGAAGGATCGAGACTGAGAGCGGTGACGGAAAGTTAAAAGGGAGCGAGAAGGAGAGAGACTGACCGCGGGGACAGGGAGTGAATGGAGAGCGAGAAGGAGCAAGACTGAGAGCGGAGACGGGGCCTGAATGGAGAGCGAGAAGGAGCGAGACTGAGAGCGGAGACAGAGAGTTAAATGAGAGCGAGAAGGAGTTAGACTGAGACCGGAGACCGGGAGTTAAAGAGAGCGAGAAGGAGCGAGACTGAGAGCGGAGACAGGGAGTTAAAAGTGAGCGAGAAGGATCGAGACTGAGAGCGGTGACGGAGAGTTAAAAGAGAGCGAGAAGGAGCGAGATTGAGAGCGGAGACGGGTTGTTTTAAAAGAGCGAGAAGGAGCGAGACTGAGAGCGGAGACAGGGAGTTAAACGAGACCGAGAAGGAGCGAGACTGAGAGCCGAGACAGGGAGTTAAAAGAGAGCGAGAAGGAGCGATACTGAGAGCGGAGACGGAGAGTTAAAAGACAGCGAGAAGGAGCAAGACTGAGAGCGGAGACATGGACTTAAAAGAGAGCGAGAAGGAGCGAGACTCAGAGCGGAGACAGAGAGTTAAAAGAGAGCGAGAAGGAGCGAGACTGAGAGCGGAGACGGAGAGTTAAAAGAGAGCGAGAAGGAGCGAGACTGTGAGCGGACACAGGGAGTTAAAAGAGAGCGAGAAGGAGCGAGACTGAGAGCGGAGACAGAGAGTTAAAAGTGAGCGAGAAGGAACGAGACTGAGCGCGGAGACAGGGAGTTAAAATTCAGCGAGATGGAGCGAGACTGAGAGTGTGACAGAGAGTTAAATGAGAGCGAGAAGGAGCGAGAGTGAGAGCGGAGACGCGGAGTTAAAGCGAGCGAGAAGGAGCGAGACTGAGAGCGGAGACAGGGAGTTATAAGAGAGCGAGAAGGAGCGAGACTGAGAGCGGAGCCAGGGAGTTAAAAGAGAGCGAGATGGAGCGAGACTTAGAGCGGGGACGGGGTGTGAATGGAGAGCGAGAAGGAGCAAGACTGAGAGCGGAGACGGGGGGTGAATGGAGAGCGAGAAGGAGCGAGACTGAGAGCGGAGACGGGGAGTGAATGGACAGCGAGAAGGAGCGAGACTGAGAGCGGAGACGGAGAGTTAAAAGAGAGCGATAATGAGCGAGACTGAGAGCGGAGACGGAGAGTTAAAAGAGATCGAGATGGAGCGAGACTGAGAGCGGAGACGGGGAGTTAAAAGAGAGCGAGAAGGAGCGAGACTGAGAGCGGAGACAGGGAGTTAAAACAGACCGAGAAGGAGCCAGACTGAGAGCGGAGACAGTGAGTTAAAAGAGAGCGAGACGGAGCGAGACTGAGAGCGGAGACAGAGAGTTAAAAGAGAGCGAGATGGAGTTAGACTGAGAGCGGAGACAGGGAGTTAAAAGAGAGCGAGATGGAGCCAGACTGAGAGCGGAGACAGAGCGTTAAAAGAGAGCGAGATGGAGCGAGACTGAAAGCGGAGACAGGGAGTTAAAAGAGAGCGAGATGGAGCGAGACTGAGAGCGGAGACGGGGAGTTAAATGAGAGCGAGAAGGAGCGAGACTGAGAGCGGAGACCGGGAGTTATAGAGAGCGAGAAGGAGCGAGACTGAGGGCGGAGACAGGGAGTTAAAAGAGAGCGAGATGGAGCGAGACTGAGAGCGGAGACCGGGAGTTATAGAGAGCGAGAAGGAGCGAGACTGAGAGCGGAGACCGGGAGTTATAGAGAGCGAGAAGGAGCGAGACTGAGGGCGGAGACAGGGAGTTAAAAGAGAGCGAGATGGAGCGAGACTGAGAGCGGAGACCGGGAGTTATAGAGAGCGAGAAGGAGCGAGACTGAGAGCGGAGACAGGGAGTTAAAAGAGAGCGAGATGGAGCGAGACTGAGAGCGGAGACAGAGAGTTAAATGAGAGCGAGAAGGAGCGAGACTGAGAGCGGAGACAGGGAGTTAGAAGAGAGCGAGATGGAGCGAGACTGGGAGCAGAGACAGAGAGTTAAAAGAGAGCGAGAAGGAGCGAGACTGAGAGCGGAGACGGAGATTTAAAAGACAGCGGGAAGGAGCGAGACTGAGAGCGGAGACTTGGAGTTAAAAGAGAGCGAGAAGGAGCGAGACTGTGAGCGGAGACAGAGAGTTAATAGAGAGCGAGAAGGAGCGAGACTGAGAGCAGAGACGGAGAGTTAAATGAGAGCGAGTAGGAGCGAGACTGAGAGCGGAGACAGGGAGTTAAAAGAGAGCGAGAAGGAGCGAGACTGAGAGCGGAGACGGAGAGTTAAAAGAGAGCGAGTTGGAGCGAGACTGAGAGCGGTGACAGAGAGTTAAATGAGAGCGAGAAGGAGCGAGACTGAGAGCGGAGACAGGGAGTTAGAAGAGAGCGAGATGGAGCGAGACTGGGAGCGGAGACAGAGAGTTAAAAGAGAGCGAGAAGGAGCGAGACTGAGAGCGGAGACCCGGAGTTAAAGCGAGCGAGAAGGAGCGAGACTGAGAGCGGAGACAGGGAGTTATAAGAGAGCGAGAAGGAGCGAGACTGAGAGCGGAGCCAGGGAGTTAAAAGAGAGCGAGAAGGATCGAGACTGAGAGCGGTGACGGAGAGTTAAAAGAGAGCGAGAAGGAGCCAGATTGAGAGTGGAGACGGGGTGTTTTAAGAGAGCGAGAAGGAGCGAGACTGAGAGCGGAGACAGGGAGTTATAAGAGAGCGTGAAGGAGCGAAACTGAGAGCGGAGACGGGTAGTTAAAAGAGAGCGAGAAGGAGCGAGACTGAGAGCTGAGACGGGGAGTTTAAAGAGAGCAAGAAGGAGCGAGATTGAGAGCGGAGACGGAGAGTTAAAAGAGAGCGAGAAGGAGCGAGACTGAGAGCGGAGACGGGATGTTAAAAGAGAGCGAGAAGGAGCGAGACTGATAGCGGAGACAGGGAGTTAATAGAGAGCGAGAAGGAGAGTGACTGAGAGCGGAGACAGGGAGTTAAAAGAGAGCGAGAAGGAGCGAGACTGAGAGCGGAGGCAGGGAGTTAAACGAGAGCGAGAAGGAGCGAGACTGAGAGCCGAGACAGGGAGTTAAAAGAGAGCGAGAAGGAGCGAGACTGAGAGCGGAGACGGAGAGTTAAAAGACAGCGAGAAGGAGCGAGACTGAGAGCGGAGACATGGAGTTAAATGAGAGCGAGAAGGAGCGAGACTGAGAGCGGAGACAGAGATTTAAAAGAGAGGGAGAAGGAGCGAGACTGAGAGCGGAGACGGAGAGTTAAAAGAGAGCGAGAAGCAGCGAGACTGAGAGCGGAGACAGGGAGTTAAAAGAGAGCGAGAAGGAGCGAGACTGAGAGCGGAGACGGAGAGTTAAATGAGAGCGAGTAGGAGCGAGACTGAGAGCGGTGACAGAGAGTTAAATTTGAGCGAGAAGGAGCGAGTCTGAGAGCAGAGACAGGGAGTTAGAAGAGAGCGAGATGGAGCGAGACTGGGAGCGAAGACAGAGAGTTAAAAGAGAGCGAGAAGGAGCCAGACTGAGAGCGGAGACAGAGAGTTAAAAGTGAGCGAGACGGAGCGAGAGTGAGAGCGGAGACAATGAATTAAATGTGAGCGAGATGGAGCGAGACTGAGACCGGAGTCAGGTAGTTAATAGAGAGCGAGACGGAGCGAGACTGAGAGCGGAGACAGAGAGTTAAAAGTGAGCGAGAAGGAACGAGACTGAGCGCGGAGACAGGGAGTTAAAATTCAGCGAGATGGAGCGAGACTGAGAGTGTGACAGAGAGTTAAATGAGAGCGAGAAGGAGCGAGACTGAGAGCGGAGACAGGGAGTTAAATGAGAGCGAGAAGGAGGGAGACTGAGAGCGGAGACGGAGAGTTAAAAGAGAGCGAGTAGGAGCGAGACTGAGAGCGGTGACAGAGAGTTAAAAGTGAGCGAGAAGGAACGAGACTGAGAGCGGAGACAAGGAGTTAAAATTCATCGAATGGAGCGAGACTGAGAGTGTGACAGAGAGTTAAATGAGAGCGAGAAGGAGCGAGACTGAGAGCGGAGACGCGGAGTTAAAGCGAGCGAGAAGGAGCGAGACTGAGAGCGGAGACAGGGAGTTATAAGAGAGCGAGAAGGAGCGAGACTGAGAGCGGAGCCAGGGAGTTAAAAGAGAGCGAGATGGAGCGAGACTGAGAGCGGGGACGGGGTGTGAATGGAGAGCGAGAAGGAGCAAGACTGAGAGCGGAGACGGGGGGTGAATGGAGAGCGAGAAGGAGCGAGACTGAGAGCGGAGACGGGGAGTGAATGGACAGCGAGAAGGAGCGAGACTGAGAGCGGAGACGGAGAGTTAAAAGAGAGCGATAATGAGCGAGACTGAGAGCGGAGACGGAGAGTTAAAAGAGATCGAGATGGAGCGAGACTGAGAGCGGAGACGGGGAGTTAAAAGAGAGCGAGAAGGAGCGAGATTGAGAGCGGAGACAGGGAGTTAAAACAGACCGAGAAGGAGCCAGACTGAGAGCGGAGACAGTGAGTTAAAAGAGAGCGAGACGGAGCGAGACTGAGAGCGGAGACAGAGAGTTAAAAGAGAGCGAGAAGGAGTTAGACTGAGAGCGGAGACAGGAAGTTAAAAGAGAGCGAGATGGAGCCAGACTGAGAGCGGAGACAGAGCGTTAAAAGAGAGCGAGATGGAGCGAGACTGAGAGCGGAGACCGGGAGTTATAGAGAGCGAGAAGGAGCGAGACTGAGGGCGGAGACAGGGAGTTAAAAGAGAGCGAGATGGAGCGAGACTGAGAGCGGAGACAGGGAGTTAAAAGAGAGCGAGAAGGATCGAGACTGAGAGCGGTGACGGAAAGTTAAAAGGGAGCGAGAAGGAGAGAGACTGACCGCGGGGACAGGGAGTGAATGGAGAGCGAGAAGGAGCAAGACTGAGAGCGGAGACGGGGCCTGAATGGAGAGCGAGAAGGAGCGAGACTGAGAGCGGAGACAGAGAGTTAAATGAGAGCGAGAAGGAGTTAGACTGAGACCGGAGACCGGGAGTTAAAGAGAGCGAGAAGGAGCGAGACTGAGAGCGGAGACAGGGAGTTAAAAGTGAGCGAGAAGGATCGAGACTGAGAGCGGTGACGGAGAGTTAAAAGAGAGCGAGAAGGAGCGAGATTGAGAGCGGAGACGGGTTGTTTTAAAAGAGCGAGAAGGAGCGAGACTGAGAGCGGAGACAGGGAGTTAAACGAGACCGAGAAGGAGCGAGACTGAGAGCCGAGACAGGGAGTTAAAAGAGAGCGAGAAGGAGCGATACTGAGAGCGGAGACGGAGAGTTAAAAGACAGCGAGAAGGAGCGAGACTGAGAGCGGAGACATGGACTTAAAAGAGAGCGAGAAGGAGCGAGACTCAGAGCGGAGACAGAGAGTTAAAAGAGAGCGAGAAGGAGCGAGACTGAGAGCGGAGACGGAGAGTTAAAAGAGAGCGAGAAGGAGCGAGACTGTGAGCGGAGACAGGGAGTTAATAGAGAGCGAGAAGGAGCGAGACTGAGAGCGGAGACGGAGAGTTAAAAGAGAGCGAGTTGGAGCGAGACTGAGAGCGGTGACAGAGAGTTAAATGAGAGCGAGAAGGAGCGAGACTGAGAGGCGAGACGGGGAGTTAATAGAGAGCGAGATGGAGCGAGACTGAGTGCGGAGACAGGGAGTTAAAAGAGAGCGAGAAGGAGCGAGACTGAGAGCGGAGACAGGGATTAAACGAGAGCGAGAAGGAGCGAGACTGAGAGCCGAGACAGTGAGTTAAAAGAGAGCGAGAAGGAGCGAGACTGAGAGCGGAGACGGTGAGTTAAAAGACAGCGAGAAGGAGCGAGACTGAGAGCGGAGACATGGAGTTAAATGAGAGCGAGAAGTAGCGAGACTGAGAGCGGAGACAGAGAGTTAAAAGAGAGGGAGATGGAGCGAGACTGAGAACGGAGACGGAGTGTTATAAGAGAGCGAGAAGGAGCGAGACTAAGAGCGGAGACAGGGAGTTAAAAGAGAGCGAGAAGGAGCGAGACTGAGAGCTGAGACGGAGAGTTAAAGGAGAGCGAGAAGGAGCGAGACTGAGAGCGGTGACAGAGAGTTAAATGAGAGCGAGAAGGAGCGAGACTGAGAGCGGAGACAGGGAGTTAGAAGAGAGCGAGATGGAGCCAGACTGGGAGCGGAGACAGAGAGTTAAAAGAGAGCGAGAAGGAGCCAGACTGAGAGCGGAGACAGAGAGTTATAAGTGTGCGAGACGGAGCGAGAGTGAGAGCGGAGACAGTGAGTTAAAAGTGAGCGAGATGGAGCGAGACTGAGAGCGGAGACAGGTAGTTAAAAGAGAGCGAGACGGAGCGAGACTGAGAGCGGAGACAGAGAGTTAAAAGTGAGCGAGAAGGAACGAGACTGAGCGCGGAGACAGGGAGTTAAAATTCAGCGAGATGGAGCGAGACTGAGAGTGTGACAGAGAGTTAAATGAGAGCGAGAAGGGGCGTTACTGAGAGCGGAGACAGGGAGTTAAATGAGAGCGAGAAGGAGGGAGACTGAGAGCGGAGACGGAGAGTTAAAAGAGAGCGAGTAGGAGCGAGACTGACAGCGGTGACAGAGAGTTAAAAGTGAGCGAGAAGGAACGAGACTGAGAGCGGAGACAAAGAGTTAAAATTCAGCGAGATGGAGCGAGACTGAGAGTGTGACAGAGAGTTAAATGACAGCGAGAAGGAGCGAGACTGAGTGCGGAGACAGTGAGTTAAATGAGAGCGAGAAGGAGGGAGACTGAGAGCGGAGACGGAGAGTTAAAAGAGAGCGAGAAGGAGCGAGACTGAGAGTGGAGACGGGGCGTGAATGGAGACCGAGAAGGAGCGAGACAGAGAGCGGAGACGGGGAGTGAATGGACAGCGAGAAGGAGCGAGACTGAGAGCGGAGACGGAGAGTTAAAAGAGATCGAGATGGAGCGAGACTGAGAGCGGAGACGGAGAGTTAAAAGAGAGCGAGAAGGAGCGAGACTGAGAGCGGAGACAGGGAGTTAAAAGAGACCGAGAAGGAGCCAGACTGAGAGCGGAGACAGTGAGTTAAAGGAGAGCGAGACGGAGCGAGACTGAGAGCGGAGACAGAGAGTTAAAAGAGAGCGAGAAGGAGTTAGACTGAGAGCGGAGACAGGGAGTTAAAAGAGAGCGAGAAGGAGCCAGACTGAGAGCGGAGACAGGGAGTTAAAAGAGAGCGAGAAGGAGCGAGACTGAAAGCGGAGACAGGGAGTTATAAGAGAGCGAGATGGAGCGAGACTGATAGCGGAGACGGGGAGTTAAATGAGAGCGAGAAGGAGCGAGACTAAGAGCGGAGACCGGGAGTTAAAGAGAGCGAGAAGGAGCGAGACTGAGAGCCGAGACAGGGAGTTAAAAGAGAGCGAGATGGAGCGAGACTGAGAGCGGAGACAGGGAGTTAAAAGAGAGCGAGAAGGATCGAGACTGAGAGCGGTGACGGTGAGTTAAAAGGGAGCGAGAAGGAGCGAGATTGAGAGCGGAGACGGGGTGTTATAAGAGAGCGAGAAGGAGCGAGACTGAGAGCGGAGACGGGTAGTTAAAAGAGAGCGAGAAGGAGCGAGACTGAGAGCTGAGACGGGGAGTTAAAAGAGAGCAAGAAGGAGCGAGATTGAGAGCGGAGACGCAGAGTTAAAAGAGAGCGAGAAGGAGCAAGACTGAGAGCGGAGACGGGGAGTTAAAAGAGAGCAAGAAGGAGCGAGACTGAGAGCGGAGACAGGGAGTTTAAAGAGAGCGAGATGGAGAGTGACTGAGAGCGGAGACAGTGAGTTAAAAGAGAGAGAGAAGGAGCGTGACTGAGAGCCGAGACGGGGAGTTAATAGAGAGCGAGAAGGAGCGAGACTGAGTGCGGAGACAGGGAGTTAAAAGAGAGCGAGAAGGAGCGAGACTGAGAGCGGAGACAGGGAGTTAAACGAGAGCGAGAAGGAGCGAGACTGAGAGCCGAGACAGGGAGTTAAAAGTGAGCGAGAAGGAGCGAGACTGAGAGCGGAGACATGGAGTTAAAAGAGAGCGAGAAGGAGCGAGACTGAGAGCGGAGACAGAGAGTTAAAAGAGAGCGAGAAGGAGCGAGAATGAGAGCGGAGACGGAGAGTTAAAAGAGAGCGATTAGGAGCGAGACTGAGAGCGGAGACAGGGAGGTAAAAGAGAGCGAGAAGGAGCGAGACTGAGAGCGGAGACGGAGAGTTAAAAGAGAGCGAGTAGGAGCGAGACTGAGAGCGGTGACAGAGAGTTAAATGAGAGCGAGAAGGAGCGAGACTCAGGGCGGAGACAGGGTGTTAGAAGAGAGCTAGATGGAGCGAGACTGGGAGCGGAGACAGAGAGTTAAAAGAGAGCGAGAAGGAGCGAGACTGAGAGCGGACACCGGGAGTTAAAGAGAGCGAGAAGGAGCGAGACTGAGAGCGGAGACAGGGAGTTAAAAGAGAGCGAGAAGGAGCGAGACTGAGAGCGGAGACGGGTAGTTAAAAGAGAGCGAGAAGGAGCGAGACTGAGAGCTTTGACGGAGAGTTGAAAAAGAGCGAGAAGGAGCGAGACTGAGAGCGGAGACCGGGATTTAAAGAGAGCGAGAAAGAGCGAGATTGAGAGCGGAGACGGAGAGTTAAAAGAGATCGAGATGGAGCGAGACTGAGAGCGGAGACGGGGAGTTAAAAGAGAGCGAGAAGGAGCGAGACTGAGAGCGGAGACAGGGAGTTAAAAGAGACCGAGAAGGAGGCAGACTGAGAGCGGAGACAGTGAGTTAAAGGAGAGCGAGACGGAACGAGACTGAGAGCGGAGACAGAGAGTTAAAAGAGAGCGAGAAGGAGTTAGACTGAGAGCAGAGACAGGGAGTTAAAAGAGAGCGAGAAGGAGCCAGACTGAGAGCGGAGACAGAGAGTTAAAAGAGAGCGAGAAGGAGCGAGACTGAAAGCGGAGACAGGGAGTTAAAAGAGAGCGAGATGGAGCGAGACTGATAGCGGAGACGGGGAGTTAAATGAGAGCGAGAAGGAGCGAGACTAAGAGCGGAGACCGGGAGTTAAAGAGAGCGAGAAGGAGCCAGACTGGGAGTGGAGACAGAGAGTTAAAAGAGAGCGAGAAGGAGCGAGACTGAGAGCGGACACCGGGAGTTAAAGAGAGCGAGAAGGAGCGAGACTGAGAGCGGAGACGGGTAGTTAAAAGAGAGCGAGAAGGAGCGAGACTGAGAGCTTTGACGGAGAGTTAAAAAAGAGCGAGAAGGAGCGAGACTGAGAGCGGAGACCGGGATTTAAAGAGAGCGAGAAAGAGCGAGATTGAGAGCGGAGACGGAGAGTTAAAAGAGAGCGAAAAGGAGCGAGACTGAGAGTGGAGACGGAGAGTTAAAAGAGAGCGAAAAGGAGCGAGACTGGGAGCGGAGACAGAGAGTTAAAAGAGAGCGAGATGGAGCCAGACTGAGAGCGGAGACAGAGAGTTAAAAGTGAGCGAGACGGAGCGAGAGTGAGAGCGGGAACAGAGAGTTAAAAGAGAGCGAGAAGGAGCGAGACTAAGAGCGAAGACAGGGAGTTAGAAGAGAGCGAGATGGAGCGAGACTGGGAGCGGAGACAGAGAGTTAAAAGAGAGCGAGAAGGAGCCAGACTGAGAGCGGAGAGAGAGAGTTAAAAGTGAGCGAGAAGAAATGAGACTGAGTGCGGAGACAGGGAGTTAGAAGAGAGCGAGAAGGAGCGAGACGGGGAGCGGAGACAGAGAGTTAAAAGAGAGCGAGAAGGAGCCAGACTGAGAGCGGAGACAGATAGTTCAAAGTTAGCGAGACGGAGCGAGAGTGAGAGCGGAGACAGAGAGTTAAAAGAGAGCGAAAAGGAGCGAGACTGAGAGCGGTGACAGGTAGTTAAAAGTGAGCGAGACGGAGCGAGACTGAGATCGGAGACAGAGAGTTAAAAGAGAGCGAGAAGGAACGAGACTGAGAGCAGAGACAGGGAGTTAATAGAGAGCTAGATGGAGCGAGACTGAGAGCGGAGACGGGGAGTTAAAAGAGATCGAGAAGGAGCGAGACTGAGAGCGAAGACGGAGTGTTATAGAGGACGAGATGGAGCGAGACTGAGAGCGGAGACTGGGAGTTAAAAGAGAGCGAGTTGGAGCGAGACTGAGAGTGGAGACAGGGAGTTAAAAGAGAGCTAGATGGAGCGAGACTGAGAGGGGAGACAGGGAGTTAAAAGAGAGCGAGATGGAGCGACACAGAGAGCGGAGACAGGGAGTTAATAGTGAACGACATGGAGCGAGACTGAGAGCGGAGAAAGGGAGTTAAAAGAGAGCAAGATGGAGCGAGACTGAGAGCGGAGACGGGGAGTTAAAAGAGAGCGAGATGGACCGAGACTGAGAGCGGAGACAGAGAGTTAAAAGAGAGCGAGATGTAGCCAGACTGAGGGCTGAGACAGAGAGTTAAAGGAGAGCGAGACAGAGCGAGACTGAGAGCGAAGACGGAGACTTAAAAGAGAGCGAAAAGGAGCGAGACTGAGAGCGGAGACAGGGATTTAAATGAGATCGAGTTGGAGCGAGCCTGAGAGTAGAGACGGAGAGTTAAAAGAGAGCGAGAAGGAGCGAGACTGAGAGCGGAGGCAGGGAGTTAAATGAGATCCAGATGGAGTGAGACTGAGAGTGGAGACAGAGAGTTAAAACAGAGCGAGAAGGAGCCAGACTGAGAGCGGAGACAAAGAGTTAAAAGAGAGCGAGACGGAGCGATAGTGAGAGCGGAGACAGAGAGTTAAAAGAGAGCGAGAAGGAGCGAGACTGAGAGCGGACACAGGTAGTTAAAAGCGAGCGAGAAGGATCGAGAATGAGAGGGGAAACGAAGAGTTAAAAGAGAGCGAGTAGGAGCGAGAATGATAGGGGAAACGAAGAGTTAAAAGAGAGCGAGAAGGAGCGAGACTGAGAGCGGAGACAGGGAGTTAAAAGAGAGCGAGAAGGATCGAGACCGAGAGCGGTGACGGAGAGTTAATAGAGAGCGAGAAGGAGCGAGATTGAGAGCGGAGACGGGGTGTTTTAAGAGAGCGAGAAGGAGCGAGACTGAGAGCGTAGACAGGGAGTTAAAAGAGAGCGAGAAGGAGCGAGACTGAGAGCGGAGACGGGTAGTTAAAAGAGAGCGAGAAGGAGCGAGACTGAGAGCTGAGACGGGGAGTTAAAAGAGAGCAAGAAGGAGAGAGACTAAGAGAGCGGAGACGGAGAGTTAAAAGAGAGCGAGAAGGAGCGAGACTGAGAGCTGAGACAGGGAGTTAAAAGAGAGCGAGAAGGAGCGAGACTGAGAGACGAGACGGAGAGTTAAAAGACAGCAAGAAGGAGCGAGACTGAGAGCAGAGACATGGAGTTAAAAGAGAGCGAGAAGGAGCGAGACTGAGAGCGGAGACAGAGAGTTAACAGAGAGCGAGAAGGAGCGATATTGAGAGCGGAGACGGCGTGTTTTAAGAGAGCGAGAAGGAGCGAGACTGAGAGCGGAGACAGGGAGTAAAAAGAGAGCGAGAAGGAGCGAGACTGAGAGCGGAGACGGGTAGTTAAAAGAGAGCGAGAAGGAGCGAGGCTGAGAGCTGAGACGGGGAGTTAAAATAGAGCAAGAAGGAGCGAGATTGAGAGCGGAGACGGAGAGTTAAAAGAGAGCGAGAAGGAGCGAGACTGAGAGCGGAGACGGGGAGTTAAAAGAGAGCGAGAAGGAGCGAGACTGAGAGCGGAAACAGGGTGTTAAAAGAGAGCGAGATGGAGCGAGACTGAGAGCGGAGACAGGGAGTTAAAAGAGAGCAAGATGGATCGAGACTGAGAGCGGTGACGGAGAGTTAAAAGAGAGCGAGAAGGAGCGAGATTGAGAGCGGAGACGGGGTGTTTTAAGAGAGCGAGAAGGAGCGAAACTGAGAGCGGAGAAAGGGAGTTAAAAGAGAGCAAGAAGGAGCGAGACTGAGAGCTGAGACTGGGAGTTAAAAGAGAGCAAGAAGGAGCGAGATTGAGAGCGGAGACGGAGAGTTAAATGAGAGCGAGAAGGAGCGAGACTAAGAGCGGAGACCGGGAGTTAAAGAGAGCGAGAAGGAGCGAGACTGAGAGCCGAGACAGGGAGTTAAAAGAGAGCGAGAAGGATCGAGACTGAGAGCGGTGACGGTGAGTTAAAAGGGAGCGAGAAGGAGCGAGATTGAGAGCGGAGACGGGGTGTTTTAAGAGAGCGAGAAGGAGCGAGACTGAGAGCGGAGACGGGTAGTTAAAAGAGAGCGAGAAGGAGCGAGACTGAGAGCTGAGACGGGGAGTTAAAAGAGAGCAAGAAGGAGCGAGATTGAGAGCGGAGACGGAGAGTTAAAAGAGAGCGAGAAGGAACGAGACTGAGAGCGGAGACGGGGAGTTAAAAGAGAGCAAGAAGGAGCGAGACTGAGAGCGGAGACAGGGAGTTAAAAGAGAGCGAGATGGAGAGTGACTGAGAGCGGAGACAGTGAGTTAAAAGAGAGAGAGAAGGAGCGTGACTGAGAGCCGAGACGGGGAGTTAATAGAGAGCGAGAAGGAGCGAGACTGAGTGCGGAGACAGGGAGTTAAAAGAGAGCGAGAAGGAGCGAGACTGAGAGCGGAGACAGGGAGTTAAACGAGAGCGAGAAGGAGCGAGACTGAGAGCCGAGACAGGGAGTTAAAAGTGAGCGAGAAGGAGCGAGACTGAGAGCGGAGACTGAGAGTTAAAAAACAGCGAGAAGGAGCGAGACTGAGAGCGGAGACATGGAGTTAAAAGAGAGCGAGAAGGAGCGAGACTGAGAGCGGAGACTGAGAGTTAAATGAGAGCGAGAAGGAGCGAGAATGAGAGCGGAGACGGAGAGTTAAAAGAGAGCGATTAGGAGCGAGACTGAGAGCGGAGACAGGGAGGTAAAAGAGAGCGAGAAGGAGCGAGACTGAGAGCTTTGACGGAGAGTTAAAAAAGAGCGAGAAGGAGCGAGACTGAGAGCGGAGACCGGGATTTAAAGAGAGCGAGAAAGAGCGAGATTGAGAGCGGAGACGGAGAGTTAAAAGAGATCGAGATGGAGCGAGACTGAGAGCGGAGACGGGGAGTTAAAAGAGAGCGAGAAGGAGCGAGACTGAGAGCGGAGACAGGGAGTTAAAAGAGACCGAGAAGGAGGCAGACTGAGAGCGGAGACAGTGAGTTAAAGGAGAGCGAGACGGAGCGAGACTGAGAGCGGAGACAGAGAGTTAAAAGAGAGCGAGAAGGAGTTAGACTGAGAGCGGAGACAGGGAGTTAAAAGAGAGCGAGAAGGAGCCAGACTGAGAGCGGAGACAGAGAGTTAAAAGAGAGCGAGAAGGAGCGAGACTGAAAGCGGAGACAGGGAGTTAAAAGAGAGCGAGATGGAGCGAGACTGATAGCGGAGACGGGGAGTTAAATGAGAGCGAGAAGGAGCGAGACTAAGAGCGGAGACCGGGAGTTAAAGAGAGCGAGAAGGAGCGAGACTGGGAGTGGAGACAGAGAGTTAAAAGAGAGCGAGAAGGAGCGAGACTGAGAGCGGACACCGGGAGTTAAAGAGAGCGAGAAGGAGCGAGACTGAGAGCGCAGGCAGGGAGTTAAAAGAGAGCGAGAAGGAGCGAGACTGAGAGCGGTGACCGGTAGTTAAAAGAGAGCGAGAAGGAGCGAGACTGAGAGCTTTGACGGAGAGTTAAAAAAGAGCGAGAAGGAGCGAGACTGAGAGCGGAGACCGGGATTTAAAGAGAGCGAGAAAGAGCGAGATTGAGAGCGGAGACGGAGAGTTAAAAGAGAGCGAAAAGGAGCGAGACTGAGAGTGGAGACGGAGAGTTAAAAGAGAGCGAAAAGGAGCGAGACTAGGAGCGGAGACAGAGAGTTAAAAGAGAGCGAGATGGAGCCAGACTGAGAGCGGAGACAGAGAGTTAAAAGTGAGCGAGACGGAGCGAGAGTGAGAGCGGGAACAGAGAGTTAAAAGAGAGCGAGAAGGAGCGAGACTAAGAGCGAAGACAGGGAGTTAGAAGAGAGCGAGATGGAGCGAGACTGGGAGCGGAGACAGAGAGTTAAAAGAGAGCGAGAAGGAGCCAGACTGAGAGCGGAGAGAGAGAGTTAAAAGAGAGCGAGAAGAAATGAGACTGAGTGCGGAGACAGGGAGTTAGAAGAGAGCGAGAAGGAGCGAGACTGAGAGCGGAGAGAGAGAGTTAAAAGAGAGCGAGAAGGAACGAGACTGAGAGCAGAGACAGGGAGTTAATAGAGAGCTAGATGGAGCGAGACTGAGAGCGGAGACGGGGAGTTAAAAGAGATCGAGAAGGAGCGAGACTGAGAGCGAAGACGGAGTGTTATAGAGGACGAGATGGAGCGAGACTGAGAGCGGAGACTGGGAGTTAAAAGAGAGCGAGTTGGAGCGAGACTGAGAGTGGAGACAGGGAGTTAAAAGAGAGCTAGATGGAGCGAGACTGAGAGGGGAGACAGGGAGTTAAAAGAGAGCGAGATGGAGCGACACAGAGAGCGGAGACAGGGAGTTAATAGTGAACGACATGGAGCGAGACTGAGAGCGGAGAAAGGGAGTTAAAAGAGAGCAAGATGGAGCGAGACTGAGAGCGGAGACGGGGAGTTAAAAGAGAGCGAGAAGGAGCCAGACTGAGAGCGGAGACAGATAGTTCAAAGTTAGCGAGACGGAGCGAGAGTGAGAGCGGAGACAGAGAGTTAAAAGAGAGCGAAAAGGAGCGAGACTGAGAGCGGTGACAGGTAGTTAAAAGTGAGCGAGACGGAGCGAGACTGAGATCGGAGACAGAGAGTTAAAAGAGAGCGAGAAGGAACGAGACTGAGAGCAGAGACAGGGAGTTAATAGAGAGCTAGATGGAGCGAGACTGAGAGCGGAGACGGGGAGTTAAAAGAGATCGAGAAGGAGCGAGACTGAGAGCGAAGACGGAGTGTTATAGAGGACGAGATGGAGCGAGACTGAGAGCGGAGACTGGGAGTTAAAAGAGAGCGAGTTGGAGCGAGACTGAGAGTGGAGACAGGGAGTTAAAAGAGAGCTAGATGGAGCGAGACTGAGAGGGGAGACAGGGAGTTAAAAGAGAGCGAGATGGAGCGACACAGAGAGCGGAGACAGGGAGTTAATAGTGAACGACATGGAGCGAGACTGAGAGCGGAGAAAGGGAGTTAAAAGAGAGCAAGATGGAGCGAGACTGAGAGCGGAGACGGGGAGTTAAAAGAGAGCGAGATGGACCGAGACTGAGAGCGGAGACAGAGAGTTAAAAGAGAGCGAGATGTAGCCAGACTGAGGGCTGAGACAGAGAGTTAAAGGAGAGCGAGACAGAGCGAGACTGAGAGCGAAGACGGAGACTTAAAAGAGAGCGAAAAGGAGCGAGACTGAGAGCGGAGACAGGGATTTAAATGAGATCGAGTTGGAGCGAGCCTGAGAGTAGAGACGGAGAGTTAAAAGAGAGCGAGAAGGAGCGAGACTGAGAGCGGAGGCAGGGAGTTAAATGAGATCCAGATGGAGTGAGACTGAGAGTGGAGACAGAGAGTTAAAACAGAGCGAGAAGGAGCCAGACTGAGAGCGGAGACAAAGAGTTAAAAGAGAGCGAGACGGAGCGATAGTGAGAGCGGAGACAGAGAGTTAAAAGAGAGCGAGAAGGAGCGAGACTGAGAGCGGACACAGGTAGTTAAAAGCGAGCGAGAAGGATCGAGAATGAGAGGGGAAACGAAGAGTTAAAAGAGAGCGAGTAGGAGCGAGAATGATAGGGGAAACGAAGAGTTAAAAGAGAGCGAGAAGGAGCGAGACTGAGAGCGGAGACAGGGAGTTAAAAGAGAGCGAGAAGGATCGAGACCGAGAGCGGTGACGGAGAGTTAATAGAGAGCGAGAAGGAGCGAGATTGAGAGCGGAGACGGGGTGTTTTAAGAGAGCGAGAAGGAGCGAGACTGAGAGCGTAGACAGGGAGTTAAAAGAGAGCGAGAAGGAGCGAGACTGAGAGCGGAGACGGGTAGTTAAAAGAGAGCGAGAAGGAGCGAGACTGAGAGCTGAGACGGGGAGTTAAAAGAGAGCAAGAAGGAGAGAGACTAAGAGAGCGGAGACGGAGAGTTAAAAGAGAGCGAGAAGGAGCGAGACTGAGAGCTGAGACAGGGAGTTAAAAGAGAGCGAGAAGGAGCGAGACTGAGAGACGAGACGGAGAGTTAAAAGACAGCAAGAAGGAGCGAGACTGAGAGCAGAGACATGGAGTTAAAAGAGAGCGAGAAGGAGCGAGACTGAGAGCGGAGACAGAGAGTTAAAAGAGAGCGAGAAGGAGCGATATTGAGAGCGGAGACGGCGTGTTTTAAGAGAGCGAGAAGGAGCGAGACTGAGAGCGGAGACAGGGAGTAAAAAGAGAGCGAGAAGGAGCGAGACTGAGAGCGGAGACGGGTAGTTAAAAGAGAGCGAGAAGGAGCGAGGCTGAGAGCTGAGACGGGGAGTTAAAATAGAGCAAGAAGGAGCGAGATTGAGAGCGGAGACGGAGAGTTAAAAGAGAGCGAGAAGGAGCGAGACTGAGAGCGGAGACGGGGAGTTAAAAGAGAGCGAGAAGGAGCGAGACTGAGAGCGGAAACAGGGTGTTAAAAGAGAGCGAGATGGAGCGAGACTGAGAGCGGAGACAGGGAGTTAAAAGAGAGCAAGATGGATCGAGACTGAGAGCGGTGACGGGGTGTTTTAAGAGAGCGAGAAGGAGCGAAACTGAGAGCGGAGAAAGGGAGTTAAAAGAGAGCAAGAAGGAGCGAGACTGAGAGCTGAGACTGGGAGTTAAAAGAGAGCAAGAAGGAGCGAGATTGAGAGCGGAGACGGAGAGTTAAATGAGAGCGAGAAGGAGCGAGACTAAGAGCGGAGACCGGGAGTTAAAGAGAGCGAGAAGGAGCGAGACTGAGAGCCGAGACAGGGAGTTAAAAGAGAGCGAGAAGGATCGAGACTGAGAGCGGTGACGGTGAGTTAAAAGGGAGCGAGAAGGAGCGAGATTGAGAGCGGAGACGGGGTGTTTTAAGAGAGCGAGAAGGAGCGAGACTGAGAGCGGAGACGGGTAGTTAAAAGAGAGCGAGAAGGAGCGAGACTGAGAGCTGAGACGGGGAGTTAAAAGAGAGCAAGAAGGAGCGAGATTGAGAGCGGAGACGGAGAGTTAAAAGAGAGCGAGAAGGAACGAGACTGAGAGCGGAGACGGGGAGTTAAAAGAGAGCAAGAAGGAGCGAGACTGAGAGCGGAGACAGGGAGTTAAAAGAGAGCGAGATGGAGAGTGACTGAGAGCGGAGACAGTGAGTTAAAAGAGAGAGAGAAGGAGCGTGACTGAGAGCCGAGACGGGGAGTTAATAGAGAGCGAGAAGGAGCGAGACTGAGTGCGGAGACAGGGAGTTAAAAGAGAGCGAGAAGGAGCGAGACTGAGAGCGGAGACAGGGAGTTAAACGAGAGCGAGAAGGAGCGAGACTGAGAGCCGAGACAGGGAGTTAAAAGTGAGCGAGAAGGAGCGAGACTGAGAGCGGAGACTGAGAGTTAAAAAACAGCGAGAAGGAGCGAGACTGAGAGCGGAGACATGGAGTTAAAAGAGAGCGAGAAGGAGCGAGACTGAGAGCGGAGACTGAGAGTTAAATGAGAGCGAGAAGGAGCGAGAATGAGAGCGGAGACGGAGAGTTAAAAGAGAGCGATTAGGAGCGAGACTGAGAGCGGAGACAGGGAGGTAAAAGAGAGCGAGAAGGAGCGAGACTGAGAGCTTTGACGGAGAGTTAAAAAAGAGCGAGAAGGAGCGAGACTGAGAGCGGAGACCGGGATTTAAAGAGAGCGAGAAAGAGCGAGATTGAGAGCGGAGACGGAGAGTTAAAAGAGATCGAGATGGAGCGAGACTGAGAGCGGAGACGGGGAGTTAAAAGAGAGCGAGAAGGAGCGAGACTGAGAGCGGAGACAGGGAGTTAAAAGAGACCGAGAAGGAGGCAGACTGAGAGCGGAGACAGTGAGTTAAAGGAGAGCGAGACGGAGCGAGACTGAGAGCGGAGACAGAGAGTTAAAAGAGAGCGAGAAGGAGTTAGACTGAGAGCGGAGACAGGGAGTTAAAAGAGAGCGAGAAGGAGCCAGACTGAGAGCGGAGACAGAGAGTTAAAAGAGAGCGAGAAGGAGCGAGACTGAAAGCAGAGACAGGGAGTTAAAAGAGAGCGAGATGGAGCGAGACTGATAGCGGAGACGGGGAGTTAAATGAGAGCGAGAAGGAGCGAGACTAAGAGCGGAGACCGGGAGTTAAAGAGAGCGAGAAGGAGCGAGACTGGGAGTGGAGACAGAGAGTTAAAAGAGAGCGAGAAGGAGCGAGACTGAGAGCGGACACCGGGAGTTAAAGAGAGCGAGAAGGAGCGAGACTGAGAGCGCAGGCAGGGAGTTAAAAGAGAGCGAGAAGGAGCGAGACTGAGAGCGGTGACCGGTAGTTAAAAGAGAGCGAGAAGGAGCGAGACTGAGAGCTTTGACGGAGAGTTAAAAAAGAGCGAGAAGGAGCGAGACTGAGAGCGGAGACCGGGATTTAAAGAGAGCGAGAAAGAGCGAGATTGAGAGCGGAGACGGAGAGTTAAAAGAGAGCGAAAAGGAGCGAGACTGAGAGTGGAGACCGAGAGTTAAAAGAGAGCGAAAAGGAGCGAGACTAGGAGCGGAGACAGAGAGTTAAAAGAGAGCGAGATGGAGCCAGACTGAGAGCGGAGACAGAGAGTTAAAAGTGAGCGAGACGGAGCGAGAGTGAGAGCGGGAACAGAGAGTTAAAAGAGAGCGAGAAGGAGCGAGACTAAGAGCGAAGACAGGGAGTTAGAAGAGAGCGAGATGGAGCGAGACTGGGAGCGGAGACAGAGAGTTAAAAGAGAGCGAGAAGGAGCCAGACTGAGAGCGGAGAGAGAGAGTTAAAAGAGAGCGAGAAGGAACGAGACTGAGAGCAGAGACAGGGAGTTAATAGAGAGCTAGATGGAGCGAGACTGAGAGCGGAGACGGGGAGTTAAAAGAGATCGAGAAGGAGCGAGACTGAGAGCGAAGACGGAGTGTTATAGAGGACGAGATGGAGCGAGACTGAGAGCGGAGACTGGGAGTTAAAAGAGAGCGAGTTGGAGCGAGACTGAGAGTGGAGACAGGGAGTTAAAAGAGAGCTAGATGGAGCGAGACTGAGAGGGGAGACAGGGAGTTAAAAGAGAGCGAGATGGAGCGACACAGAGAGCGGAGACAGGGAGTTAATAGTGAACGACATGGAGCGAGACTGAGAGCGGAGAAAGGGAGTTAAAAGAGAGCAAGATGGAGCGAGACTGAGAGCGGAGACGGGGAGTTAAAAGAGAGCGAGATGGACCGAGACTGAGAGCGGAGACAGAGAGTTAAAAGAGAGCGAGATGTAGCCAGACTGAGGGCTGAGACAGAGAGTTAAAGGAGAGCGAGACAGAGCGAGACTGAGAGCGAAGACGGAGACTTAAAAGAGAGCGAAAAGGAGCGAGACTGAGAGCGGAGACAGGGATTTAAATGAGATCGAGTTGGAGCGAGCCTGAGAGTAGAGACGGAGAGTTAAAAGAGAGCGAGAAGGAGCGAGACTGAGAGCGGAGACAGGGAGTTAAATGAGATCCAGATGGAGTGAGACTGAGAGTGGAGACAGAGAGTTAAAACAGAGCGAGATGGAGCCAGACTGAGAGCGGAGACAGAGAGTTAAAAGAGAGCGAGACGGAGCGATAGTGAGAGCGGAGACAGAGAGTTAAAAGAGAGCGAGAAGGAGCGAGACTGAGAGCGGACACAGGTAGTTAAAAGCGAGCGAGAAGGATCGAGAATGAGAGGGGAAACGAAGAGTTAAAAGAGAGCGAGAAGGAGCGAGAATGATAGGGGAAACGAAGAGTTAAAAGAGAGCGAGAAGGAGCGAGACTGAGAGCGGAGACAGGGAGTTAAAAGAGAGCGAGAAGGATCGAGACCGAGAGCGGTGACGGAGAGTTAATAGAGAGCGAGAAGGAGCGAGATTGAGAGCGGAGACGGGGTGTTTTAAGAGAGCGAGAAGGAGCGAGACTGAGAGCGTAGACAGGGAGTTAAAAGAGAGCGAGAAGGAGCGAGACTGAGAGCGGAGACGGGTAGTTAAAAGAGAGCGAGAAGGAGTGAGACTGAGAGCTGAGACGGGGAGTTAAAAGAGAGCAAGAAGGAACGAGACTGAGAGCGGAGACAGGGAGTTAAACGAGAGCGAGAAGGAGCGAGACTGAGAGCCGAGACAGGGAGTTAAAAGTGAGCGAGAAGGAGCGAGACTGAGAGCGGAGACTGAGAGTTAAAAAACAGCGAGAAGGAGCGAGACTGAGAGCGGAGACATGGAGTTAAAAGAGAGCGAGAAGGAGCGAGACTGAGAGCGGAGACAGAGAGTTAAATGAGAGCGAGAAGGAGCGAGAATGAGAGCGGAGACGGAGAGTTAAAAGAGAGCGATTAGGAGCGAGACTGAGAGCGGAGACAGGGAGGTAAAAGAGAGCGAGAAGGAGCGAGACTGAGAGCGGAGACGGAGAGTTAAAAGAGAGCGAGTAGGAGCGAGACTGAGAGCGGTGACAGAGAGTTAAATGAGAGCGAGAAGGAGCGAGACTGAGGGCGGAGACAGGGTGTTAGAAGAGAGCTAGATGGAGCGAGACTGGGAGGGGAGACAGAGAGTTAAAAGAGAGCGAGAAGGAGCGAGACTGAGAGCGGACACCGGGAGTTAAAGAGAGCGAGAAGGAGCGAGACTGAGAGCGGAGACAGGGAGTTAAAAGAGAGCGAGAAGGAGCGAGACTGAGAGCGGAGACGGGTAGTTAAAAGAGAGCGAGAAGGAGCGAGACTGAGAGCTTTGACGGAGAGTTAAAAAAGAGCGAGAAGGAGCGAGACTGAGAGCGGAGACCGGGATTTAAAGAGAGCGAGAAAGAGCGAGATTGAGAGCGGAGACGGAGAGTTAAAAGAGATCGAGATGGAGCGAGACTGAGAGCGGAGACGGGGAGTTAAAAGAGAGCGAGAAGGAGCGAGACTGAGAGCGGAGACAGGGAGTTAAAAGAGACCGAGAAGGAGGCAGACTGAGAGCGGAGACAGTGAGTTAAAGGAGAGCGAGACGGAGCGAGACTGAGAGCGGAGACAGAGAGTTAAAAGAGAGCGAGAAGGAGTTAGACTGAGAGCGGAGACAGGGAGTTAAAAGAGAGCGAGAAGGAGCCAGACTGAGAGCGGAGACAGAGAGTTAAAAGAGAGCGAGAAGGAGCGAGACTGAAAGCGGAGACAGGGAGTTAAAAGAGAGCGAGATGGAGCGAGACTGATAGCGGAGACGGGGAGTTAAATGAGAGCGAGAAGGAGCGAGACTAAGAGCGGAGACCGGGAGTTAAAGAGAGCGAGAAGGATCGAGAATGAGAGGGGAAACGAAGAGTTAAAAGAGAGCGAGAAGGAGCGAGAATGATAGGGGAAACGAAGAGTTAAAAGAGAGCGAGAAGGAGCGAGAATGATAGGGGAAACGAAGAGTTAAAAGAGAGCGAGAAGGAGCGAGACTGAGAGCGGAGACAGGGAGTTAAAAGAGAGCGAGAAGGATCGAGACCGAGAGCGGTGACGGAGAGTTAATAGAGAGCGAGAAGGAGCGAGATTGAGAGCGGAGACGGGGTGTTTTAAGAGAGCGAGAAGGAGCGAGACTGAGAGCGTAGACAGGGAGTTAAAAGAGAGCGAGAAGGAGCGAGACTGAGAGCGGAGACGGGTAGTTAAAAGAGAGCGAGAAGGAGCGAGACTGAGAGCTGAGACGGGGAGTTAAAAGAGAGCAAGAAGGAGAGAGACTAAGAGAGCGGAGACGGAGAGTTAAAAGAGAGCGAGAAGGAGCGAGACTGAGAGCTGAGACAGGGAGTTAAAAGAGAGCGAGAAGGAGCGAGACTGAGAGACGAGACGGAGAGTTAAAAGACAGCAAGAAGGAGCGAGACTGAGAGCAGAGACATGGAGTTAAAAGAGAGCGAGAAGGAGCGAGACTGAGAGCGGAGACAGAGAGTTAAAAGAGAGCGAGAAGGAGCGATATTGAGAGCGGAGACGGCGTGTTTTAAGAGAGCGAGAAGGAGCGAGACTGAGAGCGGAGACAGGGAGTTAAAAGAGAGCGAGAAGGAGCGAGACTGAGAGCGGAGACGGGTAGTTAAAAGAGAGCGAGAAGGAGCGAGGCTGAGAGCTGAGACGGGGAGTTAAAATAGAGCAAGAAGGAGCGAGATTGAGAGCGGAGACGGAGAGTTAAAAGAGAGCGAGAAGGAGCGAGACTGAGAGCGGAGACGGGGAGTTAAAAGAGAGCGAGAAGGAGCGAGACTGAGAGCGGAAACAGGGTGTTAAAAGAGAGCGAGATGGAGCCAGACTGAGAGCGGAGACAGGGAGTTAAAAGAGAGCAAGATGGATCGAGACTGAGAGCGGTGACGGAGAGTTAAAAGAGAGCGAGAAGGAGCGAGATTGAGAGCGGAGACGGGGTGTTTTAAGAGAGCGAGAAGGAGCGAAACTGAGAGCGGAGAAAGGGAGTTAAAAGAGAGCAAGAAGGAGCGAGACTGAGAGCTGAGACTGGGAGTTAAAAGAGAGCAAGAAGGAGCGAGATTGAGAGCGGAGACGGAGAGTTAAAAGAGAGCGAGAAGGAGCGAGACTGAGAGCGGAGACAGGGAGTTAACCGAAAGCGAGAAGGAGCGAGATGAGAGCCGAGACAGGGAGTTAAAAGAGAGCGAGAAGGAGCGAGACTGAGAGCGGAGACAGAGAGTTAAAAGAGAGCGAGATGGAGCGAGACTGAGAGCGGAGACGGAGAGTTAAAAGAGAGCGAGAAGGAGCGAGACTGAGAGCGGAGACAGTGAGTTAAAAGAGAGCGAGAAGGAGCGAGACTGAGAGCGGAGACGGAGAGTTAAAAGAGAGCGAGAAGGAGCGAGACTGAGAGCGGAAACAGGGAGTGAAAAGAGAGCGAGAAGGAGCGAGAGTGAGAGCGGAGACAGGGAGTTAAAAGAGAGCGAGAAGGAGCGAGACTGAGAGCGGAGATGAGGAGTCAAAAGGGAGCGAGAAGGAGCGAGACTGAGAGCGGAGATGAGGAGTCAAAAGAGAGCGAGAAAAAGCGAGACTGAGAGCGGAGATGAGGAGTCAAAAGAGAGTGAGATGGAGCGAGACCAAGTGCGGAGACGGGGAGTTAAAATAGAGCGAGAAGGTGAGAGACTGAGAGGGGAGACAGAGAGTTAAAAGAGAGCGAGGAGGAGCGAGACTGAGATCGTAGACAGAGAGTTAAAAGAGAGCAAGAAGAAGCGAGACTGAGAGCGGAGACGGGGAGTTAAAAGAGAGCGAGAAGGAGCGAGACTGAGAGCGGAGACGGAGAGTTAAAAGAGAGCGAGATGGAGCGAGACTGAGAGCGGAGACGGAGAGTTTAAAGAGAGCGAGAAGGAGCTGACTGAGCGCGTAGACAGGAAGTTAATAGAGAGCGAGATGGAGCGAGACTGTGAGCGGGGAGAGAGAGTTAAAAGAGAGCGTGATTGAGCGAGACTGAGAGCGGAGACGGACAGTTAAAAGAGAGCGAGACTGAGAGCGGAGACAGGGAGTTAAAAGAGAGCGAGAAGGAGCGAGACTGAGACCGGAGACGGAGAGTTAAAAGAGAGCGAGAAGGAGCGAGACTGAGAGCGGAGACAGGGAGTAAAAAGAGAGCGAGAAGGAGCGAGACTGAGTCCGGAGACGGAGAGTTAAAAGAGAGCGAGAAGGAGCGAGACTGAGAGCGGAGACAGGGAGTTAAAGGAGAGCGAGAAGGAGCGAGACAGAGAGCGGAGAAGGAGAGTTAAATGAGAGCCAGAAGGAGCGAGACTGAGAGCGGAGACAGAGAGTTAAAAGAGAGCGAGAAGGAATGAGACTGAGAGCGGAGACGGGGAGTTAAAAGAGAGAGCGAAGGAGCAAGACTGAGAGCGGAGAAGGAGAGTTAAATGAGACCGATAAGGAGCGAGACTGAGAGCGGGGACGGGGAGTAAAAAGAGAGCGAGAACGAGCGAGACTGAGAGCAGAGAAGGAGAGTTAAAAGAGAGCGAGAAGGAGCAAGACTGAGAGCGGAGAAGGAGAGTTAAATGAGAGCGAGAAGGAGCGAGACTGAGAGCGGACACAGGGAGTTAAATGAGAGCGAGAAGGCGCGAGACAGAGAGCGTAGAAGGAGAGTTAAATGAGAGCGGGAAGGAGCGAGACAGAGAGCGGACACAAGGAGTTAATAGAGAGCGTGAAGGAGCGAGACAGAGAGCGGAGAAGGAGAGTTAAATGAGAGCGAGAAGGAGCGAGACTGAGAGCGGAGACAGGGAGTTAAACGAGATCGAGAAGGAGCGAGACTGAGAGCGGAGACGGAGAGTTAAAAGAGAGCCAGAAGGAGCGAGAATGAGAGCGGAGACGGGGAGTTAAAAGAGAGCGAGAAGGAGCGAGACTGAGAGCGGAGATGAAGTGTTAAAAGTGAGCGAGAAGGAGCGAGACAGATAGCGGAGAAGGAGAGTTAAAAGAGAGCGAGAAGTAGCGAGAATGAGAGTAGAGACGAAGAGTTAAAAGAGAGCGAGAAGGAGCGAGACTGAGAGCGGAGACGGGGAGTTAAAAGAGAGCGCGAAGGAGCGAGACTGAGAGCGGAGACAGGGAGTTAAAAGAGAGCGAGAAGGAGCGAGACAGAGTGCGGAGAAGGAGAGTTAACAGAGAGCGAGAAGGAACGAGACTGAGAGCGGAGACAGACAGTTAAAAGAGAGCGAGAAGGAGCGAGAGTGAGAGTGGAGACGGAGAGTTAAAAGAGAGCGAGAAGGAGCTTGACTGAGAGCGGAGACGGAGAGTTAAAAGAGAGCGAGAACGAGCGAGACTGAGAGCGGAGACGGTGAGTTAAAAGAGCACGAGACGCAGCGAGTCTGAGAGCGGAGACATGGAGTTAAAATAGAGCGAGAAGGAGCGAGACTGAGAGCGGAGACAGGGAGTTAAACGAGAGTATGAAGGAGCGAGACTGAGAGCGGAGACGGGGAGTTAAAAGAGCATGAGACGCAGCGAGTCTGAGAGCGGAGACAGGGAGTTAAAATAGAGCGAGACGGAGCGAGACTGTGAGCGGAGACAGAGAGTTAAAAGAGAGCTAGAAGCAGCGAGACTGAGAGCGGAGACGGAGAGTTAAAAGAGAGTGAGACTGAGAGCATAGACAGAGACTTAAAAGAGAGCGAGAAGGAGCGAGACTGAGAGCGGAGACAGCGAGTTAAAATAGAGCGAGAAGGAGCGAGACTGAGAGCGGAGACAGAGAGTTAAAAGAGAGCGAGAAGGAGCGAGACTGAGAGCGGAGACTGCGAGTTAAAAGAGAGCGAGAAGGAGCGAGACTGAGAGCGGAGACAGAGTTAAAAGAGAGAGAGAAGTAGCGAGAGTGAGAGCGGAGACGGAGAGATAAAAGAGAGCTAGATGGATCGAGACTGAGAGCGGAGACGGGGAGTCAAAAGAGAGTGAGAAGGAGCGAGACTGAGAGCGGAGATGAGGAGTAAAAAGAGAGCGAGAAGGAGCGAGACTGAGAGCGGAGACGGGGAGTTAAAAGAGAGCGAGTTGGAGCGAGACTGAGAGCGGCGACTGGGAGTTAAAAGAGGGCGAGAAGGAGCGAGACTGAGAGCGGAGATGAGGAGTCAATAGAGAGCGAGAAGGAGCGAGACTGAGAGCGGAGACGGGGAGTTAAAGGAGAGCGAGAAGGAGCGAGACTGAGAGCGGAGACAGGGAGTTTAAATTGGGCGAGGAGGAGCGAGACTGAGAGCGGAGACAGAGATTTAAAAGAGAGCTAGAAGGAGCGAGACTGAGATCGGAGACGGGGAGTTAAAAGAGAGCGAGAAGGAGCGAGACTGAGAGCGTAGACAGAGAGCTAAAAGTGAGCGAGAATGAGCGAGACTGAGAGCGGAGACAGAGACTTTAAAGAGAGCAAGAATGAGCGAGACTGAGAGCGGAGACGGGGTGTTAAAAGAGAACGAGAGGGACCGAGACTGAGCGCGGAGACAGGGAGTTAAAAGAGAGCGAGAAGGAGCGAGACTGAGAGCGGAGACAGAGAGTTAAAAGAGAGCGAGAAGTAGCGAGACTGAGAGCGGAGACAGAGAGTTAAAAGAGAGCGAGAAGGAGCGAGACTGAGAGCGGAGACAGAGAGTTAAAAGAGAGCGAGAAGGAGTGAGACTGAGAGCGGAGACGGGGAGTTAAAAGAGAGCGAGAAGGAGAGAGACTGAGAGCGGGGACGGGGAGTGAATGGAGAGCGAGAAGGAGCAAGACTGAGAGCGGAGACGGGGCCTGAATGGAGAGCGAGAAGGAGCGAGACTGAGAGCGGAGACAGGGAATTAAAAGAGAGCGAGAAGGAGCGAGACTGAGAGCGGGGACGGGGAGTGAATGGAGAGCGAGAAGGAGCAAGACTGAGAGGGGAGACGGGGCGTGAATGGAGAGCGAGAAGGAGCGAGACTGAAAGTGGAGACGGGTAGTGAATGGACAGCGAGAAGGAGCGAGACTGAGAGCGGAGACGGGGAGTTAAAAGAGAGCGATAATGAGCGAGACTGAGAGCGGAGACGGGGAGTTAAAAGAGAGCGAGAAGGAGCCAGACTGAGAGCGGAGACAGAGAGTTAAAAGAGAGCGAGAAGGAGTTAGACTGAGAGCGGAGAGAGGGAGTTAAAAGAGAGCGAGAAGGAGCCAGACTGAGAGCGGAGACAGAGCGTTAAAAGAGAGCGAAAAGGAGCGAGACTGACAGCGGAGACAGGGAGTTAAAAGAGAGCGAGATGGAGCGAGACTGAGAGCGGAGACGGGGTGTTAAAAGAGAGCGAGAAGGAGCGAGACTGAGAGCGGAGACCGGGAGTTAAAGAGAGCGAGAAGGAGCGAGACTGAGAGCGGAGACAGGGAGTTAAAAGAGAGCGAGAAGGAGCGAGACTGAGAGCGGAAACAGGGAGTTAAAAGAGAGCGAGAAGGATCGAGACTGAGAGCGGTGACGGAGAGTTATAAGAGAGCGAGAAGGAGCGAGATTGAGAGCGGAGACGGGGTGTTTTAAGAGAGCGAGAAGAAGCGAGACTGAGAGCGGAGACAGGGAGTTAAAAGAGGGCGAGAAGAAGCGAGACTGAGAGCGGAGGCGGGTAGTTAAAAGAGAGCGAGAAGGAGCAAGACTGTGAGCTGAGACGGGGTGTTAAAAGAGAGCAAGAAGGAGCGAGATTGAGAGCGGAGACGGAGAGTTAAAAGAGAGCGAGAAGGAGCGAGACTGAGAGCGGAGTCGGAGATTTAAAAGAGAGCGAGAAGGAGCGAGACTGAGAGCGGAGACAGGGAGTTAAAAGAGAGCGAGATGGAGCGAGACTGAGAGCGGAGACAGGGAGTTAAAAGAGAGCGAGAAGGAGCGAGACTGAGAGCGGAGACAGGGAGTTAAAAGAGAGCGAGAAGGAGCGAGACAGAGAGCGGAGAAGGAGAGTTAAATGAGAGCGAGAAAGAGTGAGACTGAGAGCGGAGACAGGGAGTTAAAAGAGAGCGAGATGGAACGAGACTAAGAGAGGAGACAGGGAGTTTAAAGTGAGCAAGAAGGAGCGAGACTGAGAGAGGAGACGGAGATTTAAAAGAGAGCCAGATGGAGCGAGACTGAGAGCGGAGACAGAGAGTTAAAAGAGAGCGAGAAGGAATGAGACTGAGAGCGGAGACGGGGAGTTAAAAGAGAGCGCGAAGGAGCAAGACTGAGAGCGGAGAAGGAGAGTTAAATGAGACCGATAAGGAGCGAGACTGAGAGCGGGGACGGGGAGTTAAAAGAGAGCGAGAACGAGCGAGACTGAGAGCAGTGAAGGAGAGTTAAAAGAGAGCGAGAAGGAGCGAGACTGAGAGCGGAGAAGGAGAGTTAAATGAGAGCGAGAAGGAGCGAGACTGAGAGCGGAGACAGAGAGTTAAAAGAGGGCGAGAAGGAGCGAGACTGAGAGCGGAGACGGGTAGTTTAAAGAGAGCGAGAAGGAGCAAGACTGTGAGCTGAGACGGGGTGTTAAAAGAGAGCAAGAAGGAGCGAGATTGAGAGCGGAGACGGAGAGTTAAAAGAGAGCGAGAAGGAGCGAGACTGAGAGCGGACATGCAGAGTTAAAAGAGAGCGAGAAGGAGCGAAACTGAGAGCGGAGACAGGGAGTTAAAAGAGAGCGAGAAGTAGCGAGACTGAGAGCGGAGTCGGAGAGTTAAAAGAGAGCGAGAAGGAGCGAGACTGAGAGCGGATAAGGACTGTTAAATGAGAGCGAGAAGGAGCGAGACTGAGAGCGGAGACAGTGAGTTAAAAGAGAGCGAGAAGGAGCGAGACTGAGAGCGGAGACAGGGAGTTAAAAGAGAGCGAGAAGGAGCGAGACAGAGAGCGGAGAAGGAGAGTTAAATGAGAGCGAGAAAGAGCGAGACTGAGAGCGGAGACAGGGAGTTAAAAGAGAGCGAGAAGGAACGAGACTGAGAGAGGAGACAGGGAGTTTAAAGTGAGCAAGAAGGAGCGAGACTGAGAGAGGAGACGGAGATTTAAAAGGGAGCCAGATGGAGCGAGACTGAGAGCGGAGACAGAGAGTTAAAAGAGAGCGAGAAGGAATGAGACTGAGAGCGGAGAAGGGGAGTTAAAAGAGAGCGCGATGGAGCAAGACTGAGAGCGGAGGAGAGTTAAATGAGACCGATAAGGAGCGAGACTGAGACCGGGGACGGAAAGTTAAAAGAGAGCGAGAACGAGCGAGACTGAGAGCAGTGAAGGAGAGTTAAAAGAGAGCGAGAAGGAGCGAGACTGAGAGCGGAGAAGGAGAGTTAAATGAGAGCGAGAAGGAGCGAGACTGAGAGCGGACACAGGGAGTTAAAAGAGAGCGAGAAGGAGCGAGACAGAGAGCGGAGAAGGAGAGATAAATGAAAGCGGGAAGGAGCGAGACAGAGAGCGGACACAGGGAGTTAATAGAGAGCGAGAAGGAGCGAGACAGAGAGCGGAGAAGGAGAGTTAAATGAGAGCGAGAAGGAGCGAGACTGAGAGCGGAGACAGGGAGTTAAAAGAGATCGAGAAGGAGCAAGACTGTGAGCGGAGACGGAGAGTTAAAAGAGAGCCAGAAGGAGCGAGAATGAGAGCGGAGACGGGGAGTTAAAAGAGACCGAGAAGGAGCGAGACTGAGAGCGGAGACGAAGTGTTAAAAGAGAGCGAGAAGGAGCGAGACAGAGAGCTGAGAAGGAGAGTTAAAAGAGAGCGAGAAGTAGCGAGAATGAGAGCAGAGACGAAGAGTTAAAAGAGAGCGAGAAGGAGCGACACTGAGAGCGGAGACGGGGAGTTAAAAGAGAGCGCGAAGGAGCGAGACTGAGAGCGGAGACAGGGAGTTAAAAGAGAGCGAGAAGGAGCGAGACTGAGAGCGGAGAAGGAGAGTTAACAGAGAGCGAGAAGGAACGAGACTGAGAGCGGAGACAGACATTTAAAAGAGAGCGAGAAGGAGCGAGAGTGAGAGTGGAGACGGAGAGTTAAAAGAGAGAGAGAAGGAGCTAGACTGAGAGCGGAGACGGAGAGTTAAAAGAGAGCGAGAACGCGCGAGACTGAGAGCGGAGACGGTGAGTTAAAACAGCACGAGATGCAGCGAGTCTGAGAGCGGAGACATGGAGTTAAAATAGAGCGAGAAGGAGCGAGACTGAGAGCGGAGACAGGGAGTTAAACGAGAGCATGAAGGAGCGAGACTGAGAGCGGAGACGGTGAGTTAAAAGAGCATGAGACGCAGCGAGTCTGAGAGCGGAGACAGGGAGTTAAAATAGAGCGAGAAAGAGCGAGACTGAGAGCGGAGACAGAGAGTTAAAAGAGAGCGAGAAGCAGCGAGACTGAGAGCGGAGACGGAGAGTTAAAAGAGAGCGAGACTGAGAGCGTAGACAGAGAATTAAAAGAGAGCGAGAAGGAGCGAGACTGAGAGCGGAGACAGCGAGTTAAAATAGAGCGAGAAGGAGCGAGACTGAGAGCGGAGACAGAGAGTTGAAAGAGAGCGAGAAGGAGCGAGACTGAGAGCGGAGACTGCGTGTTAAAAGAGAGCGAGAAGGAGCGAGACTGAGAGCGGAGACAGAGAGTTAAAAGAGAGAGAGAAGTAGCGAGAGTGAGAGCGGAGACGGAGAGATAAAAGAGAGCTAGATGGATCGAGACTGAGAGCGGAGACGGGGAGTCAAAAGAGAGCGAGAAGGAGCGAGATTGAGATCGGACACGGGGAGTTAAAAGAGAGCGAGAAGGAGCGAGACTGAGAGCGGCGACTGGGAGTTAAAAGAGGGCGAGAAGGAGCGAGACTGAGAGCGGCGACTGGGAGTTATAAGAGAGCGAGAAGGAGCGAGACTGAGAGCGGAGACAGGGAGTTTAAATTGGGCGAGGAGGAGCGAGACTGCGAGCGGAGTCAGAGAGTTAATAGGGAGCGAGAAGGAGCGAGACTGAGAGCGGAGAAGGGGAGTTAAAAGAGAGCGAGAAGGAGCGAGACTGAGAGCGGAGACAGAGAGTTAAAAGAGAGCTAGAAGGAGCGAGACTGAGATCGGAGACGGGGAGTTAGAAGAGAGCGAGAAGGAGCGAGACTGAGAGCGTAGACAGAGAGTTAAAAGAGAGCGAGAAGGAGCGAGACTGAGAGCGGAGACAGAGAGTTTAAAGAGAGCAAGAATGAGCGAGACTGAGAGCGGAGACGGGGTGTTAAAAGAGAACGAGAGGGACCGAGACTGAGCGCGGAGACAGGGAGTTAAAAGAGATCTAGAAGGAGCGAGACTGTGAGCGGAGACGGAGAGTTAAAAGAGAGCCAGAAGCGGCGAGACTTAGAGCGGAGACAGGGAGTTAAAAGAGAGCGAGAAGGAGCGAGACTGAGAGCGGAGACAGAGAGTTAAAAGACAGCGAGAAGGAGCGAAAGTGAGAGCGGAGACTGGGAGTTAAAAGAGAGCAAGAAGGAGCGAGATTGAGAGCGGAGACGGAGAGTTAAAAGAGAGCGAGAAGGAGCGAGATAGAGAGAGGGGACGGAGAGTTAAAAGAGAACGAGAAGGAGCGAGACTGAGAGCGGAGACAGGGAGTTAAAAGAGAGCGAGAAGGAGCGAGACTGAGAGCGGAGACAGAGAGTTAAAAGAGAGCGAGAAGAAGCGAGACTGAGAGCGGAGACAGGGAGTTAAAAGAGAGCGAGAAGGAGCGAGACTGAGAGCGGAGACAGAGAGTTAAAAGAGAGCGAGAAGGAGCGAGACTGAGAGCGGAGATGGGGAGTTAAAAGAGAGCGAGAAGGAGAGAGACTGAGAGCGGGGACGGGGAGTGAATGGAGAGCGAGAAGGAGCAAGACTGAGAGCGGAGACGGGGCCTGATTGGAGAGCGAGAAGGAGCGAGACTGAGAGCGGAGACAGGGAATTAAAAGAGAGCGAGAAGGAGCGAGACTGAGAGCGGGGACGGGGAGTGAATGGAGAGTGAGAAGCAGCAAGACTGAGAGCGGAGACGGGGCGTGAATGGAGAGCGAGAAGGAGCGAAACTGAAAGCGGAGACGGGGACTGAATGGACAGCGAGAAGTAGCGAGACTGAGAGCGGAGACGGGGAGTTAAAAGAGAGCGATAATGAGCGAGACTGAGAGCGGAGACGGAGAGTTAAAAGAGATCGAGATGGAGCGAGACTGAGAGCGGAGACGGGGAGTTAAAAGAGAACGAGAAGGAGCGAGACTGAGAGCGGAGACAGGGAGTTAAAAGAGAGCGCGAAGGAGTTAGACTGAGAGCGGTGAGAGGGAGTTAAAAGAGAGCGAGAAGGAGCCAGACTGAGAGCGGAGACAGAGCGTTAAAAGAGAGCGAAAAGGAGCGAGACTGACAGCGGAGACAATGAGTTAAAAGAGAGCAAGAAGGAGCGAGACAGAGAGCGGAGAAGGAGAGTTAAATGTGAGCGGGAAGGAGCGAGACAGAGAGCGGACACAGGGAGTTAATAGAGAGCGAGAAGGAGCGAGACAGAGAGCGGAGAAGGAGAGTTAAATGAGAGCGAGAAGGAGCGAGACTGAGAGCGGAGACAGGGAGTTAAAAGAGATCGAGAAGGAGCGAGACTGTGAGCGGAGACGGAGAGTTAAAAGAGAGCCAGAAGGAGCGATAATGAGAGCGGAGACGGGGAGTTAAAAGAGAGCGAGAAGGAGCGAGACTGAGAGCGGAGACGAAGTGTTAAAAGAGAGCGAGAAGGAGCGAGACAGAGAGCGGAGAAGGAGAGTTAAAAGAGAGCGAGAAGTAGCGAGAATGAGAGCAGAGACGATGAGTTAAAAGAGAGCGAGAAGGAGCGAGACTGAGAGCGGAGACGGGGAGTTAAAAGAGAGCGCGAAGGAGCGAGACTGAGAGCGGAGACGGGGAGTTAAAAGAGTGCGAGAAGGAGCGAGACAGAGAGCAGAGAAGGAGAGTTAACAGAAAGCGAGAAGGAACGAGACTGAGAGCGGAGACAGACAGTTAAAAGAGAGCGAGAAGGTGCGAGAGTGAGAGTGGAGACGGAGAGTTAAAAGAGAACGAGAAGGAGCTAGACTGAGAGCGGAGACGGAGAGTTAAAAGAGAGCGAGAAGGAGCGAGACTGAGAGCAGAGACAGAGAGTTAAAAGAGAGCGAGAAGCAGCGAGACTGAGAGCGGAGACGAAGAGTTATAGAGAGCGAGAAGGAGCGAAACTGAGAGCAGAGATGGAGACTTTAAAGAGAGCGACAAGGAGCGAGACTGAGAGCGGTGACAGGGAGTTAAAAGAGAGCGAGAAGGAGCGAGACTGAGAGCGGAGACAGGGAGTTAAAAGAGAGCGAGAAGGTGCCAGACTGAGAGCGGAGACGGAGATTTAAAATAGAGCGAGAAGGAGAGAGACTGAAAGCGGAGACAGAGAGTTTAAAGACAGCGAGAAGGAGCGAGACTGAGAGCGGAGACAGAGAGTTAAAAGAGAGCGAGAAGGAGCGAGACTGAGAGCGGAGACAGAGAGGTAAAAGAGAGTGAGAACGAGCGAGACAGAGAGCGGAGAAGGAGAGTTAAAAGTGAGCGAGAAGGAGCGAGAATGAGAGCGGAGACGATGAGTTAAAAGAGAGCGAGAAGGATCGAGACAGAGAGCGGAGACGGGGTGTTAAATGAGATCGAGAAGGAGCGAGACTGAGAGCGGAGACGGAGAGTTAAAAGAGAGCGAGATGGAGCGAGACTGAGAGCGGAGACAGGGAGTGAAAAGAGAGCAAGAAGGAGCGAGATTGAGATCGGACACGGGGAGTTAAAAGAGAGCGAGAAGGAGCGAGACTGAGAGCGGCGACTGGGAGTTAAAAGAGGGCGAGAAGGAGCGAGACTGAGAGCGGCGACGGGGAGTTAAAAGAGAGCGAGAAGGAGCGAGACTGAGAGCGGAGACAGGGAGTTTAAATTGGGCGAGGAGGAGCGAGACTGCGAGCGGAGTCAGAGAGTTAATAGGGAGCAAGAAGGAGCGAGACTGAGAGCGGAGAAGGGGAGTTAAAAGAGAGCGAGAAGGAGCGAGACTGAGAGCGGAGACAGAGAGTTAAAAGAGAGCGAAAAGGAGCGAGACTGAGAGCGGAGACGGAGAGTTAAAAGAGAGGGAGAAGGAGCGAGACTGCGAGTGGAGACAGGGAGTTAATAGAGAGCGAGAAGGAGCGAGACTGAGAGCGGAGACGGGTGAGTTAAAAGAGAGCGAGTTGGAGCGAGACTGAGAGCGGTGACAGAGAGTTAAATGAGAGCGAGAAGGAGCGAGACTGAGAGCGGAGACAGGGAGTTAGAAGAGAGCGAGATGGAGCGAGACTGGTAGCGGAGACAGAGAGTTAAAAGAGAGCGAGAAGGAGCGAGACTGAGAGCGGAGACAGGGAGTTAAAGGAGAGCGAGAAGGATCGAGACTGAGAGCGGTGACGGAGAGTTAAAAGAGAGCGAGAAGGAGCGAGATTGAGAGCGGAGACGGGGTATTTTAAGAGAGCGAGAAGGAGCGAGACTAAGAGCGGAGACCGGGAGTTAAAAGAGATCGACAAGGAGCGAGACTGAGAGAAAGACGGGTAGTTAAACGAGAGCGAGAAGGAGCTAGACTGAGAGCCGAGACAGGGAGTTAAAAGAGAGCGAGAAGGAGCGAGACTGAGAGCGGAGACAGGGAGTTAAACGAGAGCGAGAAGGAGCGAGACTGAGAGCCGAGACAGGGAGTTAAAAGAGAGCGAGAAGGAGCGAGACTGAGAGCGGAGACGGAGAGTTAAAAGAGAGCGAGATGGAGCGAGACTGAGAGCGGAGACAGGGAGTTAAAAGAGAGCGAGAAGGAGCGAGACTGAGAGCGGAGACGGATAGTTAAAAGAGAGCGAGTAGGAGCGAGACTGAGAGCGGTGACAGAGAGTTAAATGAGAGCGAGAAGGAGCGAGACTGAGAGCGGAGACAGGGAGTTAGAACAGAGCGAGATGGAGCGAGACTGGGAGCGGAGACAGAGAGTTAAAAGGGAGCGAGAAGGAGCCAGACTGAGAGCGGAGACAGAGAGTTAATAGTGAGCGAGACGGAGCGAGAGTGAGAGCGGAGACAGTGAGTTAAAAGTGAGCGAGATGGAGCGAGACTGAGAGCGGAGACAGGTAGTTAAAAGAAAGCGAGACGGAGCGAGACTGAGAGCGGAGACAGAGAGTTAAAAGAGAGCGAGAAGGAGCATGACTGAGAGGCGAGACGGGGAGTTAATAGAGAGCGAGAAGGAGCGAGACTGAGTGCGGAGACAGGGAGTTAAAAGAGAGCGAGAAGGAGCGAGACTGAGAGCGGAGACAGGGAATTAAACGAGAGCGAGAAGGAGCGAGACTGAGAGCCGAGACAGGGAGTTAAAAAAGAGCGAGAAGGAGCGAGACTGAGAGCGGAGACGGAGAGTTAAAAGACAGCGAGAAGGAGCAAGACTGAGAGCGGAGACATGGAGTTAAATGAGAGCGAGAAGTAGCGAGACTGAGAGCGGAGACAGAGAGTTAAAAGAGAGGGAGAAGGAGCGAGACTGAGAGCGGAGACGGTGAGTTAAAAGAGAGCGAGATGGAGCGAGACTGAGAGCGGAGACGGAGAGTTTAAAGAGAGCGAGTAGGAGCGAGACTGAGAGCGGTGAAAGAGAGTTAAATGAGAGCGAGAAGGAGCGAGACTGAGAGCGGAGACAGGGAGTTAGAACAGAGCGAGATGGAGCGAGACTGGGAGCGGAGACAGAGAGTTAAAAGAGAGCGAGAAGGAGCGAGACTGAGAGCGGAGACAGAGAGTTAAAAGTGAGCGAGACGGAGCGAGAGTGAGAGCGGAGACAGTGAGTTAAAAGTGAGCGAGATGCAGCGAGACTGTGAGCGGAGACAGGTAGTTAAAAGAGAGCGAGACGGAGCGAGACTGAGCGCGGAGACAGGGAGTTAAAATTCAGCGGGATGGAGCGAGACTGAGAGTGTGACAGAGAGTTAAATGAGAGCGAGAAGGAGCGAGACTGAGAGCGGAGACAGGGAGTTAAATGAGAGCGAGAAGGAGGGAGACTGAGAGCGGAGACGGAGAGTTAAAAGAGAGCGAGTAGGAGCGAGACTGAGAGTGGTGACAGAGAGTTAAAAGTGAGCGAGAAGGAACGAGACTGAGAGCGGAGACAAGGAGTTAAAATTCAGCGAGATGGAGCGAGAGTGAGAGTGTGACAGAGAGTTAAATGAGAGCGAGAAGGAGCGAGACTGAGAGCGGAGACAGTGAGTTAAATGAGAGCGAGAAGGAGGGAGACTGAGAGCAGAGACGGAGAGTTAAAAGAGAGCGAGACGGAGCGAGACAAAGAGAGCGGCGACGGGGTGTGAATGGAGAGCGAGAAGGAGCAAAACTGAGAGCGGAGACGGGGCGTGAATGGAGAGCGACAAGGAGCGAGACTGAGAGTGGAGACGGGGAGTGAATGGACAGCGAGAAGGAGCGAGACTGAGAGCGGAGACGGAGAGTTAAAAGAGAGCGATAATGAGCGAGACTGAGAGCGGAGACGGAGAGTTAAAAGAGATCGAGATGGAGCGAGACTGAGAAGGAGACGGGGAGTTAAAAGAGAGCGAGAAGGAGCGAGACTGTGAGCGGAGACAGGGAGTTAAAAGAGACCGAGAAGGAGCCAGACTGAGAGCGGAGACAGTGAGTTAAAAGAGAGCGAGACGGAGCGAGACTGAGAGCGGAGACAGAGAGTTAAAAGAGAGCGAGAAGGAGTTAGACTGAGAGCGGAGACAGGGAGTTAAAAGAGAGCGAGAAGGAGCCAGACTGAGAGCGGAGACAGAGCGTTAAAAGAGAGCGAGAAGGAGCGAGACTGAAAGCGGAGACAGGGAGTTAAAAGAGAGCGAGATGGAGCGAGACTGAGAGCGGAGACGTGGAGTTAAATGAGAGCGAGAAGGAGCGAGACTGAGAGCGGAGACCGGGAGTTAAAGAGAGCGAGAAGGAGCGAGACTGAGAGCGGAGACAGGGAGTTAAAAGAGAGCGAGATGGAGCGAGACTGAGAGCGGAGACAGGGAGTTAAAAGAGAGCGAGATGGATCGAGACTGAGAGCGGAGACGGAGAGTTAAAAGGGAGCGAGAAGGAGCGAGAGTGAGAGCGGAGACGGGGTGTTTACAGAGAGCGAGAAGGAGCGAGACTGAGAGCGGAGACAGGGAGTTAAAAGAGAGCGAGAAGGAGAGTGACTGAGAGCCGAGACAGGGAGTTAAAAGAGAGCGAGAAGGAGCCTGACTGAGAGCCGAGACGGGGAGTTAATAGAGAGCGAGAAGGAGCGAGACTGAGTGCGGAGACAGGGAGTTAAAAGAGAGCGAGAAGGAGCCTGACTGAGAGCCGAGACGGGGAGTTAATAGAGAGCGAGAAGGAGCGAGACTGAGAGCGGAGACAGGGAGTTAAACGAGAGCGAGAAGGAGCGAGACTGAGAGCCGAGACAGGGAGTTAAAAGAGAGCGAGAAGGAGCGAGACTGAGAGCGGAGACGGAGAGTTAAAAAACAGCAAGAAGGAGCGAGACGGAGAGCGGAGAAATGGAGTTAAAAGAGAGCGAGAAGGAGCGAGACTGAGAGCGGAGACGGAGAGTTAAAAGAGAGCGAGAAGGAGCGAGACTGAGAGCGAATACAGGGAGCTAAAAGAGAGCGAGAAGGAGCGAGACTGAGAGCGGAGACGGAGAGTTAAAAGAGAGCGAGTAGGAGCGAGACTGAGAGCGGTGACAGAGAGTTAAATGAGAGCGAGAAGGAGCGATACTGAGGGCGGAGACAGGGTGTTAGAAGAGAGCGAGATGGAGCGAGACTGGGAGCGGAGACAGAGAGTTAAAAGAGAGCGAGAAGGAGCGAGACTGAGATCGGAGACCGGGAGTTAAAGAGAGCGAGAAGGAGCGAGACTGAGAGCGGAGACAGGGAATTAAAAGAGAGCGAGAAGGAGCGAGACTGAGAGCGGAGACAGGGAGTTAAAAGAGAGCGAGAAGGATCGAGACTGAGAGCGGTGACGGAGAGTTAAAAGAGAGCGAGAAGGTGCGAGATTGAGAGCCAAGACAGGGTGTTTTAAGAGAGCGAGAAGGAGCGAGACTGAGAGCGGAGACAGGGAGTTAAAAGAGAGCGAGAAGGAGCGAGACTGAGAGCGGAGACGGTTAGTTAAATGAGAGCGAGAAGGAGCGAGACTGAGAGCTGAGACGGAGAGTTTAATAAGAGCGAGAAGGAGCGAGACTGAGAGCGGAGACGGGGAGTTAAAATAGAGCGAGAAAGAGCGAGACTGAGAGCGGAGACGGAGAGTTAACAGTAAGCAAAAAGGAGCGAGACTGAGAGTGGAGACGGAGAGTTAAAAGAGAGCGAAAAGGAGCGAGACTGAGAGTGGAGACAGGGATTTAAATGAGATCGAGATGGAGCGAGACTGAGAGTGGAGATGGAGAGTTAGAAGAGAGCTAGAAGGAGCGAGACTGAGAGCGGAGACAGGGACTTAAATGAGAGCGAGAAGGAGCGAGACTGAGAGTTGAGACGGAGAGTTAAAAGAGAGCGAGAAGAAGCGAGACTCAGTGCGGAGACAGGGAGTTGGAAGAGAGCGAGAAGGAGCGAGACTGGGAGCGGAGACAGAGAGTTAAAAGAGAGCGAGAAGGAGCCAGACTGAGAGCGGAGACAGATAGTTCAAAGTGAGCGAGACGGAGCGAGAGTGAGAGCGGAGACAGAGAGTTAAAAGAGAGTGAAAAGGAGCGAGACTGAGAGCGGAGACAGGGAGTTAAAAGAGAGCGAGAAGGAGCGAGACTGAGAGCGGAGACGGGTAGTTAAAAGAGAGCGAGAAGGAGCGAGGCTGAGAGCTGAGACGGGGAGTTAAAAGAGAGCGAGTTGGAGCGAGACTGAGAGTGGAGACAGGGAGTTAAAAGAGAGCGAGATGGAGCGAGACAGAGAGCGGAGACAGGGAGTTAATAGTGAACGAGATGGAGCGAGACTGAGAGCGGTGAAAGGGAGTTAAAAGAGAGCAAGATGGAGCGAGACTGAGAGCGGAGACGGGGAGTTAAAAGAGAGCGAGATGGACCGAGACTGAGAGCGGAGACAGAGAGTTAAAAGAGAGCGAGATGTAGCCAGACTGAGGGCTGAGACAGAGAGTTAAAAGAGAGCGAGACGGAGCGAGACTGAGAGCGAAGACGGAGACTTAAAAGATAGCGAGAAGGAGCGAGACTGAGAGCGGAGACGGGGAGTTAAATGAGATCCAGATGGAGCGAGACTGAGAGTGGAGGCGGAGAGTTAAAAGAGAGCGAGAAGGAGCCAGACTGAGAGCGGAGGCGGAGAGTTAAAAGAGAGCGAGACGGAGCGATAGTGAGAGCGGAGACAGAGAGTTAAAAGAGAGCGAGAAGGAGCGAGACTGACAGCGGACACAGGTAATTAAAAGCGAGCGAGACTGAGAGCGGAGAGAGAGAGTTAAAAGAGAGCGAGAAGGAGCGAGAATGAGAGCGGAAACGAAGAGTTAAAAGAGAGCGAGAAGGAGCGAGACTGAGAGCGGAGACAGGGAGTTAAAAGAGAGCGTGAAGGATCGAGACCGAGAGCGGTGACGGAGAGTTAAAAGAGAGCGAGAAGGAGCGAGATTGAGAGCGGAGACGGGGTGTTTTAAGAGAGCGAGAAGGAGCGAGACTGAGAGCGTAGACAGGGAGTTAAAAGAGCGCGAGAAGGAGCGAGACTGAGAGCGGAGACGGGTAGTTAAAAGAGAGCGAGAAGGAGCGAGACTGAGAGCTGAGACGGGGAGTTAAAAGAGAGCAAGAAGGAGCGAGATTAAGAGAGCGGAGCCGGAGAGTTAAAAGAGAGCGAGAAGGAGCGAGACTGAGAGCGGAGACGGGGAGTTAAAAGAGAGCGAGAAGGAGCGAGACTGAGAGCGGAGACAGGGAGTTAAAAGAGAGCGAGAAGGAGAGTGACTGAGAGCGGAGACAGGGAGTTAAAAGAGAGCGAGAAGGAGCGTGACTGAGAGCCGAGACGGGGAGTTAATAGAGAGCGAGAAGGAGCGAGACTGAGAGCGGAGACAGGGAGTTAAACGAGAGCGAGAAGGAGCGAGACTGAGAGCCGAGACAGGGAGTTAAAAGAGAGCGAGAAGGAGCGAGACTGAGAGCGGAGACGGTGAGTTAAAAGACAGCGAGAAGCAGCGAGACTGAGAGCGGAGACATGGAGTTAAAAGAGAGCGAGAAGGAGCGAGACTGAGAGCGGAGACAGGGAGTTAAAAGAGAGCGAGATGGAGCGAGACTGAGAGCGGAGACGGAGAGTTAAAAGAGAGCGAGTAGGAGCGAGACTGAGAGCGGTGACAGAGAGTTAAATGAGAGCGAGAAGGAGCGAGACTGAGAGCGGAGACAGGGTGTTAGAAGAGAGCGAGAAGGAGCGAGACTGAGAGCGGAGATCGGGAGTTAAAGAGAGCGAGAAGGAGCGAGACTGAGAGCGGAGACAGGGTGTTAAAAGAGAGCGAGAAGGAGCGAGACTGAGAGCGGAGACAGGGAGTTAATAGAGAGCGAGAAGGATCGAGACTGAGAGCGGTGACGGAGAGTTAAAAGAGAGCGAGAAGGAGCGAGATTGAGAGCGGAGACAGGGAGTTACAAGAGAGGGAGAAGGAGCGAGACTGAGAGCGGGGACGGGTAGTTAAAAGAGAGCGAGAAGGAGCGAGACTGAGAGCTGAGACGGGGAGTTAAAAGAGAGCATGAAGGAGCGAGATTGAGGCGGAGAGGGAGAATTAAAAGAGAGCGAGAAGGAGCGAGACTGAGAGCGGAGACGGGGAGTTAAAAGAGTGCGAGAAGGAGCGAGACTGAGAGCGGAGAAGGGAGTTTAAAGAGAGCGAGAAGGAGCGTGACTGAGAGCCGAGATGGGGAGTTAATAGAGAGCGAGAAGGAGCGAGACTGAATGCGGAGACAGGGAGTTAAAAGAGAGCGAGAAGGAGCGAGACTGAGAGAGGAGACAGGGAGTTAAACGAGAGCGAGAAGGTGCGAGACTGAGAGCCGAGACAGGGAGTTAAAAGAGAGCGAGAAGGAGTGAGACTGAGAGCGGAGACGGAGAGTTAAAAGACAGCGAGAAGGGCGAGACTGAGAGCGGAGACATGGAGTTAACAGAGAGCGAGAAGGAGCGAGACTGAGAGCGGAGACAGAGAGTTAAAAGAGAGCGAGATGGAGCGAGACTGAGAGCGGAGACAGGGAGTTAATTGAGAGCGAGATGGAACGAGACTGAGAGCGGAGACGGAGAGTTAAAAGAGAGCGAGAAGGAGCGAGACTGAGAGCGGAAACAGGGAGTGAAAAGAGAGCGAGAAGGAGCGAGAGTGAGAGCGGAGACAGGGAGTTAAAAGAGAGCGAGAAGGAGCGAGACTGAGAGCGGAGATGAGGAGTCAAAAGGGAGCGAGAAGGAGCGAGACTGAGAGCGGAGATGAGGAGTCAAAAGAGAGCGAGAAAAAGCGAGACTGAGAGCGGAGATGAGGAGTCAAAAGAGAGTGAGATGGAGCGAGACCAAGTGCGGAGACGGGGAGTTAAAATAGAGCGAGAAGGTGAGAGACTGAGAGGGGAGACAGAGAGTTAAAAGAGAGCGAGGAGGAGCGAGACTGAGATCGTAGACAGAGAGTTAAAAGAGAGCAAGAAGAAGCGAGACTGAGAGCGGAGACGGGGAGTTAAAAGAGAGCGAGAAGGAGCGAGACTGAGAGCGGAGACGGAGAGTTAAAAGAGAGCGAGATGGAGCGAGACTGAGAGCGGAGACGGAGAGTTTAAAGAGAGCGAGAAGGAGCTGACTGAGCGCGTAGACAGGAAGTTAATAGAGAGCGAGATGGAGCGAGACTGTGAGCGGGGAGAGAGAGTTAAAAGAGAGCGTGATTGAGCGAGACTGAGAGCGGAGACGGACAGTTAAAAGAGAGCGAGACTGAGAGCGGAGACAGGGAGTTAAAAGAGAGCGAGAAGGAGCGAGACTGAGACCGGAGACGGAGAGTTAAAAGAGAGCGAGAAGGAGCGAGACTGAGAGCGGAGACAGGGAGTAAAAAGAGAGCGAGAAGGAGCGAGACTGAGTCCGGAGACGGAGAGTTAAAAGAGAGCGAGAAGGAGCGAGACTGAGAGCGGAGACAGGGAGTTAAAGGAGAGCGAGAAGGAGCGAGACAGAGAGCGGAGAAGGAGAGTTAAATGAGAGCCAGAAGGAGCGAGACTGAGAGCGGAGACAGAGAGTTAAAAGAGAGCGAGAAGGAATGAGACTGAGAGCGGAGACGGGGAGTTAAAAGAGAGAGCGAAGGAGCAAGACTGAGAGCGGAGAAGGAGAGTTAAATGAGACCGATAAGGAGCGAGACTGAGAGCGGGGACGGGGAGTAAAAAGAGAGCGAGAACGAGCGAGACTGAGAGCAGAGAAGGAGAGTTAAAAGAGAGCGAGAAGGAGCAAGACTGAGAGCGGAGAAGGAGAGTTAAATGAGAGCGAGAAGGAGCGAGACTGAGAGCGGACACAGGGAGTTAAATGAGAGCGAGAAGGCGCGAGACAGAGAGCGTAGAAGGAGAGTTAAATGAGAGCGGGAAGGAGCGAGACAGAGAGCGGACACAAGGAGTTAATAGAGAGCGTGAAGGAGCGAGACAGAGAGCGGAGAAGGAGAGTTAAATGAGAGCGAGAAGGAGCGAGACTGAGAGCGGAGACAGGGAGTTAAACGAGATCGAGAAGGAGCGAGACTGAGAGCGGAGACGGAGAGTTAAAAGAGAGCCAGAAGGAGCGAGAATGAGAGCGGAGACGGGGAGTTAAAAGAGAGCGAGAAGGAGCGAGACTGAGAGCGGAGATGAAGTGTTAAAAGTGAGCGAGAAGGAGCGAGACAGATAGCGGAGAAGGAGAGTTAAAAGAGAGCGAGAAGTAGCGAGAATGAGAGTAGAGACGAAGAGTTAAAAGAGAGCGAGAAGGAGCGAGACTGAGAGCGGAGACGGGGAGTTAAAAGAGAGCGCGAAGGAGCGAGACTGAGAGCGGAGACAGGGAGTTAAAAGAGAGCGAGAAGGAGCGAGACAGAGTGCGGAGAAGGAGAGTTAACAGAGAGCGAGAAGGAACGAGACTGAGAGCGGAGACAGACAGTTAAAAGAGAGCGAGAAGGAGCGAGAGTGAGAGTGGAGACGGAGAGTTAAAAGAGAGCGAGAAGGAGCTTGACTGAGAGCGGAGACGGAGAGTTAAAAGAGAGCGAGAACGAGCGAGACTGAGAGCGGAGACGGTGAGTTAAAAGAGCACGAGACGCAGCGAGTCTGAGAGCGGAGACATGGAGTTAAAATAGAGCGAGAAGGAGCGAGACTGAGAGCGGAGACAGGGAGTTAAACGAGAGTATGAAGGAGCGAGACTGAGAGCGGAGACGGGGAGTTAAAAGAGCATGAGACGCAGCGAGTCTGAGAGCGGAGACAGGGAGTTAAAATAGAGCGAGACGGAGCGAGACTGTGAGCGGAGACAGAGAGTTAAAAGAGAGCTAGAAGCAGCGAGACTGAGAGCGGAGACGGAGAGTTAAAAGAGAGTGAGACTGAGAGCATAGACAGAGACTTAAAAGAGAGCGAGAAGGAGCGAGACTGAGAGCGGAGACAGCGAGTTAAAATAGAGCGAGAAGGAGCGAGACTGAGAGCGGAGACAGAGAGTTAAAAGAGAGCGAGAAGGAGCGAGACTGAGAGCGGAGACTGCGAGTTAAAAGAGAGCGAGAAGGAGCGAGACTGAGAGCGGAGACAGAGTTAAAAGAGAGAGAGAAGTAGCGAGAGTGAGAGCGGAGACGGAGAGATAAAAGAGAGCTAGATGGATCGAGACTGAGAGCGGAGACGGGGAGTCAAAAGAGAGTGAGAAGGAGCGAGACTGAGAGCGGAGATGAGGAGTAAAAAGAGAGCGAGAAGGAGCGAGACTGAGAGCGGAGACGGGGAGTTAAAAGAGAGCGAGTTGGAGCGAGACTGAGAGCGGCGACTGGGAGTTAAAAGAGGGCGAGAAGGAGCGAGACTGAGAGCGGAGATGAGGAGTCAATAGAGAGCGAGAAGGAGCGAGACTGAGAGCGGAGACGGGGAGTTAAAGGAGAGCGAGAAGGAGCGAGACTGAGAGCGGAGACAGGGAGTTTAAATTGGGCGAGGAGGAGCGAGACTGAGAGCGGAGACAGAGATTTAAAAGAGAGCTAGAAGGAGCGAGACTGAGATCGGAGACGGGGAGTTAAAAGAGAGCGAGAAGGAGCGAGACTGAGAGCGTAGACAGAGAGCTAAAAGTGAGCGAGAATGAGCGAGACTGAGAGCGGAGACAGAGACTTTAAAGAGAGCAAGAATGAGCGAGACTGAGAGCGGAGACGGGGTGTTAAAAGAGAACGAGAGGGACCGAGACTGAGCGCGGAGACAGGGAGTTAAAAGAGAGCGAGAAGGAGCGAGACTGAGAGCGGAGACAGAGAGTTAAAAGAGAGCGAGAAGTAGCGAGACTGAGAGCGGAGACAGAGAGTTAAAAGAGAGCGAGAAGGAGCGAGACTGAGAGCGGAGACAGAGAGTTAAAAGAGAGCGAGAAGGAGTGAGACTGAGAGCGGAGACGGGGAGTTAAAAGAGAGCGAGAAGGAGAGAGACTGAGAGCGGGGACGGGGAGTGAATGGAGAGCGAGAAGGAGCAAGACTGAGAGCGGAGACGGGGCCTGAATGGAGAGCGAGAAGGAGCGAGACTGAGAGCGGAGACAGGGAATTAAAAGAGAGCGAGAAGGAGCGAGACTGAGAGCGGGGACGGGGAGTGAATGGAGAGCGAGAAGGAGCAAGACTGAGAGGGGAGACGGGGCGTGAATGGAGAGCGAGAAGGAGCGAGACTGAAAGTGGAGACGGGTAGTGAATGGACAGCGAGAAGGAGCGAGACTGAGAGCGGAGACGGGGAGTTAAAAGAGAGCGATAATGAGCGAGACTGAGAGCGGAGACGGGGAGTTAAAAGAGAGCGAGAAGGAGCCAGACTGAGAGCGGAGACAGAGAGTTAAAAGAGAGCGAGAAGGAGTTAGACTGAGAGCGGAGAGAGGGAGTTAAAAGAGAGCGAGAAGGAGCCAGACTGAGAGCGGAGACAGAGCGTTAAAAGAGAGCGAAAAGGAGCGAGACTGACAGCGGAGACAGGGAGTTAAAAGAGAGCGAGATGGAGCGAGACTGAGAGCGGAGACGGGGTGTTAAAAGAGAGCGAGAAGGAGCGAGACTGAGAGCGGAGACCGGGAGTTAAAGAGAGCGAGAAGGAGCGAGACTGAGAGCGGAGACAGGGAGTTAAAAGAGAGCGAGAAGGAGCGAGACTGAGAGCGGAAACAGGGAGTTAAAAGAGAGCGAGAAGGATCGAGACTGAGAGCGGTGACGGAGAGTTATAAGAGAGCGAGAAGGAGCGAGATTGAGAGCGGAGACGGGGTGTTTTAAGAGAGCGAGAAGAAGCGAGACTGAGAGCGGAGACAGGGAGTTAAAAGAGGGCGAGAAGAAGCGAGACTGAGAGCGGAGGCGGGTAGTTAAAAGAGAGCGAGAAGGAGCAAGACTGTGAGCTGAGACGGGGTGTTAAAAGAGAGCAAGAAGGAGCGAGATTGAGAGCGGAGACGGAGAGTTAAAAGAGAGCGAGAAGGAGCGAGACTGAGAGCGGAGTCGGAGATTTAAAAGAGAGCGAGAAGGAGCGAGACTGAGAGCGGAGACAGGGAGTTAAAAGAGAGCGAGATGGAGCGAGACTGAGAGCGGAGACAGGGAGTTAAAAGAGAGCGAGAAGGAGCGAGACTGAGAGCGGAGACAGGGAGTTAAAAGAGAGCGAGAAGGAGCGAGACAGAGAGCGGAGAAGGAGAGTTAAATGAGAGCGAGAAAGAGTGAGACTGAGAGCGGAGACAGGGAGTTAAAAGAGAGCGAGATGGAACGAGACTAAGAGAGGAGACAGGGAGTTTAAAGTGAGCAAGAAGGAGCGAGACTGAGAGAGGAGACGGAGATTTAAAAGAGAGCCAGATGGAGCGAGACTGAGAGCGGAGACAGAGAGTTAAAAGAGAGCGAGAAGGAATGAGACTGAGAGCGGAGACGGGGAGTTAAAAGAGAGCGCGAAGGAGCAAGACTGAGAGCGGAGAAGGAGAGTTAAATGAGACCGATAAGGAGCGAGACTGAGAGCGGGGACGGGGAGTTAAAAGAGAGCGAGAACGAGCGAGACTGAGAGCAGTGAAGGAGAGTTAAAAGAGAGCGAGAAGGAGCGAGACTGAGAGCGGAGAAGGAGAGTTAAATGAGAGCGAGAAGGAGCGAGACTGAGAGCGGAGACAGAGAGTTAAAAGAGGGCGAGAAGGAGCGAGACTGAGAGCGGAGACGGGTAGTTTAAAGAGAGCGAGAAGGAGCAAGACTGTGAGCTGAGACGGGGTGTTAAAAGAGAGCAAGAAGGAGCGAGATTGAGAGCGGAGACGGAGAGTTAAAAGAGAGCGAGAAGGAGCGAGACTGAGAGCGGACATGCAGAGTTAAAAGAGAGCGAGAAGGAGCGAAACTGAGAGCGGAGACAGGGAGTTAAAAGAGAGCGAGAAGTAGCGAGACTGAGAGCGGAGTCGGAGAGTTAAAAGAGAGCGAGAAGGAGCGAGACTGAGAGCGGATAAGGACTGTTAAATGAGAGCGAGAAGGAGCGAGACTGAGAGCGGAGACAGTGAGTTAAAAGAGAGCGAGAAGGAGCGAGACTGAGAGCGGAGACAGGGAGTTAAAAGAGAGCGAGAAGGAGCGAGACAGAGAGCGGAGAAGGAGAGTTAAATGAGAGCGAGAAAGAGCGAGACTGAGAGCGGAGACAGGGAGTTAAAAGAGAGCGAGAAGGAACGAGACTGAGAGAGGAGACAGGGAGTTTAAAGTGAGCAAGAAGGAGCGAGACTGAGAGAGGAGACGGAGATTTAAAAGGGAGCCAGATGGAGCGAGACTGAGAGCGGAGACAGAGAGTTAAAAGAGAGCGAGAAGGAATGAGACTGAGAGCGGAGAAGGGGAGTTAAAAGAGAGCGCGATGGAGCAAGACTGAGAGCGGAGGAGAGTTAAATGAGACCGATAAGGAGCGAGACTGAGACCGGGGACGGAAAGTTAAAAGAGAGCGAGAACGAGCGAGACTGAGAGCAGTGAAGGAGAGTTAAAAGAGAGCGAGAAGGAGCGAGACTGAGAGCGGAGAAGGAGAGTTAAATGAGAGCGAGAAGGAGCGAGACTGAGAGCGGACACAGGGAGTTAAAAGAGAGCGAGAAGGAGCGAGACAGAGAGCGGAGAAGGAGAGATAAATGAAAGCGGGAAGGAGCGAGACAGAGAGCGGACACAGGGAGTTAATAGAGAGCGAGAAGGAGCGAGACAGAGAGCGGAGAAGGAGAGTTAAATGAGAGCGAGAAGGAGCGAGACTGAGAGCGGAGACAGGGAGTTAAAAGAGATCGAGAAGGAGCAAGACTGTGAGCGGAGACGGAGAGTTAAAAGAGAGCCAGAAGGAGCGAGAATGAGAGCGGAGACGGGGAGTTAAAAGAGACCGAGAAGGAGCGAGACTGAGAGCGGAGACGAAGTGTTAAAAGAGAGCGAGAAGGAGCGAGACAGAGAGCTGAGAAGGAGAGTTAAAAGAGAGCGAGAAGTAGCGAGAATGAGAGCAGAGACGAAGAGTTAAAAGAGAGCGAGAAGGAGCGACACTGAGAGCGGAGACGGGGAGTTAAAAGAGAGCGCGAAGGAGCGAGACTGAGAGCGGAGACAGGGAGTTAAAAGAGAGCGAGAAGGAGCGAGACTGAGAGCGGAGAAGGAGAGTTAACAGAGAGCGAGAAGGAACGAGACTGAGAGCGGAGACAGACATTTAAAAGAGAGCGAGAAGGAGCGAGAGTGAGAGTGGAGACGGAGAGTTAAAAGAGAGAGAGAAGGAGCTAGACTGAGAGCGGAGACGGAGAGTTAAAAGAGAGCGAGAACGCGCGAGACTGAGAGCGGAGACGGTGAGTTAAAACAGCACGAGATGCAGCGAGTCTGAGAGCGGAGACATGGAGTTAAAATAGAGCGAGAAGGAGCGAGACTGAGAGCGGAGACAGGGAGTTAAACGAGAGCATGAAGGAGCGAGACTGAGAGCGGAGACGGTGAGTTAAAAGAGCATGAGACGCAGCGAGTCTGAGAGCGGAGACAGGGAGTTAAAATAGAGCGAGAAAGAGCGAGACTGAGAGCGGAGACAGAGAGTTAAAAGAGAGCGAGAAGCAGCGAGACTGAGAGCGGAGACGGAGAGTTAAAAGAGAGCGAGACTGAGAGCGTAGACAGAGAATTAAAAGAGAGCGAGAAGGAGCGAGACTGAGAGCGGAGACAGCGAGTTAAAATAGAGCGAGAAGGAGCGAGACTGAGAGCGGAGACAGAGAGTTGAAAGAGAGCGAGAAGGAGCGAGACTGAGAGCGGAGACTGCGTGTTAAAAGAGAGCGAGAAGGAGCGAGACTGAGAGCGGAGACAGAGAGTTAAAAGAGAGAGAGAAGTAGCGAGAGTGAGAGCGGAGACGGAGAGATAAAAGAGAGCTAGATGGATCGAGACTGAGAGCGGAGACGGGGAGTCAAAAGAGAGCGAGAAGGAGCGAGATTGAGATCGGACACGGGGAGTTAAAAGAGAGCGAGAAGGAGCGAGACTGAGAGCGGCGACTGGGAGTTAAAAGAGGGCGAGAAGGAGCGAGACTGAGAGCGGCGACTGGGAGTTATAAGAGAGCGAGAAGGAGCGAGACTGAGAGCGGAGACAGGGAGTTTAAATTGGGCGAGGAGGAGCGAGACTGCGAGCGGAGTCAGAGAGTTAATAGGGAGCGAGAAGGAGCGAGACTGAGAGCGGAGAAGGGGAGTTAAAAGAGAGCGAGAAGGAGCGAGACTGAGAGCGGAGACAGAGAGTTAAAAGAGAGCTAGAAGGAGCGAGACTGAGATCGGAGACGGGGAGTTAGAAGAGAGCGAGAAGGAGCGAGACTGAGAGCGTAGACAGAGAGTTAAAAGAGAGCGAGAAGGAGCGAGACTGAGAGCGGAGACAGAGAGTTTAAAGAGAGCAAGAATGAGCGAGACTGAGAGCGGAGACGGGGTGTTAAAAGAGAACGAGAGGGACCGAGACTGAGCGCGGAGACAGGGAGTTAAAAGAGATCTAGAAGGAGCGAGACTGTGAGCGGAGACGGAGAGTTAAAAGAGAGCCAGAAGCGGCGAGACTTAGAGCGGAGACAGGGAGTTAAAAGAGAGCGAGAAGGAGCGAGACTGAGAGCGGAGACAGAGAGTTAAAAGACAGCGAGAAGGAGCGAAAGTGAGAGCGGAGACTGGGAGTTAAAAGAGAGCAAGAAGGAGCGAGATTGAGAGCGGAGACGGAGAGTTAAAAGAGAGCGAGAAGGAGCGAGATAGAGAGAGGGGACGGAGAGTTAAAAGAGAACGAGAAGGAGCGAGACTGAGAGCGGAGACAGGGAGTTAAAAGAGAGCGAGAAGGAGCGAGACTGAGAGCGGAGACAGAGAGTTAAAAGAGAGCGAGAAGAAGCGAGACTGAGAGCGGAGACAGGGAGTTAAAAGAGAGCGAGAAGGAGCGAGACTGAGAGCGGAGACAGAGAGTTAAAAGAGAGCGAGAAGGAGCGAGACTGAGAGCGGAGATGGGGAGTTAAAAGAGAGCGAGAAGGAGAGAGACTGAGAGCGGGGACGGGGAGTGAATGGAGAGCGAGAAGGAGCAAGACTGAGAGCGGAGACGGGGCCTGATTGGAGAGCGAGAAGGAGCGAGACTGAGAGCGGAGACAGGGAATTAAAAGAGAGCGAGAAGGAGCGAGACTGAGAGCGGGGACGGGGAGTGAATGGAGAGTGAGAAGCAGCAAGACTGAGAGCGGAGACGGGGCGTGAATGGAGAGCGAGAAGGAGCGAAACTGAAAGCGGAGACGGGGACTGAATGGACAGCGAGAAGTAGCGAGACTGAGAGCGGAGACGGGGAGTTAAAAGAGAGCGATAATGAGCGAGACTGAGAGCGGAGACGGAGAGTTAAAAGAGATCGAGATGGAGCGAGACTGAGAGCGGAGACGGGGAGTTAAAAGAGAACGAGAAGGAGCGAGACTGAGAGCGGAGACAGGGAGTTAAAAGAGAGCGCGAAGGAGTTAGACTGAGAGCGGTGAGAGGGAGTTAAAAGAGAGCGAGAAGGAGCCAGACTGAGAGCGGAGACAGAGCGTTAAAAGAGAGCGAAAAGGAGCGAGACTGACAGCGGAGACAATGAGTTAAAAGAGAGCAAGAAGGAGCGAGACAGAGAGCGGAGAAGGAGAGTTAAATGTGAGCGGGAAGGAGCGAGACAGAGAGCGGACACAGGGAGTTAATAGAGAGCGAGAAGGAGCGAGACAGAGAGCGGAGAAGGAGAGTTAAATGAGAGCGAGAAGGAGCGAGACTGAGAGCGGAGACAGGGAGTTAAAAGAGATCGAGAAGGAGCGAGACTGTGAGCGGAGACGGAGAGTTAAAAGAGAGCCAGAAGGAGCGATAATGAGAGCGGAGACGGGGAGTTAAAAGAGAGCGAGAAGGAGCGAGACTGAGAGCGGAGACGAAGTGTTAAAAGAGAGCGAGAAGGAGCGAGACAGAGAGCGGAGAAGGAGAGTTAAAAGAGAGCGAGAAGTAGCGAGAATGAGAGCAGAGACGATGAGTTAAAAGAGAGCGAGAAGGAGCGAGACTGAGAGCGGAGACGGGGAGTTAAAAGAGAGCGCGAAGGAGCGAGACTGAGAGCGGAGACGGGGAGTTAAAAGAGTGCGAGAAGGAGCGAGACAGAGAGCAGAGAAGGAGAGTTAACAGAAAGCGAGAAGGAACGAGACTGAGAGCGGAGACAGACAGTTAAAAGAGAGCGAGAAGGTGCGAGAGTGAGAGTGGAGACGGAGAGTTAAAAGAGAACGAGAAGGAGCTAGACTGAGAGCGGAGACGGAGAGTTAAAAGAGAGCGAGAAGGAGCGAGACTGAGAGCAGAGACAGAGAGTTAAAAGAGAGCGAGAAGCAGCGAGACTGAGAGCGGAGACGAAGAGTTATAGAGAGCGAGAAGGAGCGAAACTGAGAGCAGAGATGGAGACTTTAAAGAGAGCGACAAGGAGCGAGACTGAGAGCGGTGACAGGGAGTTAAAAGAGAGCGAGAAGGAGCGAGACTGAGAGCGGAGACAGGGAGTTAAAAGAGAGCGAGAAGGTGCCAGACTGAGAGCGGAGACGGAGATTTAAAATAGAGCGAGAAGGAGAGAGACTGAAAGCGGAGACAGAGAGTTTAAAGACAGCGAGAAGGAGCGAGACTGAGAGCGGAGACAGAGAGTTAAAAGAGAGCGAGAAGGAGCGAGACTGAGAGCGGAGACAGAGAGGTAAAAGAGAGTGAGAACGAGCGAGACAGAGAGCGGAGAAGGAGAGTTAAAAGTGAGCGAGAAGGAGCGAGAATGAGAGCGGAGACGATGAGTTAAAAGAGAGCGAGAAGGATCGAGACAGAGAGCGGAGACGGGGTGTTAAATGAGATCGAGAAGGAGCGAGACTGAGAGCGGAGACGGAGAGTTAAAAGAGAGCGAGATGGAGCGAGACTGAGAGCGGAGACAGGGAGTGAAAAGAGAGCAAGAAGGAGCGAGATTGAGATCGGACACGGGGAGTTAAAAGAGAGCGAGAAGGAGCGAGACTGAGAGCGGCGACTGGGAGTTAAAAGAGGGCGAGAAGGAGCGAGACTGAGAGCGGCGACGGGGAGTTAAAAGAGAGCGAGAAGGAGCGAGACTGAGAGCGGAGACAGGGAGTTTAAATTGGGCGAGGAGGAGCGAGACTGCGAGCGGAGTCAGAGAGTTAATAGGGAGCAAGAAGGAGCGAGACTGAGAGCGGAGAAGGGGAGTTAAAAGAGAGCGAGAAGGAGCGAGACTGAGAGCGGAGACAGAGAGTTAAAAGAGAGCTAGATGGAGCGAGACTGAGATCGGAGACGGAGAGTTAAAAGAGAACGAGAAGGAGCTAGACTGAGAGCGGAGACGGAGAGTTAAAAGAGAGCGAGAAGGAGCGAGACTGAGACCGGGAGAGGGATTTAAAAGAGAGCGAGAAGGAGTGAGACTGAGAGCGGAGACAGGGTGTTAAAAGAGAGCGAGAAGGAGCGAGACTGAGAGCGGAGACAGGGAGTTAAAAGAGAGCGAGAAGGAGCGAGACTGAGAGCGGAGACAGGGAGTTAAAAGAGAGCGAGAAGGAGCGAGACTGAGAACGGAGACAGGGAGTTAAAAGAGAGCGAGAAGGAGCAAGACTGAGAGCGGAGACAGTGAGTTAAAAGAGAGCGAGAAGGAGCGAGACTGAGAGCGGAGACATGGATTTAAATGAGATCGAGATGGAGCGAGACTGAGAGTGGAGACGGAGAGTTAGAAGAGAGCGAGATGGAGCGAGACTGAGAGCAGAGACGGAGAGGTAAAAGAGAGCGAAAAGGAGCGAGACTGAGAGTGGAGACGGAGAGTTAAAAGAGATCGAAAAGGAGCGAGACTGAGAGTGCAGAAAGGGATTTATATGAAATCGAGATGGAGCGAGCCTGAGAGTGGAGACGGAGAGTAAAAAGAGAGCGAGAAGGAGCGAGACTGAGAGCGGAGACAGGGAGTTAGAAGAGAGCGAGAAGGAGCGAGACTGGGAGCGGAGCCAGAGAGTTAAAAGAGAGCGAGAAGGAGCCAGACTGAGAGCGGAGACAGAGAGTTAAAAGAGAGCGAGATGGAGCGAGACTGAGAGTGGCGACGCAGAGTTAAAAGAGAGCGAGATGGAGCGAGACTGAGAGCGGAGACAGGGAGTTAGAGGAGAGCGAGATGGAGCGAGACTGGGAGCGGAGACAGAGAGTTAAAAGAGAGCGAGAAGGAGCCAGACTGAGAGCGGAGACAGAGAGTTATAAGTGAGCGAGAAGGAGCGAGAGTGAGAGCGGAGACAGTGAGTTAAAAGTGAGCGAGAAGGAGCGAGACTGAGAGCGGAGACAGGTAGTTAAAAGAGAGCGAGACGGAGCGAGACTGAGAGCGGAGACAGAGAGTTAAAAGTGAGCGAGAATGAACGAGACTGAGAGCGGAGACAGGGAGTTAAAATTCAGCGAGATGGAGCGAGACTGAGAGTGGAGAAGGGGAGTTAACAGAGAGCGAGAAGGAGCGAGACTGAGAGCGGAGACGGAGTGTTAAAAGAGGACGAGATGGAGCGAGACTGAGAGCGGAGACAGGGAGTTAATAGAGAGCGAGATGGAGCGAGACTGAGAGTGGAGACAGGGAGTTAAAATAGAGCGAGATGGAGCGAGACTGAGAGCGGAGACAGGGAGTTAAAAGTGAACGAGATGGTGCGAGACTAAGAGCGGAGACAGGGAGGAAAAAGAGAGCGAGATGGAGCGAGACTGAGAGCGGAGACGGGGAGTTAAAATAGAGCGAGATGGAGCGAGACTGAGAGCGGAGACAGGGAGTTAAAAGAGAGCGAGAAGGAGCGAGACTGAGAGCGGAGTCGGAGAGTTAAAAGAGAGCGAGTAGGAGCGAGACTGAGAGCGGAGACAGGGAGTTAAAAGAGAGCGAGAAGGAGCGAGACTTAGAGCGGAGACAGGGAGTTAAAAGAGAGCGAGAATGAGCGAGACTGAGAGCGGAGAGGGGCGTTAAAAGAGAGCGAGAAGGAGCGAGACTGAGAGCGGAGACAGAGAGTTAAAAGAGAGCGAGAAGGAGCGAGACTGAGAGCGGAGACGGGGAGTTTAAAGACAGCGAGAAGGAGCGAGACTGATAGCGGTGAAGGAGAGTTAAATGATAGCGAGAAGGAGCGAGACTGAGAGCGGAGACAGAGAGTTAAAATGTTGCGAGAAGGAGCGAGACTGAGAGCGGAGACAGGGAGTTAAAAGAGAGCGAGATGGAGCGAGACTGAGAGTGGAGACAGGGAGTTAAAATAGAGCTAGATGGAGCGAGACTGAGAGCGGAGACAGGGAGTAAAAAGAGAGCGAGATGGAGCGAGACTGAGAGCGGAGACAGGGAGTTAAGAGTGAACGAGATGGTGCGAGACAGAGAGCGGAGACAGATAGTAAAAAGAGAGCGAGATGGAGCGAAACTGAGAGCGGAGACGGGGAGTTAAAATAGAGCGAGATGGAGCGAGACTGAGAGCGGAGACAGAGACTTAATAGAGAGCGAAAAGGAGCGAGACTGAGAGCGGAGACAGGGATTTAAATGAGATCGAGATGGAGCGAGACTGAGTGTGGAGACGGAGAGTTAAAAGAGAGGGAGAAGGAGCGAGACTGAGAGCGGAGACAGGGAGTTAAATGAGATCGAGATGGAGCGAGACTCAGAGTGGAGACGGAGAGTTAAAATAGAGCGAGAAGGAGCGAGACTGAGAGCAGAGACAGAGGGTTAAAAGAGAGCGAGACGGAGCGAGAGTGGGAGCGGAGACAGAGAGTTAATAGAGAACGAGAAGGAGCGAAACTGAGAGCGGAGACAGGTAGTTAAAAGTGAGCGAGACTGAGCGCGGAGAGAGAGAGTTAAAAGAGAGCGAGAAGGAGCGAGAATGAGAGCAGAGACGAAGAGTTAAAAGAGAGCGAGAAGGAGCAAGACTGAGACCGGAGATGGAGAGTTAAAAGAGAGCGAGAAGGAGCGAGACTGAGAGCGAAAACGGGGAGTTAAAAGAGAGCGAGAAGGAGCGAGACTGAGACCGGAGACGGAGTGTTAAAAGAGAGCGAGAAGGAGCGAGACTGAGAGCGGAGACAGGGAGTTAAAAGAGTGCGAGAAGGAGCGAGACTGAGAGCGGAGACAGGGAGTTAAAAGAGAGCGAGAAGGAGCGAGACTGAGAGCGGAGTCGGAGAGTTAAAAGAGAGCGAGAAGGAGCGAGACTGAGAGCGGAGACAGGGAGTTAAAAGAGTGCGAGAAGGAGCGAGACTGAGAGCGGAGACAGGGAGTTAAAAGAGAGTGAGAAGGAGCGAGACTGAGAGCGGAGTCGGAGAGTTAAAAGAGAGCGAGAAGGAGCGAGACTGAGAGCGGAGACAGAGAGTTAAAAGAGAGCGAGAAGGAGAGAGACTGAGAGCGGAGAAGGGGAGTTAAAATAGAGCGAGGAGGTGAGAGACTGAGAGCGGAGACAGAGAGTTAAAAGAGAGCGAGAAGGAGAGAGACTGAGAGCGGAGAAGGGGAGTTAAAATAGAGCGAGGAGGAGCGAGACTGAGAGCGGAGACAGAGAGTTAAAAGAGAGCAAGAAGAAGTGAGACTGTGAGCGGAGACGGGGAGTTAAAAGAGAGCGAGAAGGAGCGAGACTGAGAGCGGAGACGGAGAGTTAAAAGAGAGCGAGTAGGAGCGAGACTGAGAGCGGTGACAGACAGTTAAATGAGAGCGAGAAGGAGCGAGACTGAGAGCGGAGACAGGGAGTTAAATGAGAGCGAGATGGAGCGAGACTGAGAGCGGAGACAGGGAGTTAAAAGAGAGCGAGAAGGAGCGAGACCGAGAGCGGAGACAGGGAGTTAATAGAGAGCGAGAAGGAGCGAGACTGAGACCGGGAGAGGGATTTAAAAGAGAGCGAGAAGGAGTGAGACTGAGAGCGGAGACAGTGTGTTAAAAGAGAGCGAGAAGGAGCGAGACTGAGAGCGGAGACAGGGAGTTAAAAGAGAGCGAGAAGGAGCGAGACTGAGAGCGGAGACAGGGAATTTTAAGAGAGCGAGAAGGAGCGAGACTGAGAACGGAGACAGGGAGTTAAAAGAGAGCGAGAAGGAGCAAGACTGAGAGCGGAGACAGTGAGTTAAAAGAGAGCGAGAAGGAGCGAGACTGAGAGCGGAGACATGGATTTAAATGAGATCGAGATGGAGCGAGACTGAGAGTGGAGACGGAGAGTTAGAAGAGAGCGAGATGGAGCGAGACTGAGAGCAGAGACGGAGAGGTAAAAGAGAGCGAAAAGGAGCGAGACTGAGAGTGGAGACGGAGAGTTAAAAGAGATCGAAAAGGAGCGAGACTGAGAGTGGAGAAAGGGATTTATATGAAATCGAGATGGAGCGAGCCTGAGAGTGGAGACGGAGAGTTAAAAGAGAGCGAGAAGGAGCGAGACTGAGAGCGGAGACAGGGAGTTAGAAGAGAGCGAGAAGGAGCGAGACTGGGAGCGGAGCCAGAGAGGTAAAAGAGAGCGAGAAGGAGCCAGACTGAGAGCGGAGACAGAGAGTTAAAAGAGAGCGAGATGGAGCGAGACTGAGAGTGGCGACGGAGAGTTAAAAGAGAGCGAGATGGAGCGAGACTGAGAGCGGAGACAGGGAGTTAGAGGAGAGCGAGATGGAGTGAGACTGGGAGCGGAGACAGAGAGTTAAAAGAGAGCGAGAAGGAGCCAGACTGAGAGCGGAGACAGAGAGTTATAAGTGAGCGAGACGGAGCGAGAGTGAGAGCGGAGACAGTGAGTTAAAAGTGAGCGAGAAGGAGCGAGACTGAGAGCGGAGACAGGTAGTTAAAAGAGAGCGAGACGGAGCGAGACTGAGAGCGGAGACAGAGAGTTAAAAGTGAGCGAGAATGAACGAGACTGAGAGCGGAGACAGGGAGTTAAAATTCAGCGAGATGGAGCGAGACTGAGAGTGGAGAAGGGGAGTTAACAGAGAGCGAGAAGGAGCGAGACTGAGAGCGGAGACGGAGTGTTAAAAGAGGACGAGATGGAGCGAGACTGAGAGCGGAGACAGGGAGTTAATAGAGAGCGAGATGGAGCGAGACTGAGAGTGGAGACAGGGAGTTAAAATAGAGCGAGATGGAGCGAGACTGAGAGCGGAGACAGGGAGTTAAAAGTGAACGAGATGGTGCGAGACTAAGAGCGGAGACAGGGAGGAAAAAGAGAGCGAGATGGAGCGAGACTGAGAGCGGAGACGGGGAGTTAAAATAGAGCGAGATGGAGCGAGACTGAGAGCGGAGACAGGGAGTTAAAAGAGAGCGAGAAGGAGCGAGACTGAGAGCGGAGTCGGAGAGTTAAAAGAGAGCGAGTAGGAGCGAGACTGAGAGCGGAGACAGGGAGTTAAAAGAGAGCGAGAAGGAGCGAGACTTAGAGCGGAGACAGGGAGTTAAAAGAGAGCGAGAATGAGCGAGACTGAGAGCGGAGACGGGGCGTTAAAAGAGAGCGAGAAGGAGCGAGACTGAAAGCGGAGACAGAGAGTTAAAAGAGAGCGAGAAGGAGCGAGACTGAGAGCGGAGACGGGGAGTTTAAAGACAGCGAGAAGGAGCGAGACTGATAGCGGAGAAGGAGAGTTAAATGAGAGCGAGAAGGAGCCGAGACTGAGAGCGGAGACAGGGAGTTAAAAGAGAGCTAGATGGAGCGAGACTGAGAGCGGAGACAGGGAGTAAAAAGAGAGCGAGATGGAGCGAGACTGAGAGCGGAGACAGGGAGTTAAGAGTGAACGAGATGGTGCGAGACAGAGAGCGGAGACAGGTAGTAAAAAGAGAGTGAGATGGAGCGAAACTGAGAGCGGAGACGGGGAGTTAAAATAGAGCGAGATGGAGCGAGACTGAGAGCGGAGACAGAGAGTTAAAAAAGAGCGAGAAGGAGCCAGACTGAGAGCGGAGAGAGAGAGTTAGAAGAGAGCGAGACGGAGCGAGACTGAGAGCGAAGACAGAGAGTTAATAGAGAGCGAAAATGAGCGAGACTGAGAGCGGAGACAGGGATTTAAATGAGATCGAGATGGAGCGAGACTGAGTGTGGAGACGGAGAGTTAAAAGAGAGGGAGAAGGAGCGAGACTGAGAGCGGAGACAGGGGGTTAAATGGGATCGAGATGGAGCGAGACTCAGAGTGGAGACGGAGAGTTAAAATAGAGCGAGAAGGAGCGAGACTGAGAGCGGAGACAGAGAGTTAAAAGAGAGCGAGACGGAGCGAGAGTGGGAGCGGAGACAGAGAGTTAATAGAGAGCGAGAAGGAGCGAAACTGAGAGCGGAGACAGGTAGTTAAAAGCGAGCGAGACTGAGAGCGGAGAGAGAGAGTTAAAAGAGAGCGAGAAGGAGCGAGAATGAGAGCGGAGACGAAGAGTTAAAAGAGAGCGAGAAGGAGCGAGACTGAGAGCGGAGACAGGGAGTTAAAAGAGAGCGAGAAGGAGCGAGACTGAGAGCGGAGAGAGAGAGTTAAAAGAGAGCGAGACTGAGCGAGATTGAGAGCGGAGACAGAGAGTTAAAAGAGAGCGAGATGGAGCGAGAATGAGAGCGGAGACGAAGAGTTAAATGAGAGCGAGAAGGAGCGAGACAGAGAGCGGAGAAGGAGAGTTAAATGATAGCGAGAAGGAGCGAGACTGAGAGCGGACACAGGGAGTTAAAAGAGAGCGAGATTGTGCGAGACTGAGAGCGGAGACAGGGAGTTCAAAGAGAGCGAGATCGAGCGAGACTGAGAGCCGAGACAGGGATTTGAAAGAGAGCGACATCGAGCGAGACTGAGACCGGACACAGGGACTTAAAAGAGAGCGAGATGGAGCGAGACTGAGAGCGGAGACGGAGAGTTTAAAGAGAGCGAGAAGCAGCGAGACTGAGAGCGGAGACGGAGAGTTAAAAGAGAGCGAGAAGGAGCGAGAGTGAGAGCGGAGATAAGGAGTCAAAAGAGAGCGAGAAGGAGCCAGACTGAGAGCGGTGACAGGGAGTTAAAAGAGAGCGAGAAGGAGCGAAATTGAGAGCGGAGACGGAGACTTTAAAGAGAGCGACAAGGAGCGAGACTGAGAGCGGAGACAGGGAGTTAAAAGAGAGCGAGAAGGTGCCAGACTGAGAGCGGAGACGGAGAGTTAAAATAGAGCGAGAAGGAGCGAGACTGAGAGCGGAGACAGAGAGTTTAAAGACAGCGAGAAGGAGCGAGACTGAGAGCGGAGACAGAGAGTTAAAAGAGAGCGAGAAGGAGCCAGACTGAGAGCGGAGACAGAGAGGTAAAAGAGAGTGAGAACGAGCGAGACAGAGAGCGGAGAAGGAGAGTTAAAAGAGAGCGAGAAGGAGCGAGAATGAGAGCGGAGACAGGTAGTTAAAAGAGAGCGAGACGGAGCGAGACTGATAGCGGAGACAGAGAGTTAAAAGTGAGCGAGAATGAACGAGACTGAGAGCGGAGACAGGGAGTTAAAATTCAGCGAGATGGAGCGAGACTGAGAGTGGAGAAGGGGAGTTAACAGAGAGCGAGAAGGAGCGAGACTGAGAGCGGAGACGGAGTGTTAAAAGAGGACGAGATGGAGCGAGACTGAGAGCGGAGACAGGGAGTTAATAGAGAGCGAGATGGAGCGAGACTGAGAGTGGAGACAGGGAGTTAAAATAGAGCGAGATGGAGCGAGACTGAGAGCGGAGACAGGGAGTTAAAAGTGAACGAGATGGTGCGAGACTAAGAGCGGAGACAGGGAGGAAAAAGAGAGCGAGATGGAGCGAGACTGAGAGCGGAGACGGGGAGTTAAAATAGAGCGAGATGGAGCGAGACTGAGAGCGGAGACAGGGAGTTAAAAGAGAGCGAGAAGGAGCGAGACTGAGAGCGGAGTCGGAGAGTTAAAAGAGAGCGAGTAGGAGCGAGACTGAGAGCGGAGACAGGGAGTTAAAAGAGAGCGAGAAGGAGCGAGACTTAGAGCGGAGACAGGGAGTTAAAAGAGAGCGAGAATGAGCGAGACTGAGAGCGGAGACGGGGCGTTAAAAGAGAGCGAGAAGGAGCGAGACTGAAAGCGGAGACAGAGAGTTAAAAGAGAGCGAGAAGGAGCGAGACTGAGAGCGGAGACGGGGAGTTTAAAGACAGCGAGAAGGAGCGAGACTGATAGCGGAGAAGGAGAGTTAAATGAGAGCGAGAAGGAGCCGAGACTGAGAGCGGAGACAGGGAGTTAAAAGAGAGCGAGATGGAGCGAGACTGAGAGTGGAGACAGGGAGTTAAAATAGAGCTAGATGGAGCGAGACTGAGAGCGGAGACAGGGAGTAAAAAGAGAGCGAGATGGAGCGAGACTGAGAGCGGAGACAGGGAGTTAAGAGTGAACGAGATGGTGCGAGACAGAGAGCGGAGACAGGTAGTAAAAAGAGAGCGAGATGGAGCGAAACTGAGAGCGGAGACGGGGAGTTAAAATAGAGCGAGATGGAGCGAGACTGAGAGCGGAGACAGAGAGTTAAAAGAGAGCGAGAAGGAGCCAGACTGAGAGCGGACAGAGAGAGTTAGAAGAGAGCGAGATGGAGCGAGACTGAGAGCGAAGACAGAGAGTTAATAGAGAGCGAAAAGGAGCGAGACTGAGAGCGGAGACAGGGATTTAAATGAGATCGAGATGGAGCGAGACTGAGTGTGGAGACGGAGAGTTAAAAGAGAGGGAGAAGGAGCGAGACTGAGAGCGGAGACAGGGGGTTAAATGAGATCGAGATGGAGCGAGACTCAGAGTGGAGACGGAGAGTTAAAATAGAGCGAGAAGGAGCGAGACTGAGAGCGGAGACAGAGAGTTAAAAGAGAGCGAGACGGAGCGAGAGTGGGAGCGGAGACAGAGAGTTAATAGAGAGCGAGAAGGAGCGAAACTGAGAGCGGAGACAGGTAGTTAAAAGCGAGCGAGACTGAGAGCGGAGAGAGAGAGTTAAAAGAGAGCGAGAAGGAGCGAGAATGAGAGCGGAGACGAAGAGTTAAAAGAGAGCGAGAAGGAGCGAGACTGAGAGCGGAGACAGGGAGTTAAAAGAGAGCGAGAAGGAGCGAGACTGAGAGCGGAGACAGGGAGTTAAAAGAGAGCGAGAAGGAGCGAGACTGAGAACGGAGACAGGGAGTTAAAAGAGAGCGAGAAGGAGCAAGACTGAGAGCGGAGACAGTGAGTTAAAAGAGAGCGAGAAGGAGCGAGACTGAGAGCGGAGACATGGATTTAAATGAGATCGAGATGGAGCGAGACTGAGAGTGGAGACGGAGAGTTAGAAGAGAGGGAGATGGAGCGAGACTGAGAGCAGAGACGGAGAGGTAAAAGAGTGCGAAAAGGAGCGAGACTGAGAGTGGAGACGGAGAGTTAAAAGAGATCGAAAAGGAGCGAGACTGAGAGTGGAGAAAGGGATTTATATGAAATCGAGATGGAGCGAGCCTGAGAGTGGAGACGGAGAGTTAAAAGAGAGCGAGAAGGAGCGAGACTGAGAGCGGAGACAGGGAGTTAGAAGAGAGCGAGAAGGAGCGAGACTGGGAGCGGAGCCAGAGAGTTAAAAGAGAGCGAGAAGGAGCCAGACTGAGAGCGGAGACAGAGAGTTAAAAGAGAGCGAGATGGAGCGAGACTGAGAGTGGCGACGGAGAGTTAAAAGAGAGCGAGATGGAGCGAGACTGAGAGCGGAGACAGGGAGTTAGAGGAGAGCGAGATGGAGCGAGACTGGGAGCGGAGACAGAGAGTTAAAAGAGAGCGAGAAGGAGCCAGACTGAGAGCGGAGACAGAGAGTTATAAGTGAGCGAGACGGAGCGAGAGTGAGAGCGGAGACAGTGAGTTAAAAGTGAGCGAGAAGGAGCGAGACTGATAGCGGAGACAGGTAGTTAAAAGAGAGCGAGACGGAGCGAGACTGAGAGCGGAGACAGAGAGTTAAAAGTGAGCGAGATGAACGAGACTGAGAGCGGAGACAGGGAGTTAAAATTCAGCGAGATGGAGCGAGACTGAGAGTGGAGAAGGGGAGTTAACAGAGAGCGAGAAGGAGCGAGACTGAGAGCGGAGACGGAGTGTTAAAAGAGGACGAGATGGAGCGAGACTGAGAGCGGAGACAGGGAGTTAATAGAGAGCGAGATGGAGCGAGACTGAGAGCGGAGACAGGGAGTTAAAAGTGAACGAGATGGTGCGAGACTAAGAGCGGAGACAGGGAGGAAAAAGAGAGCGAGATGGAGCGAGACTGAGAGCGGAGACGGGGAGTTAAAAGAGAGCGAGATGGAGCGAGACTGAGAGCGGAGTCGGAGAGTTAAAAGAGAGCGAGTAGGAGCGAGACTGAGAGCGGAGACAGGGAGTTAAAAGAGAGCGAGAAGGAGCGAGACTTAGAGCGGAGACAGGGAGTTAAAAGAGAGCGAGAATGAGCGAGACTGAGAGCGGAGACGGGGCGTAAAAAGAGAGCGAGAAGGAGCGAGACTGAGAGCGGAGACAGAGAGTTAAAAGAGAGCGAGAAGGAGCGAGACTGAGAGCGGAGACGGGGAGTTTAAAGACAGCGAGAAGGAGCGAGACTGATAGCGGAGAAGGAGAGTTAAATGAGAGCGAGAAGGAGCCGAGACTGAGAGCGGAGACAGGGAGTTAAAAGAGAGCGAGATGGAGCGAGACTGAGAGTGGAGACAGGGAGTTAAAATATAGCTAGATGGAGCGAGACTGAGAGCGGAGACAGGGAGTAAAAAGAGAGCGAGATGGAGCGAGACTGAGAGCGGAGACAGGGAGTTAAGAGTGAACGAGATGGTGCGAGACAGAGAGCGGAGACAGGTAGTAAAAAGAGAGCGAGATGGAGCGAAACTGAGAGCGGAGACGGGGAGTTAAAATAGAGCGAGATGGAGCGAGACTGAGAGCGGAGACAGGGGGTTAAATGAGATCGAGATGGAGCGAGACTCAGAGTGGAGACGGAGAGTTAAAATAGAGCGAGAAGGAGCGAGACTGAGAGCGGAGACAGAGAGTTAAAAGAGAGCGAGACGGAGCGAGAGTGGGAGCGGAGACAGAGAGTTAATAGAGAGCGAGAAGGAGCGAAACTGAGAGCGGAGACAGGTAGTTAAAAGCGAGCGAGACTGAGAGCGGAGAGAGAGAGTTAAAAGAGAGCGAGAAGGAGCGAGAATGAGAGCGGAGACGAAGAGTTAAAAGAGAGCGAGAAGGAGCAAGACTGAGACCGGAGATGGAGAGTTAAAAGAGAGCGAGAAGGAGCGAGACTGAGAGCGGAGACGGGGAGTTAAAAGAGAGCGAGAAGGAGCGAGACTGAGACCGGAGACGGAGTGTTAAAAGAGAGCGAGAAGGAGCGAGACTGAGAGCGGAGACAGGGTGTTAAAAGAGTGCGAGAAGGAGCGAGACTGAGAGCGGAGACAGGGAGTTAAAAGAGAGCGAGAAGGAGCGAGACTGAGAGCGGAGTCGGAGAGTTAAAAGAGAGCGAGAAGGAGCGAGACTGAGAGAGGAGACAGGGAGTTAAAAGAGAGTGAGAAGGAGCGAGACTTGGAGCGGAGACAGGGAGTTAAAAGAGAGCGAGAATGAGCCAGACTGAGAGCGGAGACGGGGAGTTAAAAGAGAGCGAGAAGGTGCCAGACTGAGAGCGGAGACGGAGAGTTAAAATAGAGCGAGAAGGAGCGAGACTGAGAGCGGAGACAGAGAGTTTAAAGACAGCGAGAAGGAGCGAGACTGAGAGCGGAGACAGAGAGTTTAAAGACAGCGAGGAGGAGCGAGACTGAGAGCGGAGACAGAGAGGTAAAAGAGAGTGAGAACGAGCGAGACAGAGAGCGGAGAAGGAGAGTTAAAAGAGAGCGAGAAGGAGCGAGAATGAGAGCGGAGACGATGAGTTAAAAGAGAGCGAGAAGGATCGAGACAGAGAGCGGAGAAGGAGAGTTAAATGAGAGAGAGATGGAGCGAGACTGAGAGCGGAGACGGAGCGATAAAAGAGAGCTAGAAGGATCGAGACTGAGAGCGGAGACGGGGAGTTAAAAGAGAGCGAGAAGGAGCGAGACTGAGAGCGGAGACAGAGAGTTAAAAGAGAGCGAGAAGGAGCGAGACTGAGAGCGGAGACGGTGTGTTAAATGAGAGCGAGAAGGAGCGAGACTGAGAGCGGAGACGGAGAGTTAAAAGAGAGCGAGAAGGAGCGAGACTGAGAGCGGAGACAGGGAGTGAAAAGAGAGCGAGAAGGAGCGAGACTGAGAGCGGAGACAGGGAGTTAAAAGAGAGCGAGAAGGAGCGAGACTGACAGCGGAGATGAGGAGTCAAAAGAGAGCGAGAAGGAGCGAGACTGAGAGCGGAGATGAGGAGTCAAAAGAGAGCGAGAAAAAGCGAGACTGAGAGCGGAGATGAGGAGTCAAAAGAGAGTGTGAAGGAGCGAGACTGAGAGCGGTGACGGGGAGTTAAAAGAGTTCGAGAAGGAGTGAGACTGAGAAAGGAGACAGGGAGTTAAAATAGGGCGAGGAGGTGAGAGACTGAGAGCGGAGACAGAGAGGTAAAAGAGAGTGAGAACGAGCGAGACAGAGAGAGGAGAGGGAGAGTTCAAAGACAGCGAGAAGGATCGAGAATGAGAGCGGAGATGATGAGTTAATAGAGAGCGAGAAGGATCGAGACAGAGACCGGAGAAGGGGAGTTAAAATAGAGCGAGAAGGTGAGAGACTTAGAGCGGAGACAGAGAGTTAGAAGAGAGCGAGATGGAGCCAGACTGAGAGCGGAGACTGAGAGTTATAAGTGAGCGAGACGGAGCGAGAGTGAGAGCGGAGACAGTGAGTTAAAAGTGAGCGAGAAGGAGCGAGACTGAGAGCGGAGACAGAGAGTTAAAAGAGAGCGAGGAGAAGCGAGACTGAGAGCGGAGACAGGGAGTTAAAAGAGAGCGAGAAGGAGCGAGACAGAGAGCGGAGACAGAGAGTTAAAAGAGAGCGAGAAGTAGCGAGAATGAGAGCAGAGACGAAGAGTTAAAAGAGAGCGAGAAGGAACAAAACTGAGAGCGGAGATGGAGACTTTTAAGAGAGCGACAAGGAGCGAGACTGAGAGCGGTGACAGGGAGTTAAAAGAGAGCGAGAAGGAGCGAGACTGAGAGCGGAGACAGGGAGTTAAAAGAGAGCGAGAAGGTGCCAGACTGAGAGCGGAGACGGAGAGTTAAAATAGAGCGAGAAGGAGCGAGACTGAGAGCGGAGACAGAGAGTTTAAAGACAGCGAGAAGGAGCGAGACTGAGAGCGGAGACAGAGAGTTAAAAGAGAGCGAGAAGGATCGAGACAGAGAGCGGAGAAGGAGAGTTAATTGAGAGAGAGAAGGAGCGAGACTGAGAGCGGAGACGGAGCGATAAAATAGAGCTAGAAGGATCGAGACTGAGAGCGGAGACAGGGAGTTAAAAGAGAGCGAGAAGGAGCGAGACTGAGAGCGGAGACAGCGAGTTAAAAGAGAGCGAGAAGGAGCGAGACTGAGAGCGGAGACGGGGAGTTAAATGAGTTCGAGAAGGAGTGAGACTAAGAGCGGACACAGAGAGTTAAAAGAGAGCGAGAAGGAGTGAGACTGAGAGCGGAGAAGGGGAGTTAAAATAGAGCGAGGAGGTGAGAGACTGAGAGCGGATACAGTGAGTTAAAAGAGAGCGAGGAGGAGCGAGACTGAGAGCGGAGACAGAGAGTTAAAGAGAGCAAGAAGAAGTGAGACTGTGAGCGGAGACGGGGAGTTAAAAGAGAGCGAGAAGGAGCGAGACTGAGAGTGGAGACGGAGAGTTAAAAGAGAGCGAGTAGGAGCGAGACTGAGAGCGGTGACAGAGAGTTAAATGAGAGCGAGAAGGAGCGAGACTGAGAGCGGAGACAGGGAGTTAAAAGAGAGCGAGAAGGAGCGAGACCGAGAGCGGAGACAGGGAGTTAATAGAGAGCGAGAAGGAGCGAGACTGAGACCGGGAGAGGGATTTAAAAGAGAGCGAGAAGGAGTGAGACTGAGAGCGGAGACAGGGTGTTAAAAGAGAGCGAGAAGGAGCGAGACTGAGAGCGGAGACAGGGAGTTAAAAGAGAGCGAGAAGGAGCGAGACTGAGAGCGGAGACAGGGAGTTAAAAGAGAGCGAGAAGGAGCGAGACTGAGAGCGGAGACAGAGAGTTAAAAGAGAGCAAGAAGAAGTGAGACTGTGAGCGGAGACGGGGAGTTAAAAGAGAGCGAGAAGGAGCGAGACTGAGAGCGGAGACGGAGAGTTAAAAGAGAGCGAGTAGGAGCGAGACTGAGAGCGGTGACAGAGAGTTAAATGAGAGCGAGAAGGAGCGAGACTGAGAGCGGAGACAGGGAGTTAAAAGAGAGCGAGAAGGAGCGAGACCGAGAGCGGAGACAGGGAGTTAATAGAGAGCGAGAAGGAGCGAGACAGAGACCGGGAGAGGGATTTAAAAGAGAGCGAGAAGGAGTGAGACTGAGAGCGGAGACAGGGTGTTAAAAGAGAGCGAGAAGGAGCGAGACTGAGAGCGGAGACAGGGAGTTAAAAGAGAGCGAGAAGGAGCGAGACTGAGAGCGGAGACAGGGAGTTAAAAGAGAGCGAGAAGGAGCGAGACTGAGAACGGAGACAGGGAGTTAAAAGAGAGCGAGAAGGAGCAAGACTGAGAGCGGAGACAGTGAGTTAAAAGAGAGCGAGAAGGAGCGAGACTGAGAGCGGAGACAGGGATTTAAATGAGATCGAGATGGAGCGAGACTGAGAATGGAGACGGAGAGTTAGAAGAGAGCGAGAAGGAGCGAGACTGAGAGCAGAGACGGAGAGGTAAAAGAGAGCGAAAAGGAGCGAGACTGAGAGTGGAGACGGAGAGTTAAAAGAGATCGAAAAGGAGCGAGACTGAGAGTGGAGAAAGGGATTTATATGAGATCGAGATGGAGCGAGCCTGAGAGTGGAGACGGAGAGTTAAAAGAGAGCGAGAAGGAGCGAGACTGAGAGCGGAGACAGGGAGTTAGAAGAGAGCGAGAAGGAGCGAGACTGGGAGCGGAGCCAGAGAGTTAAAAGAGAGCGAGAAGGAGCCAGACTGAGAGCGGAGACAGAGAGTTAAAAGAGAGCGAGATGGAGCGAGACTGAGAGTGGCGACGGAGAGTTAAAAGAGAGCGAGATGGAGCGAGACTGAGAGCGGAGACAGGGAGTTAGAGGAGAGCGAGAAGGAGCCAGACTGAGAGCGGAGACAGAGAGTTATAAGTGAGCGAGACGGAGCGAGAGTGAGAGCGGAGACAGTGAGTTAAAAGTGAGCGAGAAGGAGCGAGACTGAGAGCGGAGACAGGTAGTTAAAAGAGAGCGAGACGGAGCGAGACTGAGAGCGGAGACAGAGAGTTAAAAGTGAGCGAGAATGAACGAGACTGAGAGCGGAGACAGGGAGTTAAAATTCAGCGTGATGGAGCAAGACTGAGAGTGGAGAAGGGGAGTTAACAGAGAGCGAGAAGGAGCGAGACTGAGAGCGGAGACGGAGTGTTAAAAGAGGACGAGATGGAGCGAGACTGAGAGCGGAGACAGGGAGTTAATAGAGAGCGAGATGGAGCGAGACTGAGAGTGGAGACAGGGAGTTAAAATAGAGCGAGATGGAGCGAGACTGAGAGCGGAGACAGGGAGTTAAAAGTGAACGAGATGGTGCGAGACTTAGAGCGCAGACAGGGAGTAAAAAGAGAGCGAGATGGAGCGAGACTGAGAGCGGAGACGGGGAGTTAAAATAGAGCGAGATGGAGCGAGACTGAGAGCGGAGACAGGGAGTTAAAAGAGAGCGAGAAGGAGCGAGACTGAGAGCGGAGTCGGAGAGTTAAAAGAGAGCGAGTAGGAGCGAGACTGAGAGCGGAGACAGGGAGTTAAAAGAGAGCGAGAAGGAGCGAGACTTAGAGCGGAGACAGGGAGTTAAAAGAGAGCGAGAATGAGCGAGACTGAGAGCGGAGACGGGGCGTTAAAAGAGAGCGAGAAGGAGCGAGACTGAGAGCGGAGACAGAGAGTTAAAAGAGAGCGAGAAGGAGCGAGACTGAGAGCGGAGACGGGGAGTTTAAAGACAGCGAGAAGGAGCGAGACTGATAGCGGAGAAGGAGAGTTAAATGAGAGCGAGAAGGAGCGAGACTGAGAGCGGAGACAGAGAGTTAAAATGTTGCGAGAAGGAGCGAGACTGAGAGCGGAGACAGGGAGTTAAAAGAGAGCGAGATGGAGCGAGACTGAGAGTGGAGACAGGGAGTTAAAATAGAGCTAGATGGAGCGAGACTGAGAGCGGAGACAGGGAGTAAAAAGAGAGCGAGATGGAGCGAGACTGAGAGCGGAGACAGGGAGTTAAGAGTGAACGAGATGGTGCGAGACAGAGAGCGGAGACAGGTAGTAAAAAGAGAGCGAGATGGAGCGAAACTGAGAGCGGAGACGGGGAGTTAAAATAGAGCGAGATGGAGCGAGACTGAGAGCGGAGACAGAGAGTTAAAAGAGAGCGAGATGGAGCCAGACTGAGAGCGGAGAGAGAGAGTTAGAAGAGAGCGAGACGGAGCGAGACTGAGAGAGAAGACAGAGAGTTAATAGAGAGCGAAAAGGAGCGAGACTGAGAGCGGAGACAGGGATTTAAATGAGATCGAGATGGAGCGAGACTGAGTGTGGAGACGGAGAGTTAAAAGAGAGGGAGAAGGAGCGAGACTGAGAGCGGAGACAGGGAGTTAAATGAGATCGAGATGGAGCGAGACTCAGAGTGGAGACGGAGAGTTAAAATAGAGCGAGAAGGAGCGAGACTGAGAGCGGAGACAGAGAGTTAAAAGAGAGCGAGACGGAGCGAGAGTGGGAGCGGAGACAGAGAGTTAATAGAGAGTGAGAAGGAGCGAAACTGAGAGCGGAGACAGTTAGTTAAAAGCGAGCGAGACTGAGAGTGGAGAGAGAGAGTTAAAAGAGAGCGAGAAGGAGCGAGAATGAGAGCGGAGACGAAGAGTTAAAAGAGAGCGAGAAGGAGCAAGACTGAGACCGGAGATGGAGAGTTAAAAGAGAGCGAGAAGGAGCGAGACTGAGAGCGGAGACGGGGAGTTAAAAGAGAGCGAGAAGGAGCGAGACTGAGAGCGGAGACGGAGTGTTAAAAGAGAGCGAGAAGGAGCGAGACTGAGAGCGGAGACAGGGAGTTAAAAGAGTGCGAGAAGGAGCGAGACTGAGAGCGGAGACAGGGAGTTAAAAGAGAGCGAGAAGGAGCGAGACTGAGAGCGGAGTCGGAGAGTTAAAAGAGAGCGAGAAGGAGCGAGACTGAGAGAGGAGACAGGGAGTTAAAAGAGAGCGAGAAGGAGCGAGACTGAGAGCGGAGACAGGGAGTTAAAAGAGAGCGAGAATGAGCCAGACTGAGAGCGGAGACGGGGAGTTAAAAGAGAGCGAGAAGGAGCGAGACTGAGAGCGGAGACAGAGAGTTAAAAGAGAGTGAGAAGGAGCGAGACTGAGAGCGGAGACGGGGTGTTAAAGACAGCGAGAAGGAGCGAGACTGAGAGCGGAAAAGGAGAGTTAAATGAGAGCGAGAAGGAGCGAGACTGGGAGCAGAGACAGAGAGTTAAAAGGGTGCGAGAAGGAGCGAGACTGAGAGCGGAGACAGGGAGTTAATAGAGAGCGAGATGGAGCGAGACTGAGAGTGGAGACAGGGAGTTAAAAGAGAGCTAGATGGAGCGAGACTGAGAGCGGAGACAGGGAGTAAAAAGAGAGCAAGATGGAGCGAGACTCAGAGCGGAGACAGGGAGTTAAAAGTGAACGAGATGGTGCGAGACTGAGAGCGGAGACAGGGAGTAAAAAGAGAGCGAGATGGAGCTAGACTGAGAGCGGAGACAGAGAGTTAAAAGAGAGCGAGAAGGAGCCAGACTGAGAGCGGAGACAGAGAGTTAGAATAGAGCGAGACGGAGCGAGACTGAGAGCGAAGACAGAGAGTTAATAGAGAGCGAAAAGGAGCGAGACCTAGAGCGGGGATAGGGATTTAAATGAGATCGAGATGGAGCGAGACTGAGAGTGGAGACGGAGAGTTAAAAGAGAGCGAGAAGGATCGAGACTGAGAGCGGAGACAGGGAGTTAAATGAGATCGAGATGGAGCGAGACTCAGAGTGGAGACGGAGAGTTAAAAGAGAGCGAGAAGGAGCGAGACTGAGAGCGGAGACAGAGAGTTAAAAGAGAGCGAGACGGAGCGAGAGTGGGAGCGGAGAAGAGATTTAATAGAGAGCGAGAAGGAGCGAAACTGAGAGCGGAGACAGGTAGTTAAAAGCGAGCGAGACTGAGAGCGGAGAGAGAGAGTTAAACGAGAGCGAGATGGAGCGAGACTGAGAGCGGAGAGAGAGAGTTAAAAGAGAGCGAGACTGAGCGAGATTGAGAGCGGAGACAGAGAGTTAAAAGAGAGCGAGATGGAGCGAGAATGAGAGCGGAGACGAAGAGTTAAATGAGAGCGAGAAGGAGCGAGACAGAGAGCGGAGAAGGAGAGTTAAATGATAGCGAGAAGGAGCGAGACTGAGAGCGGACACAGGGAGTTAAAAGAGAGCGAGATTGTGCGAGACTGAGAGCGGAGACAGGGAGTTCAAAGAGAGCGAGATCGAGCGAGACTGAGAGTAGAGACAGGGAGTTAAAATAGAGATAGATGGAGCGAGACTGAGAGCGGAGACAGGGAGTAAAAAGAGAGCGAGATGGAGCGAGACTGAGAGCGGAGACAGGGAGTTAAGAGTGAACGAGATGGTGCGAGACAGAGAGCGGAGACAGGTAGTAAAAAGAGAGCGAGATGGAGCGAAACTGAGAGCGGAGACGGGGAGTTAAAATAGAGCGAGATGGAGCGAGTCTGAGAGCGGAGACAGAGAGTTAAAAGAGAGCGAGAAGGAGCCAGACTGAGAGCGGAGAGAGAGAGTTAGAAGAGAGCGAGACGGAGCGAGACTGAGAGCGAAGACAGAGAGTTAATAGAGAGCGAAAAGGAGCGAGACTGAGAGCGGAGACAGGGATTTAAATGAGATCGAGATGGAGCGAGACTGAGTGTGGAGACGGAGAGTTAAAAGAGAGGGAGAAGGAGCGAGACTGAGAGCGGAGACAGGGAGTTAAATGAGATCGAGATGGAGCGAGACTCAGAGTGGAGACGGAGAGTTAAAATAGAGTGAGAAGGAGCGAGACTGAGAGCGGAGACAGAGAGTTAATAGAGAGCGAGAAGGAGCGAAACTGAGAGCGGAGACAGGTAGTTAAAAGAGAGCGAGACTGAGAGCGGAGACAGAGAGTTAAAAGAGAGCGAGAAGGAGCCAGACTGAGAGCGGAGACAGAGAGTTAGAAGAGAGCGAGACGGAGCGAGACTGAGAGCGAAGACAGAGAGTTAATAGAGAGCGAAAAGGAGCGAGACTGAGAGCGGAGACAGGGATTTAAATGAGATCGAGATGGAGCGAGACTGAGTGTGGAGACGGAGAGTTAAAAGAGAGGGAGAAGGAGCGAGACTGAGAGCGGAGACAGGGAGTTAAATGAGATCGAGATGGAGCGAGACTCAGAGTGGAGACGGAGAGTTAAAATAGAGTGAGAAGGAGCGAGACTGAGAGCGGAGACAGAGAGTTAATAGAGAGCAAGAAGGAGCGAAACTGAGAGCGGAGACAGGTAGTTAAAAGCGAGCGAGACTGAGAGCGGAGAGAGAGAGTTAAAAGAGAGCGAGAAGGAGCGAGAATGAGAGCGGAGACGAAGAGTTAAAAGAGAGCGAGAAGGAGCGAGACTGAGACCGGAGACGGAGTGTTAAAAGAGAGCGAGAAGGAGCGAGACTGAGAGCGGAGACAGGGAGTTAAAAGAGTGCGAGAAGGAGCGAGACTGAGAGCGGAGACAGGGAGTTAAAAGAGAGCGAGAAGGATCGAGACTGAGAGCGGAGTCGGAGAGTTAAAAGAGAGCGAGAAGGAGCGAGACTGAGAGAGGAGACAGGGAGTTAAAAGAGAGCGAGAAGGAGCGAGACTTGGAGCGGAGACAGGGAGTTAAAAGAGAGCGAGAATGAGCCAGACTGAGAGCGGAGACGGGGAGTTAAAAGAGAGCGAGAAGGAGCGAGACTGAGAGCGGAGACAGAGAGTTAAAAGAGAGTGAGAAGGAGCGAGACTGAGAGCGGAGACGGGGTGTTAAAGACAGCGAGAAGGAGCGAGACTGAGAGTGGAAAAGGAGAGTTAAATGAGAGCGAGAAGGAGCGAGACTGAGAGCAGACACAGAGAGTTAAAAGGGTGCGAGAAGAAGCGAGACTGAGAGCGGAGACAGGGAGTTAAAAGAGAGCGAGATGGAGCGAGACTGAGAGTGGAGACAGGGAGTTAAAAGAGAGCTAGATGGAGCGAGACTGAGAGCGGAGACAGGGAGTAAAAAGAGAGCGAGATGGAGCGAGACTGAGAGCGGAGACAGGGAGTTAAAAGTGAACGAGATGGTGCGAGACTGAGAGCGGAGACAGGGAGTAAGAAGAGAGCGAGATGGAGCTAGACTGAGAGCGGAGACAGAGAGTTAAAAGAGAGCGAGAAGGAGCCAGACTGAGAGCGGAGACAGAGAGTTAGAAGAGAGCGAGACGGAGCGAGACTGAGAGCGAAGACAGAGAGTTAATAGAGAGCGAAAAGGAGCGAGACCTAGAGCGGGGACAGGGATTTAAATGAGATTGAGATGGAGCGAGACTGAGAGTGGAGACGGAGAGTTAAAAGAGAGCGAGAAGGATCGAGACTGAGAGCGGAGACAGGGAGTTAAATGAGATCGAGATGGAGCGAGACTCAGAGTGGAGACGGAGAGTTAAAAGAGAGCGAGAAGGAGCGAGACTGAGAGCGGAGACAGAGAGTTAAAAGAGAGCGAGAAGGAGCGAGACTGAGAGCGGAGACAGAGAGTTAAAAGAGAGCGAGACGGAGCGAGAGTGGGAGCGGAGAAGAGATTTAATAGAGAGCGAGAAGGAGCGATACTGAGAGCGGAGACAGGTAGTTAAAAGCGAGCGAGACTGAGAGCGGAGAGAGAGAGTTAAACGAGAGCGAGAAGGAGCGAGACTGAGAGCGGAGAGAGAGAGTTAAAAGAGAGCGAGACTGAGCGAGATTGAGAGCGGAGACAGAGAGTTAAAAGAGAGCGAGATGGAGCGAGAATGAGAGCGGAGACGAAGAGTTAAATGAGAGCGAGAAGGAGCGAGACAGAGAGCGGAGAAGGAGAGTTAAATGATAGCGAGAAGGAGCGAGACTGAGAGCGGACACAGGGAGTTAAAAGAGAGCGAGATTGTGCGAGACTGAGAGCGGAGACAGGGAGTTCAAAGAGAGCGAGATCGAGCGAGACTGAGAGCCGAGACAGGGATTTAAAAGAGAGCGACATCGAGCGAGACTGAGAGCGGACACAGGGACTTAAAAGAGAGCGAGATGGAGCGAGACTGAGAGCGGAGACGGAGAGTTTAAAGAGAGCGAGAAGCAGCGAGACTGAGAGCGGAGACGGAGAGTTAAAAGAGAGCGAGAAGGAGCGAGACTGAGAGCGGAGATAAGGAGTCAAAAGAGAGCGAGATGGAGCCAGACTGAGAGCGGTGACAGGGAGTTAAAAGTGAGCGAGAAGGAGCGAAACTGAGAGCGGAGACGGAGACTTTAAAGAGAACGACAAGGAGCGAGACTGAGAGCGGAGACAGGGAGTTAAAAGAGAGCGAGAAGGTGCCAGACTGAGAGCGGAGACGGAGAGTTAAAATAGAGCGAGAAGGAGCGAGACTGAGAGCGGAGACAGAGAGTTTAAAGACAGCGAGAAGGAGCGAGACTGAGAGCGGAGACAGAGAGGTAAAAGAGAGTGAGAACGAGCGAGACAGAGAGCGGAGAAGGAGAGTTAAAAGAGAGCGAGAAGGAGCGAGAATGAGAGCGGAGACGATGAGTTAAAAGAGAGCGAGAAGGATCGAGACAGTGAGCGGAGAAGGAGAGTTAAATGAGAGAAAGATGGAGCGAGACTGAGAGCGGAGACGGAGCGATAAAAGAGAGCTAGAAGGATCGAGACTGAGAGCGGAGACGGGGAGTTAAAAGAGAGCGAGAAGGAGCGAGACTGAGAGCGGAGACGGTGTGTTAAATGAGAGCGAGAAGGAGCGAGACTGAGAGCGGAGACGGAGAGTTAAAAGAGAGCGAGAAGGAGCGAGACTGAGAGCGGAGACAGGGAGTTAAAAGAGAGCGAGAAGGAGCGAGACTGACAGCGGAGATGAGGAGTCAAAAGAGAGCGAGAAGGAGCGAGACTGAGAGCGGAGATGAGGAGTCAAAAGAGAGCGAGAAAAAGCGAGACTGAGAGCGGAGATGAGGAGTCAAAAGAGAGTGAGAAGGAGCGAGACTGAGAGCGGTGACGGGGAGTTAAAAGAGTTCGAGAAGGAGTGAGACTGAGAAAGGAGACAGGGAGTTAAAATAGGGCGAGGAGGTGCGAGACTGAGAGCGGAGACAGAGAGTTAAAAGAGAGCGAGAAGGAGCGAGACTGAGAGCGGAGACAGAGAGGTAAAAGAGAGTGAGAACGAGCGAGACAGAGAGCGGAGATGGAGAGTTCAAAGACAGCGAGAAGGATCGAGAATGAGAGCGGAGACGATGAGTTAATAGAGAGCGAGAAGGATCGAGACAGAGACCGGAGAAGGAGAGTTAAATGAGAGAGAGAAGGAGCGTGACTGAGAGCGGGGACGGAGCGATAAAAGAGAGCTAGAAGGATCGAGACTGAGAGCAGAGACGGGGAGTTAAAAGAGAGCGAGAAGGAGCGAGACTGAGAGCGGAGACAGAGAGTTAAAAGAGAGTGAGAAGGAGCGAGACTGAGAGCGGAGACGGGGTGTTAAAGACAGCGAGAAGGAGCGAGACTGAGAGCGGAAAAGGAGAGTTAAATGAGAGCGAGAAGGAGCGAGACTGAGAGCAGACACAGAGAGTTAAAAGGGTGCGAGAAGAAGCGAGACTGAGAGCGGAGACAGGGAGTTAAAAGAGAGCGAGATGGAGCGAGACTGAGAGTGGAGACAGGGAGTTAAAAGAGAGCTAGATGGAGCGAGACTGAGAGCGGAGACAGGGAGTAAAAAGAGAGCGAGATGGAGCGAGACTGAGAGCGGAGACAGGGAGTTAAAAGTGAACGAGATGGTGCGAGACTGAGAGCGGAGACAGGGAGTAAAAAGAGAGCGAGATGGAGCTAGACTGAGAGCGGAGACAGAGAGTTAAAAGAGAGCGAGAAGGAGCCAGACTGAGAGCGGAGACAGAGAGTTAGAAGAGAGCGAGACGGAGCGAGACTGAGAGCGAAGACAGAGAGTTAATAGAGAGCGAAAAGGAGCGAGACCTAGAGTGGGGACAGGGATTTAAATGAGATTGAGATGGAGCGAGACTGAGAGTGGAGACGGAGAGTTAAAAGAGAGCGAGAAGGATCGAGACTGAGAGCGGAGACAGGGAGTTAAATGAGATCGAGATGGAGCGAGACTCAGAGTGGAGACGGAGAGTTAAAAGAGAGCGAGAAGGAGCGAGACTGAGAGCGGAGACAGAGAGTTAAAAGAGAGCGAGAAGGAGCGAGACTGAGAGCGGAGACAGAGAGTTAAAAGAGAGCGAGATGGAGCGAGAGTGGGAGCGGAGAAGAGATTTAATAGAGAGCGAGAAGGAGCGATACTGAGAGCGGAGACAGGTAGTTAAAAGCGAGCGAGACTGAGAGCGGAGAGAGAGAGTTAAAAGAGAGCGAGAAGGAGCGAGACTGAGAGCGGAGACAGGGAGTTAAAAGAGAGCGAGAAGGAGCGAGACTGACAGCGGAGATGAGGAGTCAAAAGAGAGCGAGAAGGAGCGAGACTGAGAGCGGAGATGAGGAGTCAAAAGAGAGCGAGAAAAAGCGAGACTGAGAGCAGAGATGAGGAGTCAAAAGAGAGTGAGAAGGAGCGAGACTGAGAGCGGTGACGGGGAGTTAAAAGAGTTCGAGAAGGAGTGAGACTGAGAAAGGAGACAGGGAGTTAAAATAGGGCGAGGAGGTGCGAGACTGAGAGCGGAGACAGAGAGTTAAAAGAGAGCGAGAAGGAGCGAGACTGAGAGCGGAGACAGAGAGGTAAAAGAGAGTGAGAACGAGCGAGACAGAGAGCGGAGATGGAGAGTTCAAAGACAGCGAGAAGGATCGAGAATGAGAGCGGAGACGATGAGTTAATAGAGAGCGAGAAGGATCGAGACAGAGACCGGAGAAGGAGAGTTAAATGAGAGAGAGAAGGAGCGTGACTGAGAGCGGAGACGGAGCGATAAAAGAGAGCTAGAAGGATCGAGACTGAGAGCGGAGACGGGGAGTTAAAAGAGAGCGAGAAGGAGCGAGACTGAGAGCGGAGACAGAGACTTAAAAGAGAGCGAGAAGGAGCGAGACTGAGAGCGGAGACGGGGTGTTAAATGAGAGCGAGAAGGAGCGAGACTGAGAGCGGAGACAGGGAGTGAAAAGAGAGCGAGAAGGAGCGAGACTGAGAGCGGAGACAGGGAGTTAATAGAGAGCGAGAAGGAGCGAGACTGAGAGCGGAGATGAGGAGTCAAAAGAGAGCGAGAAGGAGCGAGACTGAGAGCGGAGATGAGGAGTCAAAAGAGAGCGAGAAAAAGCGAGACTGAGAGCGGAGATGAGGAGTCAAAAGAGAGTGAGAAGGAGCGAGACTGAGAGCGGAGACGGGGATTTAAAAGAGTTCGAGAAGGAGTGAGACTGAGAAAGGAGACAGGGAGTTAAAATAGGGCGAGGAGGAGCGAGACTGAGAGCGGAGACAGAGAGTTAAAAGAGAGCGAGAAGGAGCGAGACTGAGAGCGGAGAAGGGGAGTTAAAATAGAGAGAGAAGGTGAGAGACTGAGAGCGGAGACAGGTAGTTATAAGCGAGCAAGACTGAGAGCGGAGAGAGAGAGTTAAAAGAGAGCGAGAAGGAGCGAGACTGAGAGCGGAGAGAGAGAGTTAAAAGAGAGCAAGACGGAGCGAGAGTGAGAGCGGAGACAGAGAGTTAAAAGAGAGCGAGAAGGAGCGAGAATGAGAGCGGCGACGAAGAGATAAATGAGAGCGAGATTGTGCGAGACTGAGAGCGGAGACAGGGAGTTAAAAGAGAGCGAGATGGAGCGAGACTGAGAGTGGAGACAGGGAGTTAAAAGAGAGCTAGATGGAGCGAGAATGAGAGCGGAGACAGGGAGTAAAAAGAGAGCGAGATGGAGCGAGACTGAGAGCGGAGACAGGGAGTTAAAAGTGAACGAGATGGTGCGAGACTGAGAGCGGAGACAGGGAGTAAAAAGAGAGCGAGATGGAGCTAGACTGAGAGCGGAGACAGAGAGTTAAAAGAGAGCGAGAAGGAGCCAGACTGAGAGCGGAGACAGAGAGTTAGAAGAGAGCGAGACGGAGCGAGACTGAGAGCGAAGACAGAGAGTTAATAGAGAGCGAAAAGGAGCCAGACTGAGAGCAGTGACAGGGAGTTAAAAGAGAGCGAGAAGGAGCGAAACTGAGAGCGGAGACGGAGACTTTAAAGAGAGCGACAAGGAGCGAGACTGAGAGCAGTGACAGGGAGTTAAAAGAGAGCGAGAAGGAGCGAGACTGAGAGCAGAGACAGGGAGTTAAAAGAGAGCGAGAAGGTGCCAGACTGAGAGCGGAGACGGAGAGTTAAAATAGAGCGAAAAGGAGCGAGACTGAGAGCGGAGACAGAGAGTTTAAAGACAGCGAAAAGGAGCGAGACTGAGAGCGGAGACTGAGAGTTAAAAGAGAGCGAGAAGGAACGAGACTGAGAGCGGAGACAGAGAGGTAAAAAAGAGTCAGAACGAGCGAGACAGAGAGCGGAGAAGGAGAGTTAAAAGAGAGCGAGAAGGAGCGAGAATGAGAGCGGAGACGATGAGTTAAAAGAGAGCGAGAAGGTTCGAGACAGAGAGCGGAGAAGGAGATTTAAATGAGAGAGAGAAGGAGCGAGACTGCGAGCGGAGACGGAGCGATAAAAGCGAGCTAGAAGGATCGAGACTGAGAGCGGAGACGGGGAGTTAAAAGAGAGCGAGAAGGAGCGAGACTGAGAGCGGAGACAGGGACTTAAAAGAGAGCGAGAAGGAGCGAGACTGAGAGCGGAGACGGGGTGTTAAATGAGAGCGAGAAGGAGCGAGACTGAGAGCGGAGACGGAGAGTTAAAAGAGAGCGAGAAGGAGCGAGACTGAGAGCGGAGACAGGGAGTGAAAAGAGAGCGAGAAGGAGCGAGACTGAGAGCGGAGACAGGGTGTTAAAAGAGAGCGAGAAGGAGCCAGACTGAGAGCGGAGACAGAGAGTTAGAAGAGAGAGAGATGGAGCGAGACTGAGACCGAAGACAGAGAGTTAATAGAGAGCGAAAAGGAGCGAGACTGAGAGCGGAGACAGGTATTTAAATGAGAGTGAGAAGGAGCGAGACTGAGAGCGGAGACAGGGAGTTAAAAGAGAGCGAGAAGGAGCGAGACTGAGACCGGAGACGGAGAGTTAAACGAGAGCGAGAAGGAGCGAGACTGAGAGCGGCGACAGGGAGTTAAAAGAGAGTGAGAAGGAGCGAGACTGCGACCGGAGACGGAGAGTTAAAAGAGAGCGAGATGGAGCGAGACTGAGAGCGGAGACAGGGAGTTATAAGAGAGCGAGAAGGAGCGACACTGAGAGCGGAGTCGGAGAGTTAAAAGAGAGCGAGAAGGAGCGAGACTGAGAGCGGAGACAGGGAGTTAAAAGAGAGCGAGAAGGAGCGAGACTTAGAGCGGAGACAGGGAGTTAAAAGAGAGCGAGAATGAGCGAGACTGAGAGCGGAGAAGGGGAGTTAAAAGAGAGCGAGAAGGAGCGAGACTGAGAGCGGAGACGGGGAGTTTAAAGACAGCGACATGGAGCGAGACTGAGAGCGGAGAAGGAGAGTTAAATGAGAGCGAGAAGGACCGAGACTGAGAGCGGAGACAGAGAATTAAAAGGGTGCGAGAAGGAGCGAGACTGAGAGCGGAGACGGGGAGTTAAAAGAGAGCGAGAACAAGCGAGACTGAGAGCAGAGACGGAGAGTTAAAAGAGAGCGAGATGGAGCGAGAATGAGAGCGGAGGAGAGTTAAATGAGAGCGAGAAGGAGCGAGACTGAGAGCGGACACAGGGAGTTAAAAGAGAGCGAGATGGAGCGGGACAGAGAGCGGAGAAGCAGAGTTAAATGAGAGCGAGAAGGATCGAGACTGAGAGCGGACACAGGGAGTTAAAATAGAGTGAGATGGAGTGAGACAGAGAGCGGAGAAGGAGAGTTAAATGAGAGCGAGAAGGAGCGAGACTGAGAGCGGAGACAGGGAGTTAAAAGAGAGCGAGAAGGAGCGAGACTGTGAGCGGAGACGGAGAGTTAAAAGAGAGCGAGAAGGAGCGAGAATGAGAGCGGAGACGGGGAGTGAAAAGAGAGCGAGAAGGAGAGAGACTGAGAACGGAGACGAAGAGTTAAAAGAGACCGAGAAGAAGCGAGACAGAGAGCGGAGACGGAGAGATAAAAGAGAGCGAGAAGGAGCGAGAATGAGAGCGGAGACGAAGAGTTAAAAGAGAGCGAGAAGGAGCGAGACAGAGCGGACACGGGGAGTTAAAAGAGAGCGAGAAGGAGCGAGACAGAGCGCGGAGAAGGAGAGTTAAAAGAGAGCGAGAAGGAGCGAGACTGAGAGTGGAGACAGAGAGTTAAAAGAGAGCGAGAAGGAGCGAGACTGAGAGCGGAGACGGAGAGATAAAAGAGAGCGAGAAGGATCGAGACTGAGAGCGGAGACGGGGAGTTAAAAGAGAGCGAGAAGGATCGAGACTGAGAGCGGAGACGGGGAGTTAAAAGAGAGCGAGAAGGAGCAAGACTGAGAGTGGAGGCGGAAAGTTAAAGGAGAGCGAGAAGGAGCGAGACTGAGAGCGGAGACAGGGAGTTAAAAGAGAGCGAAGAGGAGCGAGGCTGAGAGCGGCGATGAGGAGTCAAAGGAGAGCGAGAAGGAGCGAGACTAAGAGCGGAGATGAGGAGTCCAAAGAGAGCGAGAAGGAGCGAGACTCAGAGCGGAGATGAGGAGTCAAAATAGAGTGAGAAGGAGCGAGACTGAGAGCAGAGACAGGGAATTAAAATTGAGCGAGGAGCAGCGAGACTGAGAGCGGAGACAGAGAGTTAAAAGTGAGCGAGAAGGAGCGAGACTGAGAGCGGAGAAGGGGAGTTAAAAGAGAGCGAGAAGGAGCGAGACTGAGAGCGGAGACAGAGAGTTAAAAGAGAGCGAGGAGGAGCGAGACTGAGAGCGGAGACAGAGAGTTAAAAGAGAGCAAGAAGGAGCGAGACTGTGAACAGAGACAGGGAGTTAAAAGAGAGCGAGAAGGAGCGAGACTGAGAGCGGAGACAGAAAGTTAAAAGAGAGCAAGAAGGAGCGAGACTGAGAGCGGAGAAGGGGTGTTAAAAGAGAGCGAGAAGGAGCGAGACTGAGAGAGGGGACGGAGAGTTAAAAGAGACTGAGAAGGAGCGAGACTGAGCGCGGATACAGGGAGTTAAAAGAGAGCTAGAAGGAACGAGACTGAGAGCGGAGACGGGGTGTTAAAAGAGAGCGAGAACGGGCGAGACTTAGAGCGGAGACAGGGAGTTAAAAGAGAGCGAAAATGAGCGAGACTGAGAGCGGAGACAGGGAGTTAAAAGAGAGCGAGAAGGAGCGAGACTGAGAGCGGAGACGGAGAGTTTAAAGAGAGCGAGAAGGAGCGAGACTGAGAGAGGGGACGGAGAGTTAAAAGAGAACGAGAAGGAGCGATACTGAGCGCGGAGACAGCGAGATAAAAGAGAGCTAGAAGGAGCGAGACTGAGAGCGGAGACAGGGAGTTAAAAGTGTGCGAGAAGGAGCTAGACTGAGAGCGGAGACAGAGAGTTAAAAGCGAGCGATATGGAGCGAGACTGAGAGCGGAGACAGAGAGTTAAAAGAGAGCGAGAAGGAGCGAGACTGAGAGCGGAGACAGGGAGTTAAAAGAAAGCGAGAAGGAGCGAGACTGAGAGCGGGGACGGGGAGTGAATGGAGAGCGAGAAGGAGCGAGACTGAGAGCGGAAACGGGGCGTGAATGGAGAGCGAGATGGAGAAGAGACTGAGAGCGGAGACGGGGAGTGAAAGGAGAGCGAGAAGGAGCGAGACTGAGAGCGGAGACGGGGCGTGAATGGAGAGCGAGAAGGAGCGAGACTGAGAGCGGGGACAGGGAGTTAAAAGAGAGCGAGAAGGAGCGAGACTGAGAGCGGAGACAGAGAGTAAAAAGAGAGCGAGACGGAGCGAGACTGAGAGCGGAGACAGAGAGTTATAAGAGAGAGTGAAGGAACGAGACTGAGAGCGGAGACAGGGAGTTAAAAGAGAGCGAGAAGGAGTTAGACTGAGAGCGGAGACAGGGAGTTAAATGAGAGCGAGAAGGAGCGAGACTGAGAGCGGAGACGGGGAGTTAAAATAGAGCATGAAGGAGCCAGACTGAGAGCGGAGACGGAGACTTAAAAGAGAGCGAGAAGGAGCGAGACTGAGAGCGGAGACGGAGAGTTTAAAGAGAGCGAGAAGGAGCGAGACTGAGACCGGAGACGGAGAGTTAAAAGAGAGCGAGAAGGAGCGAGACTGAGAGCGGAGACAGGGAGTTAAAAGAGAGCGAGAAGGAGCGAGACTGAGACCGGAGACGGAGAGTTAAAAGAGAGCGAGAAGGAGCGAGAATGAGAGCGGAGACAGGGAGTTAAAAGAGAGCGAGAAGGAGCGAGACTGAGACCGGAGACGGAGAGATAAAAGAGAGCTAGAAGGATCGAGACTGAGAGCGGAGACGGGGAGTTAAAAGAGAGCGAGAAGGAGCAAGACTGAGAATGGAGACGGAAAGTTAAAGGAGAGCGAGAAGGAGCGAGACTGAGAGCGGAGACAGGGAGTTAAAAGAGAGCGAGAAGGAGCGAGGCTGAGAGCGGCGATGAGGAGTCAAAGGAGAGCGAGAAGGAGCGAGACTGAGAGCGGAGATGAGGAGTCAAAAGAGAGCGAGAAGGAGCAAGACTGAGAGTGGAGACAGAAAGTTAAAAGAGAGCGAGAAGAAGCGAGAATGAGAGCGGAGACAGGGAGTTAATAGAGAGCGAGAAGGAGCGAGACTGAGACCGGAGACGGAGAGTTAAAAGAGAGCGAGAATGAGCGAGACTGAGAGCGGAGACGGGGAGTTAAAAGAGAGCAAGAAGGAGCGAGACTGAGAGCGGAGACGGGGAGTTTAAAGACAGCGAGATGGAGCGAGACTGAGAGCCGAGAAGGAGAGTTAAATGAGAGCGAGAAGGAGCGAGACTGAGAGCGGAGAAAGAGAGTTAAAAGGGTGCGAGAAGGAGCGAGACTGAGAGCGGAGACGGGGAGTTAAAAGAGAGCGAGAACGAGCGAGACTGAGAGCAGAGATGGAGAGTTAAAAGAGAGTGAGAAGGAGCGAGACTGAGAGCGGAGGAGAGTTAAATGAGAGCGAGCAGGAGCGAGACTGAGAGCGGACACAGGGAGTTAAAAGAGAGCGAGATGGAGCGAGACAGAGAGCGGAGAAGGAGAGTTAAATGAGAGCGAGAAGGATCGAGACTGAGAGCGGACACAGGGAGTTAAAAGAGAGCGAGAAGGAGCGAGACAGAGAGCGGAGAAGGAGAGTTAAATGAGAGCGAGAAGGAGCGAGACTGTGAGCGGAGACAGGGAGTTAAAAGAGATCGTGAAGGAGCGAGACTGTGAGCGGAGACGGAGAGTTAAAAGAGAGCGAGAAGGAGCGAGACTGTGAGCGGAGACGGGGAGTTAAAAGAGAGCGAGAAGGAGCGAGACTGAGAGCGGAGACGAAGAGTTAAAAGAGAGCGAGAAGGAGCGAGACTGAGAGCGGAGACAGTGAGTTAAAAGAAAGCGAGAAGGAGCGAGACTGAGAGCGAGGACGGGGAGTGAATGGAGAGCGAGATGGAGAAGAGACTGAGAGCGGAGACGGGGAGTGAATGGAGAGCGAGAAAGAGCGAGACTGAGAGCGGAGACGGGGCGTGAATGGAGAGCGAGAAGGAGCGAGACTGAGAGCGGGGACAGGGAGTTAAAAGAGAGCGAGAAGGAGCGAGACTGAGAGCGGAGACAGAGAGTAAAAAGAGAGCGAGACGGAGCGAGACTGAGAGCGGAGACAGAGAGTTATAAGAGAGAGTGAAGGATCGATACTGAGAGCGGAGACAGGGAGTTAAAAGAGAGCGAGAAGGAGTTAGACTGAGAGCGGAGACAGGGAGTTAAAAGAGAGTGAGAAGGAGCGAGACTGAGAGCGGAGACGGGGAGTTAAAATAGAGCATGAAGGAGCCAGACTGAGAGCGGAGACGGAGACTTAAAAGAGAGCGAGAAGGAGCGAGACTGAGAGCGGAGACGGAGAGTTTAAAGAGAGCGAGAAGGAGCGAGACTGAGACCGGAGACGGAGAGTTAAAAGAGAGCGAGAAGGAGCGAGACTGAGAGCGGAGACAGCGAGTTAAAAGAGAGCGAGAAGGAGCGAGACTGAGAGCGGAGACAGGGAGTTAAAAGAGAGCGAGAAGGAGCAAGACTTTGAGCGGAGACAGGGAGTTAAAAGAGAGCGAGAATGAGCGAGACTGAGTGCGGAGACCGCGGGTTAAAAGAGAGCGAGAAGCAGCGAGACTGAGAGCTGGGACAGAGAGTTAAAAGAGAGCGAGAAGGAGAGAGACTGAGAGCGGAGACGGGTAGTTTAAAGACAGCGAGAAGGAGCGAGACTGATAGCGGAGAAGGACAGTTAAATGAGAGCGAGAAGGAGCGTGACTGAGAGCGGAGACAGAGAGTTAAAAGGTTGCGAGAAGGAGCGAGACTGAGAGCGGAGACAGGGAGTAAAATGAGAGCTAGATGGAGCGAGACTGAGAGGGGAGACAGGTAGTAAAATGAGAGCGAGATGGAGCGAGACTGAGAGCGGAGACAGGGAGTTAAAAGCGAACGAGATGGTGCGAGACTGAGAGCGGAGACAGGGAGTAAAAAGAGAGCGAGATGGAGCGAGACTGAGAGCGGAGACGGGGAGTTAAAATAGAGCGAGATGGAGCGAGACTGAGAGCGGAGACAGAGAGTTAAAAGAGAGCGAGAAGGAGCCAGACTGAGAGCGGAGACAGAGAGTTAGAAGAGAGCGAGAAGGAGCGAGACTGAGAACGAAGACAGAGAGTTAATAGAGAGCGAAAAGGAGCGAGACTGAGAGCGGAGACAGGGATTTAAATGAGAGCGAGAAGGAGCGAGACTGAGAGCGGAGACAGGGAGTTAAAAGAGAGCGAGAAGGAGCGAGACTGAGACCGGAGACAGAGAGTTAAAAGAGAGCGAGAAGAAGCGAGAATGAGAGCGGAGACAGGGGGTTAAAAGAGAGCGAGAAGGAGCGAGACTGAGACCGGAGACGGAGAGTTAAAAGAGAGCGTGAAGGAGCGAGACTGAGAGTGGAGACAGGGAGTTAAAAGAGTGCGAGAAGGAGCGAGACTGAGAGCGGAGACAGGGAGTTATAAGAGAGCGAGAAGGAGTGAGACTTAGAGCGGAGACAGGGAGTTAAAAGAGAGCGAGAATGAGCGAGACTGAGAGCGGAGACGGGGAGTTAAAAGAGAGCGAGAAGGAGCGAGACTGAGAGCGGAGACGGGGAGTTTAAAGACAGCGAGATGGAGCGAGACTGAGAGCGGAGAAGGAGAGTTAAATGAGAGCGAGAAGGAGCGAGACTGAGAGCGGAGACAGAGAGTTAAAAGGGTGCGAGAAGGAGCGAGACTGAGAGCGGAGACGGGGAGTTAAAAGAGAGCGAGAACGAGCGAGACTGAGAGCAGAGACGGAGAGTTAAAAGAGAGTGAGAAGGAGCGAGACTGAGAGCGGAGGAGAGTTAAATGAGAGCGAGAAGGAGTGAGACTGAGAGCGGACACAGGGAGTTAAAAGAGAGCGAGAAGGAGCGAGACAGAGAGCGGAGAAGGAGAGTTAAATGAGAGCGAGAAGGAGCGAGACTGAGAGCGGAGACAGGGAGTTAAAAGAGATCGTGAAGGAGCGAGACTGTGAGCGGAGACGGAGAGCTAAAAGAGAGCGAGAAGGAGCGAGACTGTGAGCGGAGACAGGGAGTTAAAAGAGAGCGAGAAGGAGCGAGACTGAGAACGGAGACGAAGAGTTAAAAGAGACCGAGAAGGAGCGAGACAGAGAGCGGAGACGGAGAGATAAAAGAGAGCGAGAAGGAGCGAGAATGAGAGCGGAGACGAAGAGTTAAAAGAGAGCGAGAAGGAGCGAGACTGAGAGCGGAGACAGGGAGTTAAAAGAGAGCGAGAAGGAGCGAGACAGAGCGCGGAGCAGGAGAGTTAAAAGAGAGCGAGAAGGAGCGAGACTGAGAGCGGAGACAGAGAGTTAAAAGACAGCGAGAAGGAGCGAGACTGAGAGCGGAGACGGGGAGTTTAAAGACAGCGAGAAGGAGCGAGACTGAGAGCGGAGAAGGAGAGTTAAATGAGATCGAGAAGGAGCGAGACTGAGAGAGGAGACAGAGAGTTAAAAGGGTGCGAGAAGGAGCGAGACTGATAGCGGAGACGGGGAAGTAAAAGAGAGCGAGAACGAGCGAGACTGAGAGCGGAGAAGGAGAGTTAAATGATAGCGAGAAGGATCGAGACTCAGAGCGGACACAGAGAGTTAAAAGAGAGCGAGAAGGAGCGAGACAGAGAGCGGAGATGGAGAGCTAAATGAGAGCGAGAAGGAGCGAGACTGAGAGCGGAGACAAGGAGTTAAAAGAGATCGAGAAGGAGCGAGACTGTGAGCGGAGACGGAGAGTTAAAAGAGAGCGAGAAGGAGCGAGACTGTGAGCGGAGACAGGGAGTTAAAAGAGAGCGAGATGGAGCGAGACTGAGAACGGAGACGAAGAGTTAAAGGAGACCGAGAAGGAGCGAGACAGAGAGCGGGGACGGAGAGATAAAAGAGAGCGAGAAGGAGCGAGAATGAGAGCGGAGACGGGGAGTTAAAAGAGAGCGAGAAGGAGCGAGACTGAGAGCGGAGACAGGGAATTAAAATAAAGCGAGATGGAGCGAGACTGAGAGCGGAGACAGAGAGTTAAAAGAGACCGAGAAGGAGCGAGACTGAGAGCCGAGATGGAGAGTTAAAAGAGAGCGAGAAGGAGCGAGACTGAGAACGGAGACAGAGATTTTAAAGAGAGCGAGTAGGAGCGAGACTGAGAGCAGAGACAGCGAGTTAAAAGAGAGCGAGAAGGTTCGAGACTGAGAGCGGAGACGGAGAGATAAAAGAGAGCTAGAAGGATCGAGACTGAGAGCGGAGACGGGGAGTTAAAAGATAGCGAGAAGGAGCAAGACTGAGAGTGGAGACGGAAAGTTAAAGGAGAGCGAGAAGGAGCGAGACTGAGAGCGGAGACTGGGAGTTAAAAGAGAGCGAAGAGGAGCGAGGCTGAGAGCGGAGATGAGGAGTCAAAAGAGAGCGAAAAGGAGCGAGACTGAGAGCGGAGATGAGGAGTCAAAATAGAGTGAGAAGGAGCGAGAATGAGACCGGAGACAGGGAATTAAAATTGAGCGAGGAGCAGCGAGACTGAGAGCGGAGACAGAGAGTTAAAAGGGAGCGCGAAGGAGCGATACTGAGAGCGGAGAAGGGGAGTTAAAAGAGAGAGAGAAGGAGCGAGACTGAGAGCGGAGACAGAGAGTTAAAAGAGAGCGAGGAGGAGCGAGACTGAGAGCGGAGACAGAGAGTTAAAAGAGAGCAAGAAGGAGCGAGACTGAGAGCGGAGACAGAGAGTTAAAAGAGAGCGAGAAGGAGCGAGACTGATAGCGGAGACAGGGAGTTAAAAGAAAGCGAGAAGGAGCGAGACTGAGAGCGGAGACGGGGAGTTTAAAGACAGCGAGATGGAGCGAGACTGAGAGTGGAGAAGGAGAGTTAAATGAGAGCGAGAAGGAGCGAGACTGAGAGCGGAGACAGAGAGTTAAAAGGGTGCGAGAAGGAGCGAGACTGAGAGCGGAGACGGGGAGTTAAAAGAGAGCGAGAACGAGCGAGACTGAGAGCAGAGACGGAGAGTTAAAAGAGAGTGAGAAGGAGCGAGACTGAGAGCGGAGGAGAGTTAAATGATAGCGAGAAGGAGCGAGACTGAGAGCGGACACAGGTAGTTAAAAGAGAGCGAGATGGAGCGAGACAGAGAGCGGAGAATGAGAGTTAAATGAGAGCGAGAAGGATCGAGCCTGAGAGCGGACACAGGGAGTTAAAAGAGAGCGAGAAGGAGCGAGACAGAGAGCGGAGAAGGAGAGTTAAATGAGAGCGAGAAGGAGCGAGACTGAGAGCGGAGACAGGGAGTTAAAAGAGATCGTGAAGGAGCGAGACTGTGAGCGGAGACGGAGAGTTAAAAGAGAGCGAGAAGGAGCGAGACTGTGAGCGGAGACAGGGAGTTAAAAGAGAGCGAGAAGGAGCGAGACTGAGAACGGAGACAAAGAGTTAAAAGAGACCGAGAAGGAGCGAGACAGAGAGCGGAGACGGAGAGATAAAAGAGAGCGAGGAGGAGCGAGAATGAGAGCGGAGACGAAGAGTTAAAAGAGAGCGAGAAGGAGCGAGACTGAGAGCGGAGACAGGGAGTTAAAAGAGAGCGAGAAGGAGCGAGACAGAGCGCGGAGTAGGAGAGTTAAAAGAGAGCGAGAAGGAGCGAGACTGAGAGCGGAGACAGAGAGTTAAAAGAGAGCGAGAAGGAGCGAGACTGAGAGCGGAGACGGGGAGTTTAAAGACAGCGAGAAGGAGCGAGACTGAGAGCGGAGAAGGAGAGTTAAATGAGAGCGAGAAGGAGCGAGACTGAGAGAGGAGACAGAGAGTTAAAAGGGTGCGAGAAGGAGCGAGACTGATAGCGGAGACGGGGAGTTTAAAGACAGCGAGAAGGAGCGAGACTGAGAGCGGAGACAGAGTGTTAAAAGGGAGCGAGAAGGAGCGAGACTGAGAGCGGAGAAGGAGAGTTAAAAGAGAGCGAGAAGGAGCGAGACTGAGAGCGGAGACAGAGAGTTAAAAGAGAGCGAGGAGGAGCGAGACTGAGAGCGGAGACAGAGAGTTAATAGAGAGCAAGAAGGAGCGAGACTGAGAGCGGAGACAGAGAGTTAAAAGAGAGCGAGAAGCAGCGAGACTGATAGCGGAGACAGGGAGTTAAAAGAAAGCGAGAAGGAGCGAGACTGAGAGCGGGGACGGGAAGTGAATGGAGAGCGAGAAGGAGCGAGACTGAGAGCGGGGACGGGGAGTGAATGGAGAGCAAGAAGGAGCGAGACTGAGAGCGGAGACAGAGAGTTAGAAGAGAGCGAGACGGAGCGAGACTGAGAGCGAAGACAGAGAGTTAATAGAGAGCGAAATGGAGCGAGACTGAGAGCGGAGACAGGGATTTAAATGAGATCGAGAAGGAGCGAGACTGAGAGCGGAGACAGGGAGTTAAAAGAGAGCGAGAAGGAGCGAGACTGAGACCGGAGACGGAGAGTTAAAGAGAGCGAGAAGAAGCGAGAATGAGAGCGGAGATAGGGAGTTAAAATAGAGCGAGAAGGAGCGAGACTGAGACCGGAGACGGAGAGTTATAAGAGAGCGAGAAGGAGCGAGACTTAGAGCGGAGACAGGGAGTTAAAAGAGAGCGAGAATGAGCGAGACTGAGAGCGGAGACGGGGAGTTAAAAGAGAGCGAGAAGGAGCGAGACTGAGAGCGGAAACGGGGAGTTTAAAGACAGCGAGATGGAGCGAGACTGAGAGCGGAGAAGGAGAGTTAAATGAGAGCGAGAAGGAGCGAGACTGAGAGCGGAGACAGAGAGTTAAAAGGGTGCGAGAAGGAGCGAGACTGAGAGCGGAGACGGGGAGTTAAAAGAGAGTGAGAACGAGCGAGACTGAGAGCAGAGACGGAGAGTTAAAGAGAGTGAGAAGGAGCGAGACTGAGAGCGGAGGAGAGTTAAATGAGAGCGAGAAGGAGCGAGACTGAGAGCGGACACAGGTAGTTATAAGAGAGCGAGATGGAGCGAGACAGAGAGCGGAGAAGGAGAGTTAAATGAGAGCGAGAAGGATCGAGACTGAGAGCGGACACAGGGAGTTAAAAGAGAGCGAGAAGGAGCGAGACAGAGAGCGGAGAAGGAGAGTTAAATGAGAGCGAGGAGGAGCGAGACTGAGAGCGGAGACAGGGAGTTAAAAGAGATCGTGAAGGAGCGAGACTGTGAGCGGAGACAGAGAGTTAAAAGAGAGCGAGAAGGAGCGAGACTGTGAGCGGAGACAGGGAGTTAAAAGAGAGCGAGATGGAGCGAGACTGAGAACGGAGACGAAGAGTTAAAGGAGACCGAGAAGGAGCGAGACAGAGAGCGGGGACGGAGAGATAAAAGAGAGAGAGAAGGAGCGAGAATGAGAGCGGAGACGAAGAGTTAAAAGAGAGCGAGAAGGAGCGAGACTGAGAGCGGAGACGGGGAGTTAAAAGAGAGCGAGAAGGAGCGAGACAGAGCGCGGAGTAGGAGAGTTAAAAAAGATCGAGAAGGAGCGAGACTGAGAGCGGAGACAGAGAGTTAAAAGGGTGCGAGAAGGAGCGAGACTGAGAGCGGAGACAGAGAGTTAAAAGAGAGCGAGAAGGAGCGAGACTGATAGCGGAGACAGGGAGTTAAAGGAAAGCGAGAAGGAGCGAGACTGAGAGCGGGGATGGGGAGTGAATGGAGAGCGAGAAGGAGCGAGACTGAGAGCGGAGACGGGGCGTGAATGTAGAGCGAGAAGGAGCGAGACTGAGAGCGGAGACGGGGAGTGAATGGAGAGCGAGAAGGAGCGAGACTGAGAGCGGAGACGGGGCGTGAATGGAGAGCGAGAAGGAGCGAGACTGAGAGCGGAAACGGGGAGTGAATGTAGAGCGAGAAGGAGCGAGACTGAGAGCGGAGACGGGGAGTTAAAAGAGAGCGAGAAGGAGCGAGAATGAGAGCGGAGACGGAGAGTTAAAAGAGAGCGAGAAGGAACGAGATTGAGAGCGGAGACAGGGAGTTAAAAGAGAGCGAGAAGGAGCGAGACTGAGAGCGGAGACAGAGTGTTAAAAGGGAGCGAGAAGGAGCGAGACTGAGAGCGGAGAAGGGGAGTTAAAAGAGAGCGAGAAGGAGCGAGACTGAGAGCGGAGACAGAGAGTTAAAAGAGAGCGAGGAGGAGCGAGACTGAGAGCGGAGACAGAGAGTTAATAGAGAGCAAGAAGGAGCGAGACTGAGAGCGGAGACAGAGAGTTAAAAGAGAGCGAGAAGCAGCGAGACTGATAGCGGAGACAGGGAGTTAAAAGAAAGCGAGAAGGAGCGAGACTGAGAGCGGGGACGGGAAGTGAATGGAGAGCGAGAAGGAGCGAGACTGAGAGCGGGGACGGGGAGTGAATGGAGAGCAAGAAGGAGCGAGACTGAGAGCGGAGACAGAGAGTTAGAAGAGAGCGAGACGGAGCGAGACTGAGAGCGAAGACAGAGAGTTAATAGAGAGCGAAATGGAGCGAGACTGAGAGCGGAGACAGGGATTTAAATGAGATCGAGAAGGAGCGAGACTGAGAGCGGAGACAGGGAGTTAAAAGAGAGCGAGAAGGAGCGAGACTGAGACCGGAGACGGAGAGTTAAAAGAGAGCGAGAAGAAGCGAGAATGAGAGCGGAGACAGGGTGTTAAAAGAGAGCGAGAAGGAGCGAGACTGAGACCGGAGACGGAGAGTTATAAGAGAGCGAGAAGGAGCGAGACTTAGAGCGGAGACAGGGAGTTAAAAGAGAGCGAGAATGAGCGAGACTGAGAGCGGAGACGGGGAGTTAAAAGAGAGCGAGAAGGAGCGAGACTGAGAGCGGAAACGGGGAGTTTAAAGACAGCGAGATGGAGCGAGACTGAGAGCGGAGAAGGAGAGTTAAATGAGAGCGAGAAGGAGCGAGACTGAGAGCGGAGACAGAGAGTTAAAAGGGTGCGAGAAGGAGCGAGACTGAGAGCGGAGACGGGGAGTTAAAAGAGAGTGAGAACGAGCGAGACTGAGAGCAGAGACGGAGAGTTAAAGAGAGTGAGAAGGAGCGAGACTGAGAGCGGAGGAGAGTTAAATGAGAGCGAGAAGGAGCGAGACTGAGAGCGGACACAGGTAGTTAAAAGAGAGCGAGATGGAGCGAGACAGAGAGCGGAGAAGGAGAGTTAAATGAGAGCGAGAAGGATCGAGACTGAGAGCGGACACAGGGAGTTAAAAGAGAGCGAGAAGGAGCGAGACAGAGAGCGGAGAAGGAGAGTTAAATGAGAGCGAGGAGGAGCGAGACTGAGAGCGGAGACAGGGAGTTAAAAGAGATCGTGAAGGAGCGAGACTGTGAGCAGAGACGGAGAGTTAAAAGAGAGCGAGAAGGAGCGAGACTGTGAGCGGAGACAGGGAGTTAAAAGAGAGCGAGATGGAGCGAGACTGAGAACGGAGACGAAGAGTTAAAGGAGACCGAGAAGGAGCGAGACAGAGAGCGGGGACGGAGAGATAAAAGAGAGAGAGAAGGAGCGAGAATGAGAGCGGAGACGAAGAGTTAAAAGAGAGCGAGAAGGAGCGAGACTGAGAGCGGAGACGGGGAGTTAAAAGAGAGCGAGAAGGAGCGAGACAGAGCGCGGAGTAGGAGAGTTAAAAAAGATCGAGAAGGAGCGAGACTGAGAGCGGAGACAGAGAGTTAAAAGGGAGCGAGAAGGAGCGAGACTGAGAGCGGAGACGGGGAGTTTAAAGACAGCGAGAAGGAGCGAGACTGAGAGCGGAGAAGGAGAGTTAAATGAGAGCGAGAAGGAGCGATACTGAGAGAGGAGACAGAGAGTTAAAAGGGTGCGAGAAGGAGCGAGACTGATAGCGGAGACGGGGAGTTAAAAGAGAGCGAGAAGGAGCGAGACTGAGAGCGGAGAAGGAGAGTTAAATGATAGCGAGAAGGATCGAGACTCAGAGCGGACACAGAGAGTTAAAAGAGAGCGAGTAGGAGCGAGACAGAGAGCGGAGAAGGAGAGTTAAATGAGAGCGAGAAGGAGCGAGACTGAGAGCGGAGACAAGGAGTTAAAAGAGATCGCGAAGGAGCGAGACTGTGAGCGGAGACGGAGAGTTAAAAGAGAGCGAGAAGGAGCGAGAATGAGAGCGGAGATGGGGAGTTAAAAGAGAGCGAGAAGGAGCGAGACTGAGAACGGAGACGAAGAGTTAAAAGAGACCGAGAAGGAGCGAGACAGAGAGCGGAGACGGAGAGATACAAGAGAGCGAGACGGAGCGAGAATGAGAGCGGAGACGAAGAGTTAAAAGAGAGCGAGAAGGAGCGAGACTGAGAGCGGAGACGGGGAGTTAAAAGAGAGCGAGAAGGAGCGAGACTGAGAGCGGAGACAGGGTGTTAAAATAAAGCGAGAAGGAGCGAGACTGAGAGCGGAGACAGAGAGTTAAAAGAGACCGAGAAGGAGCGAGACTGAGAGCGGAGATGGAGAGTTAAAAGAGAGCGAGAAGGAGCGAGACTGAGAGCAGAGACAGCGAGTTAAAAGAGAGCGAGAAGGTTCGAGACTGAGAGCGGAGACGGAGAGATAAAAGAGAGCTAGAAGGATCGAGACTGAGAGCGGAGACGGGGAGTTAAAGAGAGCGAGAAGGAGCAAGACTGAGAGTGGAGACGGAAAGTTAAAGGAGAGCGAGAAGGAGCGAGACTGAGAGCGGAGACAGGGAGTTAAAATAGAGCGAAGAGGAGCGAGGCTGAGAGCGGAGATGAGGAGTCAAAAGAGAGCGAAAAGGAGCGAGACTGAGAGCGGAGATGAGGAGTCAAAATAAAGTGAGAAGGAGCGAGAATGAGACCGGAGACAGGGAATTAAAATTGAGCGAGGAGCAGCGAGACTGAGAGCGGAGACAGAGAGTTAAAAGGGAGCGAGAAGGAGCGAGACTGAGAGCGGAGACGGGGCGTGAATGTAGAGCGAGAAGGAGCGAGACTGAGAGCGGAGACGGGGAGTGAATGGAGAGCGAGAAGGAGCGAGACTGAGAGCGGAGACGGGGAGTGAATGGAGAGCAAGAAGGAGCGAGACTGAGAGCGGAGACGGGGAGTTAAAAGAGAGCGAGAAGGAGCGAGAATGAGAGCGGAGACGGAGAGTTAAAAGAGAGCGAGAAGGAACGAGATTGAGAGCGGAGACAGGGAGTTAAAAGAGAGCGAGAAGGAGCGAGACTGAGAGCGGAGACAGGGAGATAAAGAGACCGAGAAGGAGCCAGACTGACAGCGGAGACAGAGAGTTAAAAGAGAGCGAGAAGGAGCGAGACTGAGAGCGGAGACAGAGACTTATAAGAGAGAGTGAAGTAACGAGACTGAGAGCAGAGACAGGGAGTTAAAAGAGAGCGAGAAGGAGCGAGACAGAGAGCGGAGACGGAGAGATAAAAGAGAGCGAGAAGGAGCGAGAATGAGAGCGGAGACGAAGAGTTAAAAGAGAGCGAGAAGGAGCGAGACTGAGAGCGGAGACGGGGAGTTAAAAGAGAGCGAGAAGGAGCGAGACAGAGTGTGGAGAAGGAGAGTTAAAAGAGAGCGAGAAGGAGCGAGACTGAGAGCGGAGACAGAGAGTTAAAAGAGAGCGAGAAGGAGCGAGACTGAGAGCGGAGACGGGGAGTTTAAAGACAGCGAGAAGGAGCGAGACTGAGAGCGGAGAAGGAGAGTTAAATGAGAGCGAGAAGGAGCGAGACTGAGAGAGGAGACAGAGAGTTAAAAGGGTGCGAGAAGGAGCGAGACTGAGAGCGGAGACGGTGAGTTAAAAGAGAGCGAGAACGAGCGAGACTGAGAGCGGAGAAGTAGAGTTAAATGATAGCGAGAAGGATCGAGACTGAGAGCGGACACAGGGAGTTAAAAGAGAGCGAGAAGGAGCGAGACAGAGAGCGGAGAAGGAGAGTTAAATGAGAGCGAGAAGGAGCGAGACTGAGAGCGGAGACAAGGAGTTAAAAGAGATCGAGAAGGAGCGAGACTGTGAGCGGAGACGGCGAGTTAAAAGAGAGCGAGAAGGAGCGAGAATGAGAGCGGAGACGGGGAGTTAAAAGAGAGCGAGAAGGATCGAGACTGAGAACGGAGACGAAGAGTTAAAAGAGACCGAGAAGGAGCGAGACAGAGAGCGGAGACGGAGAGATAAAAGATAGCGAGACGGAGCGAGAATGAGAGCGCAGACGAAGAGTTAAAAGAGAGCGAGAAGGAGCGAGACTGAGAGCGGAGACGGGGAGTTAAAAGAGAGCGAGATGGAGCGAGACAGAGCGCGGAGAAGGAGAGTTAAAAGAGAGCGAGAAGGAACGAGACTGAGAACGGAGACAGGGAGTTAAAAGAGAGCGAGAAGGAGCGAGACTGAGATCGGAGACAGAGAGTTAAAAGAGACCAAGAAGGAGCGAGACTGAGAGTGGAGATGGAGAGTTAAAAGAGAGCGAGAAGGAGCGAGACTGAGAGCGGAGACAGAGAGTTAAAAGAGAGCGAGTAGGAGCGAGACTGAGAGCAGAGACAGCGAGTTAAAAGAGAGCGAGAAGGTTCGAGACTGAGAGCGGAGACGGAGAGATAAAAGAGAGCTAGAAGGATCGAGACTGAGAGCGGAGACGGGGAGTTAAAAGAGAGCGAGAAGGAGCAAGACTGAGAGTGGAGACGGAAAGTTAAAGGAGAGCGAGAAGGAGCGAGACTGAGAGCGGAGACAGGGAGTTAAAAGAGAGCGAAGAAGGGCGAGGCTGAGAGCGGAGATGAGGAGTCAAAAGAGAGCGACAAGGAGCGAGACTGAGAGCGGAGATGAGGAGTCAAAATAGAGTGAGAAGGAGCGAGAATGAGACCGGAGACAGGGAATTAAAATTGAGCGAGGAGCAGCGAGACTGAGAGCGGAGACAGAGAGTTAAAAGGGTGCGAGAAGGAGCGAGACTGAGAGCGGAGAAGGGGAGTTAAAAGAGAGCGAGAAGGAGCGAGACTGAGAGCGGAGACAGAGAGTTAAAAGAGAGCGAGGAGGAGCGAGACTGAGAGCGGAGACAGAGAGTTAAAAGAGAGCAAGAAGGAGCGAGACTGAGAGCGGAGACAGAGAGTTAAAAGAGAGCGAGAAGGAGCGAGTCTGATAGCGGAGACAGGGAGTTAAAAGAAAGCGAGAAGGAGCGAGACTGAGAGCGGGGACGGGGAGTGAATGGAGAGCGAGAAGGAGCGAGACTGAGAGCGGAGACGGGGCGTGAATGGAGAGCGAGAAGGAGAAGAGACTGAGAGCGGAGACGGGGCGTGAATGGAGAGCGAGAAGGAGCGAGACTGAGAGCGGAGACGGGGCGTGCATGGAGAGCGAGAAGGAGCGAGACTGAGAGCGGGGACAGGGAGTTAAAAGAGAGCGAGAAGGAGCGAGACTGAGAGCGGAGACAGAGAGTAAAAAGAGAGCGAGACGGAGCGAGAATGAGAGCGGAGACAGAGAGTTATAAGAGAGAGTGAAGGAACGAGACTGAGAGCGGAGACAGGGAGTTAAAAGAGAGCGAGAAGGAGCCAGACTGAGAGCGGAGACGGAGAGTTAAAAGAGAGAGAGAAGGAGCGAGACTGAGAGCGGAGACAGGGAGTTAATAGAGAGCGAGAGGGAGCGAGACTGAGAGCGGAGAAAGGGAGATAAAAGAGAGCGAGATGGAGCAAGACTGAGAGCGGAGACGGGGAGTTAAAATAGAGCGAGATGGCGCGAGTCTGAGAGCGGAGACAGGGAGTTAAAAGAGAGCGAGAAGTAGCGAGACTGAAAGCGGAGACAGAGAGTTAAAAGAGAGCGAGAAGTAGCGAGACTGAGAGCGGAGACAGGGAGTTAAAAGAGAGCGAGAAGGAGCGAGACTGAGAGCGGAGAAGGGGAGTTCAAAGAGAGCGAGAAGGAGCGAGACTGAGAGCGGAGACAGAGAGTTAATAGAGAGCGAGGAGGAGTGAGACTGAGAGCGGAGACAGAGAGTTAAAAGAGAGCAAGAAGGAGCGAGACTGAGAGCGGAGACAGAGAGTTAAAAGAGAGCGAGAAGGAGCGAGACTGATAGCGGAGACAGGGAGTTAAAGGAAAGCGAGAAGGAGCGAGACTGAGAGCGGGGACGGGGAGTGAATGGAGAGCGAGAAGGAGCGAGACTGAGAGCGGAGACGGGGCGTGAATGTAGAGCGAGAAGGAGCGAGACTGAGAGCGGAGACGGGGAGTGAATGGAGAGCGAGAAGGAGCGAGACTGAGAGCGGAGACGGGGCGTGAATGGAGAGCGAGAAGGAGCGAGACTGAGAGCGGAAACGGGGAGTGAATGTAGAGCGAGAAGGAGCGAGACTGAGAGCGGAGACGGGGAGTTAAAAGAGAGCGAGAAGGAGCGAGAATGAGAGCGGAGACGGAGAGTTAAAAGAGAGCGAGAAGGAACGAGATTGAGAGCGGAGACAGGGAGTTAAAAGAGAGCGAGAAGGAGCGAGACTGAGAGCGGAGACAGGGAGATAAAGAGACCGAGAAGGAGCCAGACTGACAGCGGAGACAGAGAGTTAAAAGAGAGCGAGAAGGAGCGAGACTGAGAGCGGAGACAGAGACTTATAAGAGAGAGTGAAGTAACGAGACTGAGAGCAGAGACAGGGAGTTAAAAGAGAGCGAGAAGGAGCGAGACAGAGAGCGGAGACGGAGAGATAAAAGAGAGCGAGAAGGAGCGAGAATGAGAGCGGAGACGAAGAGTTAAAAGAGAGCGAGAAGGAGCGAGACTGAGAGCGGAGACGGGGAGTTAAAAGAGAGCGAGAAGGAGCGAGACAGAGTGTGGAGAAGGAGAGTTAAAAGAGAGCGAGAAGGAGCGAGACTGAGAGCGGAGACAGAGAGTTAAAAGAGAGCGAGAAGGAGCGAGACTGAGAGCGGAGACGGGGAGTTTAAAGACAGCGAGAAGGAGCGAGACTGAGAGCGGAGAAGGAGAGTTAAATGAGAGCGCGATGGAGCGAGACTGAGAGAGGAGACAGAGAGTTAAAAGGGTGCGAGAAGGAGCGAGACTGAGAGCGGAGACGGTGAGTTAAAAGAGAGCGAGAACGAGCGAGACTGAGAGCGGAGAAGTAGAGTTAAATGATAGCGAGAAGGATCGAGACTGAGAGCGGACACAGGGAGTTAAAAGAGAGCGAGAAGGAGCGAGACAGAGAGCGGAGAAGGAGAGTTAAATGAGAGCGAGAAGGAGCGAGACTGAGAGCGGAGACAAGGAGTTAAAAGAGATCGAGAAGGAGCGAGACTGTGAGCGGAGACGGCGAGTTAAAAGAGAGCGAGAAGGAGCGAGAATGAGAGCGGAGACGGGGAGTTAAAAGAGAGCGAGAAGGATCGAGACTGAGAACGGAGACGAAGAGTTAAAAGGGACCGAGAAGGAGCGAGACAGAGAGCGGAGACGGAGAGATAAAAGAGAGCGAGACGGAGCGAGAATGAGAGCGGAGACGAAGAGTTAAAAGAGAGCGAGAAGGAGCGAGACTGAGAGCGGAGACGGGGAGTTAAAAGAGAGCGAGATGGAGCGAGACAGAGCGCGGAGAAGGAGAGTTAAAAGAGAGCGAGAAGGAACGAGACTGAGAGCGGAGACAGGGAGTTAAAAGAGAGCGAGAAGGAGCGAGACTGAGATCGGAGACAGAGAGTTAAAAGAGACCAAGAAGGAGCGAGACTGAGAGTGGAGATGGAGAGTTAAAAGAGAGCGAGAAGGAGCGAGACTGAGAGCGGAGACAGAGAGTTAAAAGAGAGCGAGTAGGAGCGAGACTGAGAGCAGAGACAGCGAGTTAAAAGAGAGCGAGAAGGTTCGAGACTGAGAGCGGAGACGGAGAGATAAAAGAGAGCTAGAAGGATCGAGACTGAGAGCGGAGACGGGGAGTTAAAAGAGAGCGAGAAGGAGCAAGACTGAGAGTGGAGACGGAAAGTTAAAGGAGAGCGAGAAGGAGCGAGACTGAGAGCGGAGACAGGGAGTTAAAAGAGAGCGAAGAAGGGCGAGGCTGAGAGCGGAGATGAGGAGTCAAAAGAGAGCGAGAAGGAGCGAGACTGAGAGCGGAGATGAGGAGTCAAAATAGAGTGAGAAGGAGCGAGAATGAGACCGGAGACAGGGAATTAAAATTGAGCGAGGAGCAGCGAGACTGAGAGCGGAGACAGAGAGTTAAAAGGGTGCGAGAAGGAGCGAGACTGAGAGCGGAGAAGGGGAGTTAAAAGAGAGCGAGAAGGAGCGAGACTGAGAGCGGAGACAGAGAGTTAAAAGAGAGCAAGAAGGAGCGAGACTGAGAGCGGAGACAGAGAGTTAAAAGAGAGCGAGAAGGAGCGAGTCTGATAGCGGAGACAGGGAGTTAAAAGAAAGCGAGAAGGAGCGAGACTGAGAGCGGGGACGGGGAGTGAATGGAGAGCGAGAAGGAGCGAGACTGAGAGCGGAGACGGGGCGTGAATGGAGAGCGAGAAGGAGAAGATACTGAGAGCGGAGACGGGGCGTGAATGGAGAGCGAGAAGGAGCGAGACTGAGAGCGGAGACGGGGCGTGAATGGAGAGCGAGAAGGAGCGAGACTGAGAGCGGGGACAGGGAGTTAAAAGAGAGCGAGAAGGAGCGAGACTGAGAGCGGAGACAGAGAGTAAAAAGAGAGCGAGACGGAGCGAGACTGAGAGCGGAGACAGAGAGTTATAAGAGAGAGTGAAGGAACGAGACTGAGAGCGGAGACAGGGAGTTAAAAGAGAGCGAGAAGGAGTTAGACTGAGAGCGGAGACAGGGAGTTAAAAGAGAGCTAGAAGGAGCGAGACTGAGAGCGGAGACGGGGAGTTAAAAGAGAGCATGAAGGAGCCAGACTGAGAGCGGAGACGGAGAGTTAATGGAGAACGAGAAGGAGCGAGACTGAGAGCGGGATGGAGAGTTTAAAGAGAGCTAGATGGAGCGAGACTGAGAGAGGGGACGGAGAGTTAAAATTGAACGAGAAGGAGCGAGACTGAGCGCGGAGACAGGGAGTTAAAAGAGAGCAAGATGGAGCGAAACTGAGAGCGGAGACAGGGAGTTAAAAGTGAGCGAGAAGAAGCGAGACTAAGAGCGGAGACAGAGAGTTAAAAGAGAGCGAGATGGAGCGAGACTGAGAGCGGAGACAGAGAGTTAAATGAGAGCGAGAAGGAGCCAGACTGAGAGCGGAGACAGGGAGTTAAAAGAAAGCGAGAAGGAGCGAGACTGAGAGCGGGGACGGGGTGTGAATGGAGAGCGAGAAGGAGCGAGACTGAGAGCGGAGACGGGGCGTGAATGTAGAGTGAGAAGGAGCGAGACTGAGAGCGGAGACGGGGAGTGAATGGAGAGCGAGAAGGAGCGAGACTGAGAGCGGAGACGGGGCGTGAATGGAGAGCGAGAAGGAGCGAGACTGAGAGCGGAAACGGGGAGTGAATGGAGAGCGAGAAGGAGCGAGACTGAGAGCGGAGACGGGGTGTTAAAAGAGAGCGAGAAGGAGCGAGAATGAGAGCGGAGACGGAGAGTTAAAAGAGAGCGAGTTGGAACGAGATTGAGAGCGGAGACAGGGAGTTAAAAGAGAGCGAGAAGGAGCGAGACTGAGAGCGGAGACAGGGAGTTGAAGAGACCGAGAAGGAGCCAGACTGACAGCGGAGACAGAGAGTTAAAAGAGAGCGAGACGGAGCGAGACTGAGAGCGGAGACAGAGACTTATAAGAGAGAGTGAAGTAAAGAGACTGAGAGCAGAGACAGGGAGTTAAAAGAGAGCGAGAAGGAGCGAGACAGAGAGCGGAGACGGAGAGATAAAAGAGAGCGAGAAGGAGCGAGAATGAGAGCGGAGACGAAGAGTTAAAAGAGAGCGAGAAGGAGCGAGACTGAGAGCGGAAACGGGGAGTGAATGGAGAGCGAGAAGGAGCGAGACTGAGAGCGGAGACGGGGTGTTAAAAGAGAGCGAGAAGGAGCGAGAATGAGAGCGGAGACGGAGAGTTAAAAGAGAGCGAGTTGGAACGAGATTGAGAGCGGAGACAGGGAGTTAAAAGAGAGCGAGAAGGAGCGAGACTGAGAGCGGAGACAGGGAGTTGAAGAGACCGAGAAGGAGCCAGACTGACAGCGGAGACAGAGAGTTAAAAGAGAGCGAGACGGAGCGAGACTGAGAGCGGAGACAGAGACTTATAAGAGAGAGTGAAGTAAAGAGACTGAGAGCAGAGAGAGGGAGTTAAAAGAGAGCGAGAAGGAGCGAGACAGAGAGCGGAGACGGAGAGATAAAAGAGAGCGAGAAGGAGCGAGAATGAGAGCGGAGACGAAGAGTTAAAAGAGAGCGAGAAGGAGCGAGACTGAGAGCGGAGACGGGGAGTTAAAAGAGAGCGAGAAGGAGCGTGACAGAGCGCGGAGAAGGAGAGTTAAAAGAGAGCGAGAAGGAGCGAGACTGAGAGCGGAGACAGAGAGTTAAAAGAGAGCGAGAAGGAGCGAGACTGAGAGCGGAGACGGGGAGTTTAAAGACAGCGAGAAGGAGCGAGACTGAGAGCGGAGAAGGAGAGTTAAATGACAGCGAGAAGGAGCGAGACTGAGAGAGGAGACAGAGAGTTAAAAGGGTGCGAGAAGGAGCGAGACTGAGAGCGGAGACGGTGAGTTAAAAGAGAGCGAGAACGAGCGAGACTGAGAGCGGAGAAGTAGAGTTAAATGATAGCGAGAAGGATCGAGACTCAGAGCGGTCACAGGGAGTTAAAAGAGAGTGAGAAGGAGCGAGAGAGAGAGCGGAGAAGGAGAGTTAAATGAGAGCGAGAAGGAGCGAGACTGAGAGCGGAGACAAGGAGTTAAAAGAGATCGAGAAGGAGCGAGACTGTGAGCGGAGACGGAGAGTTAAAAGAGAGCGAGAAGGAGCGAGAATGAGAGCGGAGACGGGGAGTTAAAAGAGAGCGAGAAGGATCGAGACTGAGAACGGAGACGAAGAGTTAAAAGAGACCGAGAAGCAGCGAGACAGAGAGCGGAGACGGAGAGATAAAAGAGAGCGAGATGGAGCGAGAATGAGAGCGCCGACGAAGAGTTAAAAGAGAGCGAGAAGGAGCGAGACTGAGAGCGGAGACGGGGAGTTAAAAGAGAGCGAGAAGGAGCGAGACAGAGCGCGGAGAAGGAGAGTTTAAAGAGAGCGAGAAGGAACGAGACTGAGAGCGGAGACAGAGAGTTAAAAGAGAGCGAGTGGGAGCGAGACTGAGAGCAGAGACAGCGAGTTAAAAGAGAGCGAGAAGGTTCGAGACTGAGAGCGGAGACGGAGAGTTAAAAGAGAGCGAGATGGAACGAGATTGAGAGCGGAGACAGGGAGTTAAAAGAGAGCGAGAAGGAGCGAGACTGAGAGCGGAGACAGGGAGTTAAAGAGACCGAGAAGGAGCCAGACTGACAGCGGAGACAGAGAGTTAAAAGAGAGCGAGACGGAGCGAGACTGAGAGCGGAGACAGAGACTTATAAGAGAGAGTGAAGTAACGAGACTGAGAGCAGAGACAGGGAGTTAAAAGAGAGCGAGAAGGAGCGAGACAGAGAGCGGAGACGGAGAGATAAAAGAGAGCGAGAAGGAGCGAGAATGAGAGCGGAGACGAAGAGTTAACAGAGAGCGAGAAGGAGCGAGACTGAGAGCGGAGACGGGGAGTTAAAAGAGAGCGAGAAGGAGCGAGACAGAGCGCGGAGAAGGAGAGTTAAAAGAGAGCGAGAAGGAGCGAGACTGAGAGCGGAGACAGAGAGTTAAAAGAGAGCGAGAAGGAGCGAGACTGAGAGCGGAGACGGGGAGTTTAAAGACAGCGAGAAGGAGCGAGACTGAGAGCGGAGAAGGAGAGTTAAATGAGAGCGAGAAGGAGCGAGACTGAGAGCGGAGACAAGGAGTTAAAAGAGATCGAGAAGGAGCGAGACTGTGAGCGGAGACGGAGAGTTAAATGAGAGCGAGAAGGAGCGAGAATGAGAGCGGAGACGGGGAGTTAAAAGAGAGCGAGAAGGATCGAGACTGAGAACGGAGACGAAGAGTTAAAAGAGACCGAGAAGGAGCGAGACAGAGAGCGGAGACGGCGAGATAAAAGAGAGCGAGACGGAGCGAGAATGAGAGCGCAGACGAAGAGTTAAAAGAGAGCGAGAAGGAGCGAGACTGAGAGCGGAGACGGGGAGTTAAAAGAGAGCGAGAAGGAGCGAGACAGAGCGCGGAGAAGGAGAGTTAAAAGAGAGTGAGAAGGAACGAGACTGAGAGCGCAGACAGGGAGTTAAAATAAAGCGAGAAGGAGCGAGACTGAGAGCGGAAACGGGCAGTGAATGTAGAGCGAGAAGGAGCGAGACTGAGAGCGGAGACGGGGAGTTAAAAGAGAGCGAGAAGGAGCGAGAATGAGAGCGGAGACGGAGAGTTAAAAGAGAGCGAGAAGGAACGAGATTGAGAGCGGAGACAGGGAGTTAAAAGAGAGCGAGAAGGAGCGAGACTGAGAGCGGAGACAGGGAGATAAAGAGACCGAGAAGGAGCCAGACTGACAGCGGAGACAGAGAGTTAAAAGAGAGCGAGAAGGAGCGAGACTGAGAGCGGAGACAGAGACTTATAAGAGAGAGTGAAGTAACGAGACTGAGAGCAGAGACAGGGAGTTAAAAGAGAGCGAGAAGGAGCGAGACAGAGAGCGGAGACGGAGAGATAAAAGAGAGCGAGAAGGAGCGAGAATGAGAGCGGAGACGAAGAGTTAAAAGAGAGCGAGAAGGAGCGAGACTGAGAGCGGAGACGGGGAGTTAAAAGAGAGCGAGAAGGAGCGAGACAGAGTGTGGAGAAGGAGAGTTAAAAGAGAGCGAGAAGGAGCGAGACTGAGAGCGGAGACAGAGAGTTAAAAGAGAGCGAGAAGGAGCGAGACTGAGAGCGGAGACGGTGAGTTTAAAGACAGCGAGAAGGAGCGAGACTGAGAGCGGAGAAGGAGAGTTAAATGAGAGCGAGAAGGAGCGAGACTGAGAGAGGAGACAGAGAGTTAAAAGGGTGCGAGAAGGAGCGAGACTGAGAGCGGAGACGGTGAGTTAAAAGAGAGCGAGAACGAGCGAGACTGAGAGCGGAGAAGTAGAGTTAAATGATAGCGAGAAGGATCGAGACTGAGAGCGGACACAGGGAGTTAAAAGAGAGCGAGAAGGAGCGAGACAGAGAGCGGAGAAGGAGAGTTAAATGAGAGCGAGAAGGAGCGAGACTGAGAGCGGAGACAAGGAGTTAAAAGAGATCGAGAAGGAGCGAGACTGTGAGCGGAGACGGCGAGTTAAAAGAGAGCGAGAAGGAGCGAGAATGAGAGCGGAGACGGGGAGTTAAAAGAGAGCGAGAAGGATCGAGACTGAGAACGGAGACGAAGAGTTAAAAGAGACCGAGAAGGAGCGAGACAGAGAGCGGAGACGGAGAGATAAAAGATAGCGAGACGGAGCGAGAATGAGAGCGCAGACGAAGAGTTAAAAGAGAGCGAGAAGGAGCGAGACTGAGAGCGGAGACGGGGAGTTAAAAGAGAGCGAGATGGAGCGAGACAGAGCGCGGAGAAGGAGAGTTAAAAGAGAGCGAGAAGGAACGAGACTGAGAACGGAGACAGGGAGTTAAAAGAGAGCGAGAAGGAGCGAGACTGAGATCGGAGACAGAGAGTTAAAAGAGACCAAGAAGGAGCGAGACTGAGAGTGGAGATGGAGAGTTAAAAGAGAGCGAGAAGGAGCGAGACTGAGAGCGGAGACAGAGAGTTAAAAGAGAGCGAGTAGGAGCGAGACTGAGAGCAGAGACAGCGAGTTAAAAGAGAGCGAGAAGGTTCGAGACTGAGAGCGGAGACGGAGAGATAAAAGAGAGCTAGAAGGATCGAGACTGAGAGCGGAGACGGGGAGTTAAAAGAGAGCGAGAAGGAGCAAGACTGAGAGTGGAGACGGAAAGTTAAAGGAGAGCGAGAAGGAGCGAGACTGAGAGCGGAGACAGGGAGTTAAAAGAGAGCGAAGAAGGGCGAGGCTGAGAGCGGAGATGAGGAGTCAAAAGAGAGCGACAAGGAGCGAGACTGAGAGCGGAGATGAGGAGTCAAAATAGAGTGAGAAGGAGCGAGAATGAGACCGGAGACAGGGAATTAAAATTGAGCGAGGAGCAGCGAGACTGAGAGCGGAGACAGAGAGTTAAAAGGGTGCGAGAAGGAGCGAGACTGAGAGCGGAGAAGGGGAGTTAAAAGAGAGCGAGAAGGAGCGAGACTGAGAGCGGAGACAGAGAGTTAAAAGAGAGCGAGGAGGAGCGAGACTGAGAGCGGAGACAGAGAGTTAAAAGAGAGCAAGAAGGAGCGAGACTGAGAGCGGAGACAGAGAGTTAAAAGAGAGCGAGAAGGAGCGAGTCTGATAGCGGAGACAGGGAGTTAAAAGAAAGCGAGAAGGAGCGAGACTGAGAGCGGGGACGGGGAGTGAATGGAGAGCGAGAAGGAGCGAGACTGAGAGCGGAGACGGGGCGTGAATGGAGAGCGAGAAGGAGAAGAGACTGAGAGCGGAGACGGGGCGTGAATGGAGAGCGAGAAGGAGCGAGACTGAGAGCGGAGACGGGGCGTGCATGGAGAGCGAGAAGGAGCGAGACTGAGAGCGGAGACAGAGAGTAAAAAGAGAGCGAGACGGAGCGAGAATGAGAGCGGAGACAGAGAGTTATAAGAGAGAGTAAAGGAACGAGACTGAGAGCGGAGACAGGGAGTTAAAAGAGAGCGAGAAGGAGCCAGACTGAGAGCGGAGACGGAGAGTTAAAAGAGAGAGAGAAGGAGCGAGACTGAGAGCGGAGACAGGGAGTTAATAGAGAGCGAGAGGGAGCGAGACTGAGAGCGGAGAAAGGGAGATAAAAGAGAGCGAGATGGAGCAAGACTGAGAGCGGAGACGGGGAGTTAAAATAGAGCGAGATGGCGCGAGTCTGAGAGCGGAGACAGGGAGTTAAAAGAGAGCGAGAAGTAGCGAGACTGAAAGCGGAGACAGAGAGTTAAAAGAGAGCGAGAAGTAGCGAGACTGAGAGCGGAGACAGGGAGTTAAAAGAGAGCGAGAAGGAGCGAGACTGAGAGCGGAGAAGGGGAGTTCAAAGAGAGCGAGAAGGAGCGAGACTGAGAGCGGAGACAGAGAGTTAATAGAGAGCGAGGAGGAGTGAGACTGAGAGCGGAGACAGAGAGTTAAAAGAGAGCAAGAAGGAGCGAGACTGAGAGCGGAGACAGAGAGTTAAAAGAGAGCGAGAAGGAGCGAGACTGATAGCGGAGACAGGGAGTTAAAGGAAAGCGAGAAGGAGCGAGACTGAGAGCGGGGACGGGGAGTGAATGGAGAGCGAGAAGGAGCGAGACTGAGAGCGGAGACGGGGCGTGAATGTAGAGCGAGAAGGAGCGAGACTGAGAGCGGAGACGGGGAGTGAATGGAGAGCGAGAAGGAGCGAGACTGAGAGCGGAGACGGGGCGTGAATGGAGAGCGAGAAGGAGCGAGACTGAGAGCGGAAACGGGGAGTGAATGTAGAGCGAGAAGGAGCGAGACTGAGAGCGGAGACGGGGAGTTAAAAGAGAGCGAGAAGGAGCGAGAATGAGAGCGGAGACGGAGAGTTAAAAGAGAGCGAGAAGGAACGAGATTGAGAGCGGAGACAGGGAGTTAAAAGAGAGCGAGAAGGAGCGAGACTGAGAGCGGAGACAGGGAGATAAAGAGACCGAGAAGGAGCCAGACTGACAGCGGAGACAGAGAGTTAAAAGAGAGCGAGAAGGAGCGAGACTGAGAGCGGAGACAGAGACTTATAAGAGAGAGTGAAGTAACGAGACTGAGAGCAGAGACAGGGAGTTAAAAGAGAGCGAGAAGGAGCGAGACAGAGAGCGGAGACGGAGAGATAAAAGAGAGCGAGAAGGAGCGAGAATGAGAGCGGAGACGAAGAGTTAAAAGAGAGCGAGAAGGAGCGAGACTGAGAGCGGAGACGGGGAGTTAAAAGAGAGCGAGAAGGAGCGAGACAGAGTGTGGAGAAGGAGAGTTAAAAGAGAGCGAGAAGGAGCGAGACTGAGAGCGGAGACAGAGAGTTAAAAGAGAGCGAGAAGGAGCGAGACTGAGAGCGGAGACGGGGAGTTTAAAGACAGCGAGAAGGAGCGAGACTGAGAGCGGAGAAGGAGAGTTAAATGAGAGCGCGATGGAGCGAGACTGAGAGAGGAGACAGAGAGTTAAAAGGGTGCGAGAAGGAGCGAGACTGAGAGCGGAGACGGTGAGTTAAAAGAGAGCGAGAACGAGCGAGACTGAGAGCGGAGAAGTAGAGTTAAATGATAGCGAGAAGGATCGAGACTGAGAGCGGACACAGGGAGTTAAAAGAGAGCGAGAAGGAGCGAGACAGAGAGCGGAGAAGGAGAGTTAAATGAGAGCGAGAAGGAGCGAGACTGAGAGCGGAGACAAGGAGTTAAAAGAGATCGAGAAGGAGCGAGACTGTGAGCGGAGACGGCGAGTTAAAAGAGAGCGAGAAGGAGCGAGAATGAGAGCGGAGACGGGGAGTTAAAAGAGAGCGAGAAGGATCGAGACTGAGAACGGAGACGAAGAGTTAAAAGGGACCGAGAAGGAGCGAGACAGAGAGCGGAGACGGAGAGATAAAAGAGAGCGAGACGGAGCGAGAATGAGAGCGGAGACGAAGAGTTAAAAGAGAGCGAGAAGGAGCGAGACTGAGAGCGGAGACGGGGAGTTAAAAGAGAGCGAGATGGAGCGAGACAGAGCGCGGAGAAGGAGAGTTAAAAGAGAGCGAGAAGGAACGAGACTGAGAGCGGAGACAGGGAGTTAAAAGAGAGCGAGAAGGAGCGAGACTGAGATCGGAGACAGAGAGTTAAAAGAGACCAAGAAGGAGCGAGACTGAGAGTGGAGATGGAGAGTTAAAAGAGAGCGAGAAGGAGCGAGACTGAGAGCGGAGACAGAGAGTTAAAAGAGAGCGAGTAGGAGCGAGACTGAGAGCAGAGACAGCGAGTTAAAAGAGAGCGAGAAGGTTCGAGACTGAGAGCGGAGACGGAGAGATAAAAGAGAGCTAGAAGGATCGAGACTGAGAGCGGAGACGGGGAGTTAAAAGAGAGCGAGAAGGAGCAAGACTGAGAGTGGAGACGGAAAGTTAAAGGAGAGCGAGAAGGAGCGAGACTGAGAGCGGAGACAGGGAGTTAAAAGAGAGCGAAGAAGGGCGAGGCTGAGAGCGGAGATGAGGAGTCAAAAGAGAGCGAGAAGGAGCGAGACTGAGAGCGGAGATGAGGAGTCAAAATAGAGTGAGAAGGAGCGAGAATGAGACCGGAGACAGGGAATTAAAATTGAGCGAGGAGCAGCGAGACTGAGAGCGGAGACAGAGAGTTAAAAGGGTGCGAGAAGGAGCGAGACTGAGAGCGGAGAAGGGGAGTTAAAAGAGAGCGAGAAGGAGCGAGACTGAGAGCGGAGACAGAGAGTTAAAAGAGAGCGAGAAGGAGCGAGACTGAGAGCGGAGACAGAGAGTTAAAAGAGAGCGAGAAGGAGCGAGTCTGATAGCGGAGACAGGGAGTTAAAAGAAAGCGAGAAGGAGCGAGACTGAGAGCGGGGACGGGGAGTGAATGGAGAGCGAGAAGGAGCGAGACTGAGAGCGGAGACGGGGCGTGAATGGAGAGCGAGAAGGAGAAGATACTGAGAGCGGAGACGGGGCGTGAATGGAGAGCGAGAAGGAGCGAGACTGAGAGCGGAGACGGGGCGTGAATGGAGAGCGAGAAGGAGCGAGACTGAGAGCGGGGACAGGGAGTTAAAAGAGAGCGAGAAGGAGCGAGACTGAGAGCGGAGACAGAGAGTAAAAAGAGAGCGAGACGGAGCGAGACTGAGAGCGGAGACAGAGAGTTATAAGAGAGAGTGAAGGAACGAGACTGAGAGCGGAGACAGGGAGTTAAAAGAGAGCGAGAAGGAGTTAGACTGAGAGCGGAGACAGGGAGTTAAAAGAGAGCTAGAAGGAGCGAGACTGAGAGCGGAGACGGGGAGTTAAAAGAGAGCATGAAGGAGCCAGACTGAGAGCGGAGACGGAGAGTTAATGGAGAACGAGAAGGAGCGAGACTGAGAGCGGGATGGAGAGTTTAAAGAGAGCTAGATGGAGCGAGACTGAGAGAGGGGACGGAGAGTTAAAATTGAACGAGAAGGAGCGAGACTGAGCGCGGAGACAGGGAGTTAAAAGAGAGCAAAATGGAGCGAAACTGAGAGCGGAGACAGGGAGTTAAAAGTGAGCGAGAAGAAGCGAGACTAAGAGCGGAGACAGAGAGTTAAAAGAGAGCGAGATGGAGCGAGACTGAGAGCGGAGACAGAGAGTTAAATGAGAGCGAGAAGGAGCCAGACTGAGAGCGGAGACAGGGAGTTAAAAGAAAGCGAGAAGGAGCGAGACTGAGAGCGGGGACGGGGTGTGAATGGAGAGCGAGAAGGAGCGAGACTGAGAGCGGAGACGGGGCGTGAATGTAGAGTGAGAAGGAGCGAGACTGAGAGCGGAGACGGGGAGTGAATGGAGAGCGAGAAGGAGCGAGACTGAGAGCGGAGACGGGGCGTGAATGGAGAGCGAGAAGGAGCGAGACTGAGAGCGGAAACGGGGAGTGAATGGAGAGCGAGAAGGAGCGAGACTGAGAGCGGAGACGGGGTGTTAAAAGAGAGCGAGAAGGAGCGAGAATGAGAGCGGAGACGGAGAGTTAAAAGAGAGCGAGTTGGAACGAGATTGAGAGCGGAGACAGGGAGTTAAAAGAGAGCGAGAAGGAGCGAGACTGAGAGCGGAGACAGGGAGTTGAAGAGACCGAGAAGGAGCCAGACTGACAGCGGAGACAGAGAGTTAAAAGAGAGCGAGACGGAGCGAGACTGAGAGCGGAGACAGAGACTTATAAGAGAGAGTGAAGTAAAGAGACTGAGAGCAGAGACAGGGAGTTAAAAGAGAGCGAGAAGGAGCGAGACAGAGAGCGGAGACGGAGAGATAAAAGAGAGCGAGAAGGAGCGAGAATGAGAGCGGAGACGAAGAGTTAAAAGAGAGCGAGAAGGAGCGAGACTGAGAGCGGAAACGGGGAGTGAATGGAGAGCGAGAAGGAGCGAGACTGAGAGCGGAGACGGGGTGTTAAAAGAGAGCGAGAAGGAGCGAGAATGAGAGCGGAGACGGAGAGTTAAAAGAGAGCGAGTTGGAACGAGATTGAGAGCGGAGACAGGGAGTTAAAAGAGAGCGAGAAGGAGCGAGACTGAGAGCGGAGACAGGGAGTTGAAGAGACCGAGAAGGAGCCAGACTGACAGCGGAGACAGAGAGTTAAAAGAGAGCGAGACGGAGCGAGACTAAGAGCGGAGACAGAGACTTATAAGAGAGAGTGAAGTAAAGAGACTGAGAGCAGAGAGAGGGAGTTAAAAGAGAGCGAGAAGGAGCGAGACAGAGAGCGGAGACGGAGAGATAAAAGAGAGCGAGAAGGAGCGAGAATGAGAGCGGAGACGAAGAGTTAAAAGAGAGCGAGAAGGAGCGAGACTGAGAGCGGTGACGGGGAGTTAAAAGAGAGCGAGAAGGAGCGTGACAGAGCGCGGAGAAGGAGAGTTAAAAGAGAGCGAGAAGGAGCGAGACTGAGAGCGGAGACAGAGAGTTAAAAGAGAGCGAGAAGGAGCGAGACTGAGAGCGGAGACGGGGAGTTTAAAGACAGCGAGAAGGAGCGAGACTGAGAGCGGAGAAGGAGAGTTAAATGACAGCGAGAAGGAGCGAGACTGAGAGAGGAGACAGAGAGTTAAAAGGGTGCGAGAAGGAGCGAGACTGAGAGCGGAGACGGTGAGTTAAAAGAGAGCGAGAACGAGCGAGACTGAGAGCGGAGAAGTAGAGTTAAATGATAGCGAGAAGGATCGAGACTCAGAGCGGTCACAGGGAGTTAAAAGAGAGTGAGAAGGAGCGAGAGAGAGAGCGGAGAAGGAGAGTTAAATGAGAGCGAGAAGGAGCGAGACTGAGAGCGGAGACAAGGAGTTAAAAGAGATCGAGAAGGAGCGAGACTGTGAGCGGAGACGGAGAGTTAAAAGAGAGCGAGAAGGAGCGAGAATGAGAGCGGAGACGGGGAGTTAAAAGAGAGCGAGAAGGATCGAGACTGAGAACGGAGACGAAGAGTTAAAAGAGACCGAGAAGCAGCGAGACAGAGAGCGGAGACGGAGAGATAAAAGAGAGCGAGATGGAGCGAGAATGAGAGCGCCGACGAAGAGTTAAAAGAGAGCGAGAAGGAGCGAGACTGAGAGCGGAGACGGGGAGTTAAAAGAGAGCGAGAAGGAGCGAGACAGAGCGCGGAGAAGGAGAGTTTAAAGAGAGCGAGAAGGAACGAGACTGAGAGCGGAGACAGAGAGTTAAAAGAGAGCGAGTGGGAGCGAGACTGAGAGCAGAGACAGCGAGTTAAAAGAGAGCGAGAAGGTTCGAGACTGAGAGCGGAGACGGAGAGTTAAAAGAGAGCGAGATGGAACGAGATTGAGAGCGGAGACAGGGAGTTAAAAGAGAGCGAGAAGGAGCGAGACTGAGAGCGGAGACAGGGAGTTAAAGAGACCGAGAAGGAGCCAGACTGACAGCGGAGACAGAGAGTTAAAAGAGAGCGAGACGGAGCGAGACTGAGAGCGGAGACAGAGACTTATAAGAGAGAGTGAAGTAACGAGACTGAGAGCAGAGACAGGGAGTTAAAAGAGAGCGAGAAGGAGCGAGACAGAGAGCGGAGACGGAGAGATAAAAGAGAGCGAGAAGGAGCGAGAATGAGAGCGGAGACGAAGAGTTAACAGAGAGCGAGAAGGAGCGAGACTGAGAGCGGAGACGGGGAGTTAAAAGAGAGCGAGAAGGAGCGAGACAGAGCGCGGAGAAGGAGAGTTAAAAGAGAGCGAGAAGGAGCGAGACTGAGAGCGGAGACAGAGAGTTAAAAGAGAGCGAGAAGGAGCGAGACTGAGAGCGGAGACGGGGAGTTTAAAGACAGCGAGAAGGAGCGAGACTGAGAGCGGAGAAGGAGAGTTAAATGAGAGCGAGAAGGAGCGAGACTGAGAGCGGAGACAAGGAGTTAAAAGAGATCGAGAAGGAGCGAGACTGTGAGCGGAGACGGAGAGTTAAATGAGAGCGAGAAGGAGCGAGAATGAGAGCGGAGACGGGGAGTTAAAAGAGAGCGAGAAGGATCGAGACTGAGAACGGAGACGAAGAGTTAAAAGAGACCGAGAAGGAGCGAGACAGAGAGCGGAGACGGCGAGATAAAAGAGAGCGAGACGGAGCGAGAATGAGAGCGCAGACGAAGAGTTAAAAGAGAGCGAGAAGGAGCGAGACTGAGAGCGGAGACGGGGAGTTAAAAGAGAGCGAGAAGGAGCGAGACAGAGCGCGGAGAAGGAGAGTTAAAAGAGAGTGAGAAGGAACGAGACTGAGAGCGCAGACAGGGAGTTAAAATAAAGCGAGAAGGAGCGAGACTGAGAGCGGAAACGGGCAGTGAATGTAGAGCGAGAAGGAGCGAGACTGAGAGCGGAGACGGGGAGTTAAAAGAGAGCGAGAAGGAGCGAGAATGAGAGCGGAGACGGAGAGTTAAAAGAGAGCGAGAAGGAACGAGATTGAGAGCGGAGACAGGGAGTTAAAAGAGAGCGAGAAGGAGCGAGACTGAGAGCGGAGACAGGGAGATAAAGAGACCGAGAAGGAGCCAGACTGACAGCGGAGACAGAGAGTTAAAAGAGAGCGAGAAGGAGCGAGACTGAGAGCGGAGACAGAGACTTATAAGAGAGAGTGAAGTAACGAGACTGAGAGCAGAGACAGGGAGTTAAAAGAGAGCGAGAAGGAGCGAGACAGAGAGCGGAGACGGAGAGATAAAAGAGAGCGAGAAGGAGCGAGAATGAGAGCGGAGACGAAGAGTTAAAAGAGAGCGAGAAGGAGCGAGACTGAGAGCGGAGACGGGGAGTTAAAAGAGAGCGAGAAGGAGCGAGACAGAGTGTGGAGAAGGAGAGTTAAAAGAGAGCGAGAAGGAGCGAGACTGAGAGCGGAGACAGAGAGTTAAAAGAGAGCGAGAAGGAGCGAGACTGAGAGCGGAGACGGTGAGTTTAAAGACAGCGAGAAGGAGCGAGACTGAGAGCGGAGAAGGAGAGTTAAATGAGAGCGAGAAGGAGCGAGACTGAGAGAGGAGACAGAGAGTTAAAAGGGTGCGAGAAGGAGCGAGACTGAGAGCGGAGACGGTGAGTTAAAAGAGAGCGAGAACGAGCGAGACTGAGAGCGGAGAAGTAGAGTTAAATGATAGCGAGAAGGATCGAGACTGAGAGCGGACACAGGGAGTTAAAAGAGAGCGAGAAGGAGCGAGACAGAGAGCGGAGAAGGAGAGTTAAATGAGAGCGAGAAGGAGCGAGACTGAGAGCGGAGACAAGGAGTTAAAAGAGATCGAGAAGGAGCGAGACTGTGAGCGGAGACGGCGAGTTAAAAGAGAGCGAGAAGGAGCGAGAATGAGAGCGGAGACGGGGAGTTAAAAGAGAGCGAGAAGGATCGAGACTGAGAACGGAGACGAAGAGTTAAAAGAGACCGAGAAGGAGCGAGACAGAGAGCGGAGACGGAGAGATAAAAGATAGCGAGACGGAGCGAGAATGAGAGCGCAGACGAAGAGTTAAAAGAGAGCGAGAAGGAGCGAGACTGAGAGCGGAGACGGGGAGTTAAAAGAGAGCGAGATGGAGCGAGACAGAGCGCGGAGAAGGAGAGTTAAAAGAGAGCGAGAAGGAACGAGACTGAGAACGGAGACAGGGAGTTAAAAGAGAGCGAGAAGGAGCGAGACTGAGATCGGAGACAGAGAGTTAAAAGAGACCAAGAAGGAGCGAGACTGAGAGTGGAGATGGAGAGTTAAAAGAGAGCGAGAAGGAGCGAGACTGAGAGCGGAGACAGAGAGTTTAAAGAGAGCGAGTAGGAGCGAGACTGAGAGCAGAGACAGCGAGTTAAAAGAGAGCGAGAAGGTTCGAGACTGAGAGCGGAGACGGAGAGATAAAAGAGAGCTAGAAGGATCGAGACTGAGAGCGGAGACGGGGAGTTAAAAGAGAGCGAGAAGGAGCAAGACTGAGAGTGGAGACGGAAAGTTAAAGGAGAGCGAGAAGGAGCGAGACTGAGAGCGGAGACAGGGAGTTAAAAGAGAGCGAAGAAGGGCGAGGCTGAGAGCGGAGATGAGGAGTCAAAAGAGAGCGACAAGGAGCGAGACTGAGAGCGGAGATGAGGAGTCAAAATAGAGTGAGAAGGAGCGAGAATGAGACCGGAGACAGGGAATTAAAATTGAGCGAGGAGCAGCGAGACTGAGAGCGGAGACAGAGAGTTAAAAGGGTGCGAGAAGGAGCGAGACTGAGAGCGGAGAAGGGGAGTTAAAAGAGAGCGAGAAGGAGCGAGACTGAGAGCGGAGACAGAGAGTTAAAAGAGAGCGAGGAGGAGCGAGACTGAGAGCGGAGACAGAGAGTTAAAAGAGAGCAAGAAGGAGCGAGACTGAGAGCGGAGACAGAGAGTTAAAAGAGAGCGAGAAGGAGCGAGTCTGATAGCGGAGACAGGGAGTTAAAAGAAAGCGAGAAGGAGCGAGACTGAGAGCGGGGACGGGGAGTGAATGGAGAGCGAGAAGGAGCGAGACTGAGAGCGGAGACGGGGCGTGAATGGAGAGCGAGAAGGAGAAGAGACTGAGAGCGGAGACGGGGCGTGAATGGAGAGCGAGAAGGAGCGAGACTGAGAGCGGAGACGGGGCGTGCATGGAGAGCGAGAAGGAGCGAGACTGAGAGCGGGGACAGGGAGTTAAAAGAGAGCGAGAAGGAGCGAGACTGAGAGCGGAGACAGAGAGTAAAAAGAGAGCGAGACGGAGCGAGAATGAGAGCGGAGACAGAGAGTTATAAGAGAGAGTGAAGGAACGAGACTGAGAGCGGAGACAGGGAGTTAAAAGAGAGCGAGAAGGAGCCAGACTGAGAGCGGAGACGGAGAGTTAAAAGAGAGAGAGAAGGAGCGAGACTGAGAGCGGAGACAGGGAGTTAATAGAGAGCGAGAGGGAGCGAGACTGAGAGCGGAGAAAGGGAGATAAAAGAGAGCGAGATGGAGCAAGACTGAGAGCGGAGACGGGGAGTTAAAATAGAGCGAGATGGCGCGAGTCTGAGAGCGGAGACAGGGAGTTAAAAGAGAGCGAGAAGTAGCGAGACTGAAAGCGGAGACAGAGAGTTAAAAGAGAGCGAGAAGTAGCGAGACTGAGAGCGGAGACAGGGAGTTAAAAGAGAGCGAGAAGGAGCGAGACTGAGAGCGGAGAAGGGGAGTTCAAAGAGAGCGAGAAGGAGCGAGACTGAGAGCGGAGACAGAGAGTTAATAGAGAGCGAGGAGGAGTGAGACTGAGAGCGGAGACAGAGAGTTAAAAGAGAGCAAGAAGGAGCGAGACTGAGAGCGGAGACAGAGAGTTAAAAGAGAGCGAGAAGGAGCGAGACTGATAGCGGAGACAGGGAGTTAAAGGAAAGCGAGAAGGAGCGAGACTGAGAGCGGGGACGGGGAGTGAATGGAGAGCGAGAAGGAGCGAGACTGAGAGCGGAGACGGGGCGTGAATGTAGAGCGAGAAGGAGCGAGACTGAGAGCGGAGACGGGGAGTGAATGGAGAGCGAGAAGGAGCGAGACTGAGAGCGGAGACGGGGCGTGAATGGAGAGCGAGAAGGAGCGAGACTGAGAGCGGAAACGGGGAGTGAATGTAGAGCGAGAAGGAGCGAGACTGAGAGCGGAGACGGGGAGTTAAAAGAGAGCGAGAAGGAGCGAGAATGAGAGCGGAGACGGAGAGTTAAAAGAGAGCGAGAAGGAACGAGATTGAGAGCGGAGACAGGGAGTTAAAAGAGAGCGAGAAGGAGCGAGACTGAGAGCGGAGACAGGGAGATAAAGAGACCGAGAAGGAGCCAGACTGACAGCGGAGACAGAGAGTTAAAAGAGAGCGAGAAGGAGCGAGACTGAGAGCGGAGACAGAGACTTATAAGAGAGAGTGAAGTAACGAGACTGAGAGCAGAGACAGGGAGTTAAAAGAGAGCGAGAAGGAGCGAGACAGAGAGCGGAGACGGAGAGATAAAAGAGAGCGAGAAGGAGCGAGAATGAGAGCGGAGACGAAGAGTTAAAAGAGAGCGAGAAGGAGCGAGACTGAGAGCGGAGACGGGGAGTTAAAAGAGAGCGAGAAGGAGCGAGACAGAGTGTGGAGAAGGAGAGTTAAAAGAGAGCGAGAAGGAGCGAGACTGAGAGCGGAGACAGAGAGTTAAAAGAGAGCGAGAAGGAGCGAGACTGAGAGCGGAGACGGGGAGTTTAAAGACAGCGAGAAGGAGCGAGACTGAGAGCGGAGAAGGAGAGTTAAATGAGAGCGCGATGGAGCGAGACTGAGAGAGGAGACAGAGAGTTAAAAGGGTGCGAGAAGGAGCGAGACTGAGAGCGGAGACGGTGAGTTAAAAGAGAGCGAGAACGAGCGAGACTGAGAGCGGAGAAGTAGAGTTAAATGATAGCGAGAAGGATCGAGACTGAGAGCGGACACAGGGAGTTAAAAGAGAGCGAGAAGGAGCGAGACAGAGAGCGGAGAAGGAGAGTTAAATGAGAGCGAGAAGGAGCGAGACTGAGAGCGGAGACAAGGAGTTAAAAGAGATCGAGAAGGAGCGAGACTGTGAGCGGAGACGGCGAGTTAAAAGAGAGCGAGAAGGAGCGAGAATGAGAGCGGAGACGGGGAGTTAAAAGAGAGCGAGAAGGATCGAGACTGAGAACGGAGACGAAGAGTTAAAAGGGACCGAGAAGGAGCGAGACAGAGAGCGGAGACGGAGAGATAAAAGAGAGCGAGACGGAGCGAGAATGAGAGCGGAGACGAAGAGTTAAAAGAGAGCGAGAAGGAGCGAGACTGAGAGCGGAGACGGGGAGTTAAAAGAGAGCGAGATGGAGCGAGACAGAGCGCGGAGAAGGAGAGTTAAAAGAGAGCGAGAAGGAACGAGACTGAGAGCGGAGACAGGGAGTTAAAAGAGAGCGAGAAGGAGCGAGACTGAGATCGGAGACAGAGAGTTAAAAGAGACCAAGAAGGAGCGAGACTGAGAGTGGAGATGGAGAGTTAAAAGAGAGCGAGAAGGAGCGAGACTGAGAGCGGAGACAGAGAGTTAAAAGAGAGCGAGTAGGAGCGAGACTGAGAGCAGAGACAGCGAGTTAAAAGAGAGCGAGAAGGTTCGAGACTGAGAGCGGAGACGGAGAGATAAAAGAGAGCTAGAAGGATCGAGACTGAGAGCGGAGACGGGGAGTTAAAAGAGAGCGAGAAGGAGCAAGACTGAGAGTGGAGACGGAAAGTTAAAGGAGAGCGAGAAGGAGCGAGACTGAGAGCGGAGACAGGGAGTTAAAAGAGAGCGAAGAAGGGCGAGGCTGAGAGCGGAGATGAGGAGTCAAAAGAGAGCGAGAAGGAGCGAGACTGAGAGCGGAGATGAGGAGTCAAAATAGAGTGAGAAGGAGCGAGAATGAGACCGGAGACAGGGAATTAAAATTGAGCGAGGAGCAGCGAGACTGAGAGCGGAGACAGAGAGTTAAAAGGGTGCGAGAAGGAGCGAGACTGAGAGCGGAGAAGGGGAGTTAAAAGAGAGCGAGAAGGAGCGAGACTGAGAGCGGAGACAGAGAGTTAAAAGAGAGCAAGAAGGAGCGAGACTGAGAGCGGAGACAGAGAGTTAAAAGAGAGCGAGAAGGAGCGAGTCTGATAGCGGAGACAGGGAGTTAAAAGAAAGCGAGAAGGAGCGAGACTGAGAGCGGGGACGGGGAGTGAATGGAGAGCGAGAAGGAGCGAGACTGAGAGCGGAGACGGGGCGTGAATGGAGAGCGAGAAGGAGAAGATACTGAGAGCGGAGACGGGGCGTGAATGGAGAGCGAGAAGGAGCGAGACTGAGAGCGGAGACGGGGCGTGAATGGAGAGCGAGAAGGAGCGAGACTGAGAGCGGGGACAGGGAGTTAAAAGAGAGCGAGAAGGAGCGAGACTGAGAGCGGAGACAGAGAGTAAAAAGAGAGCGAGACGGAGCGAGACTGAGAGCGGAGACAGAGAGTTATAAGAGAGAGTGAAGGAACGAGACTGAGAGCGGAGACAGGGAGTTAAAAGAGAGCGAGAAGGAGTTAGACTGAGAGCGGAGACAGGGAGTTAAAAGAGAGCTAGAAGGAGCGAGACTGAGAGCGGAGACGGGGAGTTAAAAGAGAGCATGAAGGAGCCAGACTGAGAGCGGAGACGGAGAGTTAATGGAGAACGAGAAGGAGCGAGACTGAGAGCGGGATGGAGAGTTTAAAGAGAGCTAGATGGAGCGAGACTGAGAGAGGGGACGGAGAGTTAAAATTGAACGAGAAGGAGCGAGACTGAGCGCGGAGACAGGGAGTTAAAAGAGAGCAAGATGGAGCGAAACTGAGAGCGGAGACAGGGAGTTAAAAGTGAGCGAGAAGAAGCGAGACTAAGAGCGGAGACAGAGAGTTAAAAGAGAGCGAGATGGAGCGAGACTGAGAGCGGAGACAGAGAGTTAAATGAGAGCGAGAAGGAGCCAGACTGAGAGCGGAGACAGGGAGTTAAAAGAAAGCGAGAAGGAGCGAGACTGAGAGCGGGGACGGGGTGTGAATGGAGAGCGAGAAGGAGCGAGACTGAGAGCGGAGACGGGGCGTGAATGTAGAGTGAGAAGGAGCGAGACTGAGAGCGGAGACGGGGAGTGAATGGAGAGCGAGAAGGAGCGAGACTGAGAGCGGAGACGGGGCGTGAATGGAGAGCGAGAAGGAGCGAGACTGAGAGCGGAAACGGGGAGTGAATGGAGAGCGAGAAGGAGCGAGACTGAGAGCGGAGACGGGGTGTTAAAAGAGAGCGAGAAGGAGCGAGAATGAGAGCGGAGACGGAGAGTTAAAAGAGAGCGAGTTGGAACGAGATTGAGAGCGGAGACAGGGAGTTAAAAGAGAGCGAGAAGGAGCGAGACTGAGAGCGGAGACAGGGAGTTGAAGAGACCGAGAAGGAGCCAGACTGACAGCGGAGACAGAGAGTTAAAAGAGAGCGAGACGGAGCGAGACTGAGAGCGGAGACAGAGACTTATAAGAGAGAGTGAAGTAAAGAGACTGAGAGCAGAGACAGGGAGTTAAAAGAGAGCGAGAAGGAGCGAGACAGAGAGCGGAGACGGAGAGATAAAAGAGAGCGAGAAGGAGCGAGAATGAGAGCGGAGACGAAGAGTTAAAAGAGAGCGAGAAGGAGCGAGACTGAGAGCGGAAACGGGGAGTGAATGGAGAGCGAGAAGGAGCGAGACTGAGAGCGGAGACGGGGTGTTAAAAGAGAGCGAGAAGGAGCGAGAATGAGAGCGGAGACGGAGAGTTAAAAGAGAGCGAGTTGGAACGAGATTGAGAGCGGAGACAGGGAGTTAAAAGAGAGCGAGAAGGAGCGAGACTGAGAGCGGAGACAGGGAGTTGAAGAGACCGAGAAGGAGCCAGACTGACAGCGGAGACAGAGAGTTAAAAGAGAGCGAGACGGAGCGAGACTGAGAGCGGAGACAGAGACTTATAAGAGAGAGTGAAGTAAAGAGACTGAGAGCAGAGACAGGGAGTTGAAGAGACCGAGAAGGAGCCAGACTGACAGCGGAGACAGAGAGTTAAAAGAGAGCGAGAAGGAGCGAGACAGAGAGCGGAGACGGAGAGATAAAAGAGAGCGAGAAGGAGCGAGAATGAGAGCGGAGACGAAGAGTTAAAAGAGAGCGAGAAGGAGCGAGACTGAGAGCGGAGACGGGGAGTTAAAAGAGAGCGAGAAGGAGCGTGACAGAGCGCGGAGAAGGAGAGTTAAAAGAGAGCGAGAAGGAGCGAGACTGAGAGCGGAGACAGAGAGTTAAAAGAGAGCGAGAAGGAGCGAGACTGAGAGCGGAGACGGGGAGTTTAAAGACAGCGAGAAGGAGCGAGACTGAGAGCGGAGAAGGAGAGTTAAATGACAGCGAGAAGGAGCGAGACTGAGAGAGGAGACAGAGAGTTAAAAGGGTGCGAGAAGGAGCGAGACTGAGAGCGGAGACGGTGAGTTAAAAGAGAGCGAGAACGAGCGAGACTGAGAGCGGAGAAGTAGAGTTAAATGATAGCGAGAAGGATCGAGACTCAGAGCGGTCACAGGGAGTTAAAAGAGAGTGAGAAGGAGCGAGAGAGAGAGCGGAGAAGGAGAGTTAAATGAGAGCGAGAAGGAGCGAGACTGAGAGCGGAGACAAGGAGTTAAAAGAGATCGAGAAGGAGCGAGACTGTGAGCGGAGACGGAGAGTTAAAAGAGAGCGAGAAGGAGCGAGAATGAGAGCGGAGACGGGGAGTTAAAAGAGAGCGAGAAGGATCGAGACTGAGAACGGAGACGAAGAGTTAAAAGAGACCGAGAAGCAGCGAGACAGAGAGCGGAGACGGAGAGATAAAAGAGAGCGAGATGGAGCGAGAATGAGAGCGCCGACGAAGAGTTAAAAGAGAGCGAGAAGGAGCGAGACTGAGAGCGGAGACGGGGAGTTAAAAGAGAGCGAGAAGGAGCGAGACAGAGCGCGGAGAAGGAGAGTTTAAAGAGAGCGAGAAGGAACGAGACTGAGAGCGGAGACAGAGAGTTAAAAGAGAGCGAGTGGGAGCGAGACTGAGAGCAGAGACAGCGAGTTAAAAGAGAGCGAGAAGGTTCGAGACTGAGAGCGGAGACGGAGAGTTAAAAGAGAGCGAGATGGAACGAGATTGAGAGCGGAGACAGGGAGTTAAAAGAGAGCGAGAAGGAGCGAGACTGAGAGCGGAGACAGGGAGTTAAAGAGACCGAGAAGGAGCCAGACTGACAGCGGAGACAGAGAGTTAAAAGAGAGCGAGACGGAGCGAGACTGAGAGCGGAGACAGAGACTTATAAGAGAGAGTGAAGTAACGAGACTGAGAGCAGAGACAGGGAGTTAAAAGAGAGCGAGAAGGAGCGAGACAGAGAGCGGAGACGGAGAGATAAAAGAGAGCGAGAAGGAGCGAGAATGAGAGCGGAGACGAAGAGTTAACAGAGAGCGAGAAGGAGCGAGACTGAGAGCGGAGACGGGGAGTTAAAAGAGAGCGAGAAGGAGCGAGACAGAGCGCGGAGAAGGAGAGTTAAAAGAGAGCGAGAAGGAGCGAGACTGAGAGCGGAGACAGAGAGTTAAAAGAGAGCGAGAAGGAGCGAGACTGAGAGCGGAGACGGGGAGTTTAAAGACAGCGAGAAGGAGCGAGACTGAGAGCGGAGAAGGAGAGTTAAATGAGAGCGAGAAGGAGCGAGACTGAGAGCGGAGACAAGGAGTTAAAAGAGATCGAGAAGGAGCGAGACTGTGAGCGGAGACGGAGAGTTAAATGAGAGCGAGAAGGAGCGAGAATGAGAGCGGAGACGGGGAGTTAAAAGAGAGCGAGAAGGATCGAGACTGAGAACGGAGACGAAGAGTTAAAAGAGACCGAGAAGGAGCGAGACAGAGAGCGGAGACGGCGAGATAAAAGAGAGCGAGACGGAGCGAGAATGAGAGCGCAGACGAAGAGTTAAAAGAGAGCGAGAAGGAGCGAGACTGAGAGCGGAGACGGGGAGTTAAAAGAGAGCGAGAAGGAGCGAGACAGAGCGCGGAGAAGGAGAGTTAAAAGAGAGTGAGAAGGAACGAGACTGAGAGCGCAGACAGGGAGTTAAAATAAAGCGAGAAGGAGCGAGACTGAGAGCGGAGACAGAGAGTTAAAAGAGACCGAGAAGGAGCGAGACTGAGAGCGGATATGGAGAGTTAAAAGAGAGCGAGAAGGAGCGAGACTGAGAGCGGAGACAGAGAGTTAAAAGAGAGCGAGTAGGAGCGAGACTGAGAGCAGAGACAGCGAGTTAAAAGAGAGCGAGAAGGTTCGAGACTGAGAGCGGAGACGGAGAGTTAAAAGAGAGCTAGAAGGATCGAGACTGAGAGCGGAGACGGGGAGTTAAAAGAGAGCGAGAAGGAGCAAGACTGAGAGTGGAGACGGAAAGTTAAAGGAGTGCGAGAAGGAGCGAGACTGAGAGCGGAGACAGGGAGTTAAAAGAGAGCGAAGAAAGGCGAGGCTGAGAGCGGAGATGAGGAGTCAAAGAGAGCGAGAAGGAGCGAGACTGAGAGCGGAGATGAGGAGTCAAAATAGAGTGAGAAGGAGCGAGAATGAGACCGGTGACAGGGAATTAAAATTGAGCGAGGAACAGCGAGACTGAGAGCGGAGACAGAAAGTTAAAAGGGAGCGAGATGGAGCGAGACTGAGAGCGGAGAAGGGGAGTTAAAAGAGAGCGAGAAGGAGCGAGACTGAGAACGGAGACAGAGAGTTAAAAGAGAGCGAGGAGGAGCGAGACTGATAGCGGAGACAGGGAGTTAAAAGAAAGCGAGAAGGAGCGAGACTGAGAGCGGGGACGGGGAGTGAATGGAGAGCGAGAAGGATCGAGACTGAGAGCGGAGACGGGGCGTGAATGGAGAGCGAGAAGGAGAAGAGACTGAGAGCGGAGACGGGGAGTGAATGGAGAGCGAGATGGAGCGAGACTGAGAGCGGAGACGGGGCGTGAATGGAGAGCGAGAAGGAGCGAGACTGAGAGCGGGGACAGGGAGTTAAAAGAGAGCGAGAAGGAGCGAGACTGAGAGCGGAGACAGAGAGTAAAAAGAGAGCGAGACGGAGCGAGACTGAGAGCGGAGACAGAGAGTTATAAGAGAGAGTGAAGGAACGAGACTGAGAGCGGAGACAGGGAGTTAAAAGAGAGCGAGAAGAAGTTAGACTGAGAGCGGAGACAGGGAGTTAAAAGAGAGCGAGAAGGAGCGAGACTGAGAGCGGAGACAGAGAGTTAAAAGAGAACGAGAAGGAGCGAGACTGAGAGCGGAGACGGAGAGTTAAAAGAGAGCGAGAAGGAGCGAGACTGAGAGCGGAGACAGGGATTTAAAAGAAAGCGAGAAGGAGCGAGACTGAGAGCGGGGACGGGGAGTAAATGGAGAGCGAGAAGGAGCGAGACTGAGAGCGGAGACGGGGCGTGAATGTAGAGCGAGAAGGAGCGAGACTGAGAGCGGAGACGGGGAGTGAATGGAGAGCGAGAAGGAGCGAGACTGAGAGCGGAGACGGGGCGTGAATGGAGAGCGAGAAGGAGCGAGACTGAGAGCGGAAACGGGGAGTGAATGGAGAGCGAGAAGGAGCGAAACTGAGAGCGGAGACGGGGAGTTAAAAGAGAGCGAGAAGGAGCGAGAATGAGAGCGGAGACGGAGAGTTAAAAGAGAGCGAGATGGAACGAGATTGAGAGCGGAGACAGGGAGTTAAAAGAGAGCGAGAAGGAGCGAGACTGAGAGCGGAGACAGGGAGTTAAAGAGACCGAGAAGGAGCGAGACTGACAGCGGAGACAGAGAGTTAAAAGAGAGCGAGATGGAGCGAGACTGAGAGCGGAGACGGGGAGTTAAAATAGAGCGAGATGGCGCGAGACTGAGAGCGGAGACAGAGAGTTAAATGAGTGCGAGAAGTAGTGAGACGGAGAGTGGAGACAGAGAGTTAAACGCGAGCGAGATGGAGCGAGACTGAGAGAGGAGACGGAGATTTAAAAGAGAGCTAGAAGGACCGAGACTGAGAGCGGAGACGGAGAGTTAAAAGAGAGCGAGAAGGATCGAGACTGAGAGCGGAGACAGAGATTTAAAAGAGAGCGTGAAGGAGCGAGACTGAGAGAGGAGACGGAGAGTTAAAAGAGAGCGAGAAGGAGCGAGACATAGAGCGGAGACAGGGAGTTAAAAGAGAGCGAGAAGGAGCGAGACTGAGAGCGGAGACAGGGAGTTAAAAGAGAGCGAGACGGAGCCAGACTGAGAGCGGAGACGGAGAGTTAAAGGAGAGCGAGAAGGAGCGAGACATAGAGCGGAGAAGGAGAGTTAAATGAAAGCGAGAAGGAGCGAGACTGAGAGCGGAGACGGAGAGTTAAAAGAGAGTTAGAAGGAGCGAGACTGAGAGCGGAGACAGGGAGTTAAAAGAGAGCGAGAAGGTGCGAGACTGAGAGCGGAGACAGAGAGTTAAAGGAAAGCGAGAAGGTGTGAGACTGAGAGCGGAGACCGAGAGTTAAATGAGAGCGAGATGGATCGAGACTGAGAGCGGAGACAGTGAGTAAAAAAAGAGCGAGAAGTTGCGAGACTGAGAGCGGAGACAGAGAGTTAAAAGAGAGCGAGAAGGAGCGAGACTGTGAGCGGAGACATAGAGTTAAAAGAGAGCGAGAAGGAGCGAGTCTGTGAGCGGAGACGGAGATTTAAAAGAGAGCGAGAAGGAGCGAGACTGAGAGCGGAGACGGAGATTTAATAGAGAGCGAGAAGGAGCGAGACTGAGAGCGGAGACAGGGAGTTAAAAGAGAGCGAGAAGGAGCCAGACTCAGAGCGGAGACGGAGAGTTAAAAGAGAGCGAGAAGGAGCGAGACTGAGAGCGGAGACGGAGATTTAAAAGAGAGCGAGAAGGAGCGAGACTGAGAGCGGAGACAGGGAGTTAAAAGAGAGCGAGAAGGAGCGAGACTGAGAGCGGATACAGAGAGTTAAAATAGATCGAGAAGGAGCGAGACTGAGAGCGGAGACAGATTTAAAAGAGAGCGAGAAGGAGCGAGACTGAGAGCAGACACAGAGATCTAAAAGAGAGCGAGAAAGAGCGAGACAGAGAGTGGGGACAGGGAGTTAAAAGTGAGCGAGAAGGAGCGAGACTGAGAGCGGAGATGTTGAGTTAAATGAGAGCGAGAAGGAGCGAGACTGAGAGTGCAGAAGGAGAGTTAAAAGAGAGCGAGAATGATCGAGACTGTGAGCGGAGACAGGGAGTTAAAAGATAGCGAGAAGGAGCGAGACTGAGAACGGAGACGGAGAGTTAAAAGAGAGCGAGAAGGATCGAGACTAAGAGCGGAGACCGGGAGTTAAAAGATAGTGAGAAGGAGAGAGACTGAGAGCGGAGACGGAGAGTTAAAAGAGAGCGAGTAGGAGCGAGACTGAGAGCGGAGACAGCGAGTTACATGGGAGCGAGAAGGAGCGAGACTGAGAGTGGAGACAGGGAGCTAAAAGAGAGCGAGAAGGAGCGAGACTGAGAGCGGAGAGAGGGAGTTAAATGAGAGCGAGAAGGAGTGAGACTGAGAGCGGAGACAGGGAGTTAAAAGAGAGCGAGAAGGAGAAGAGACTGAGAGCGGAGACGGGGACTGAATGGAGAGCGAGAAGGAGCGAGACTGAGAGCGGAGACGGGGCGTGAATGGAGAGCGAGAAGGAGCGAGACTGAGAGCGGGGACAGGGAGTTAAAAGAGAGCGAGAAGGAGCGAGACTGAGAGCGGAGACAGAGAGTAAAAAGAGAGCGAGACGGAGCGAGACTGAGAGCGGAGACAGAGAGTTATAAGAGAGAGTGAAGGAACGAGACTGAGAGCGGAGACAGGGAGTTAAAAGAGAGCGAGAAGGAGTTAGACTGAGAGCGGAGACACGGAGTTAAAAGAGAGCGAGAAGGAGCGAGACTGAGTGCGGAGACAGAGAGTTAAAAGAGAACGAGAAGGAGCGAGACTGAGAGCGGAGACGGAGAGTTAAAAGAGAGCGAGAAGGAGCGAGACTGAGAGTGGAGACAGAGAGTTAAATGAGAGCGAGAAGGAGCCAGACTGAGAGCGGAGACAGGGAGTTAAAAGAAAGCGAGAAGGAGCGAGACTGAGAGCGGGGACGGGGAGTAAATGGAGAGCGAGAAGGAGCGAGACTGAGAGCGGAGACGGGGCGTGAATGTAGAGCGAGAAGGAGCGAGACTGAGAGCGGAGACGGGGAGTGAATGGAGAGCGAGAAGGAGCGAGACTGAGAGCGGAGACGGGGCGTGAATGGAGAGCGAGAAGGAGCGAGACTGAGAGCGGAAACGGGGAGTGAATGGAGAGCGAGAAGGAGCGAGACTGAGACCGGAGACGGGGAGTTAAAAGAGAGCGAGAAGGAGCGAGAATGAGAGCGGAGACGGAGAGTTAAAAGAGAGCGTGATGGAACGAGATTGAGAGCGGAGACAGGGAGTTAAAAGAGAGCGAGAAGGAGCGAGACTGAGAGCGGAGACAGAGAGTTAATAGAGAGCGAGACGGAGCGAGACTGAGAGCGGAGACAGAGAGTTATAAGAGAGAGTGAAGGAACTAGACTGAGAGCAGAGACAGGGAGTTAAAAGAGAGCGAGAAGGAGTTAGTCTGAGAGTGGAGACAGGGAGTTAAAAGCGAGCGAGAAGGAGCCAGACTGAGAGCGGAGACGGAGTGTTAAAAGAGAGCGAGAAGGAGCGAGACTGACAGAGGAGACAGGGAGTTAAAGAGAGCGAGAAGGAGCGAGACTGAGAGCGGAGAAAGGGAGTTAAAAGAGAGCGAGATGGAGCGAGACTGAGAGCGGAGACGGAGTGTTAAAAGAGAGCGAGAAGGAGCGAGACTGACAGAGGAGACAGGGATTTAAAGAGAGCGAGAAGGAGCGAGACTGAGAGCGGAGAAAGGGAGTTAAAAGAGAGCGAGATGGAGCGAGACTGAGAGCGGAGACGGGGAGTTAAAATAGAGCGAGATGGCGCGAGACTGAGAGCGGAGACAGAGAGTTAAATGAGTGCGAGAAGTAGTGAAACGGAGAGTGGAGACAGAGAGTTAAACGCGAGCGAGATGGAGCGAGACTGAGAGAGGAGACGGAGATTTAAAAGAGAGCTAGAAGGACCGAGACTGAGAGCGGAGACGGAGAGTTAAAAGAGAGCGAGAAGGATCGAGACTGAGAGCGGAGACAGAGATTTAAAAGAGAGCGAGAAGAAGCGAGACTAAGAGCGGAGACAGAGAGTTAAAAGAGAGCGAGATGGAGCGAGACTGAGAGCGGAGACAGAGAGTTAAATGAGAGCGAGAAGGAGCCAGACTGAGAGCGGAGACAGGGAGTTAAAAGAAAGCGAGAAGGAGCGAGACTGAGAGCGGGGACGGGGTGTGAATGGAGAGCGAGAAGGAGCGAGACTGAGAGCGGAGACGGGGCGTGAATGTAGAGTGAGAAGGAGCGAGACTGAGAGCGGAGACGGGGAGTGAATGGAGAGCGAGAAGGAGCGAGACTGAGAGCGGAGACGGGGCGTGAATGGAGAGCGAGAAGGAGCGAGACTGAGAGCGGAAACGGGGAGTGAATGGAGAGCGAGAAGGAGCGAGACTGAGAGCGGAGACGGGGTGTTAAAAGAGAGCGAGAAGGAGCGAGAATGAGAGCGGAGACGGAGAGTTAAAAGAGAGCGAGTTGGAACGAGATTGAGAGCGGAGACAGGGAGTTAAAAGAGAGCGAGAAGGAGCGAGACTGAGAGCGGAGACAGGGAGTTGAAGAGACCGAGAAGGAGCCAGACTGACAGCGGAGACAGAGAGTTAAAAGAGAGCGAGACGGAGCGAGACTGAGAGCGGAGACAGAGACTTATAAGAGAGAGTGAAGTAAAGAGACTGAGAGCAGAGACAGGGAGTTAAAAGAGAGCGAGAAGGAGCGAGACAGAGAGCGGAGACGGAGAGATAAAAGAGAGCGAGAAGGAGCGAGAATGAGAGCGGAGACGAAGAGTTAAAAGAGAGCGAGAAGGAGCGAGACTGAGAGCGGAAACGGGGAGTGAATGGAGAGCGAGAAGGAGCGAGACTGAGAGCGGAGACGGGGTGTTAAAAGAGAGCGAGAAGGAGCGAGAATGAGAGCGGAGACGGAGAGTTAAAAGAGAGCGAGTTGGAACGAGATTGAGAGCGGAGACAGGGAGTTAAAAGAGAGCGAGAAGGAGCGAGACTGAGAGCGGAGACAGGGAGTTGAAGAGACCGAGAAGGAGCCAGACTGACAGCGGAGACAGAGAGTTAAAAGAGAGCGAGACGGAGCGAGACTGAGAGCGGAGACAGAGACTTATAAGAGAGAGTGAAGTAAAGAGACTGAGAGCAGAGAGAGGGAGTTAAAAGAGAGCGAGAAGGAGCGAGACAGAGAGCGGAGACGGAGAGATAAAAGAGAGCGAGAAGGAGCGAGAATGAGAGCGGAGACGAAGAGTTAAAAGAGAGCGAGAAGGAGCGAGACTGAGAGCGGAGACGGGGAGTTAAAAGAGAGCGAGAAGGAGCGTGACAGAGCGCGGAGAAGGAGAGTTAAAAGAGAGCGAGAAGGAGCGAGACTGAGAGCGGAGACAGAGAGTTAAAAGAGAGCGAGAAGGAGCGAGACTGAGAGCGGAGACGGGGAGTTTAAAGACAGCGAGAAGGAGCGAGACTGAGAGCGGAGAAGGAGAGTTAAATGACAGCGAGAAGGAGCGAGACTGAGAGAGGAGACAGAGAGTTAAAAGGGTGCGAGAAGGAGCGAGACTGAGAGCGGAGACGGTGAGTTAAAAGAGAGCGAGAACGAGCGAGACTGAGAGCGGAGAAGTAGAGTTAAATGATAGCGAGAAGGATCGAGACTCAGAGCGGTCACAGGGAGTTAAAAGAGAGTGAGAAGGAGCGAGAGAGAGAGCGGAGAAGGAGAGTTAAATGAGAGCGAGAAGGAGCGAGACTGAGAGCGGAGACAAGGAGTTAAAAGAGATCGAGAAGGAGCGAGACTGTGAGCGGAGACGGAGAGTTAAAAGAGAGCGAGAAGGAGCGAGAATGAGAGCGGAGACGGGGAGTTAAAAGAGAGCGAGAAGGATCGAGACTGAGAACGGAGACGAAGAGTTAAAAGAGACCGAGAAGCAGCGAGACAGAGAGCGGAGACGGAGAGATAAAAGAGAGCGAGATGGAGCGAGAATGAGAGCGCCGACGAAGAGTTAAAAGAGAGCGAGAAGGAGCGAGACTGAGAGCGGAGACGGGGAGTTAAAAGAGAGCGAGAAGGAGCGAGACAGAGCGCGGAGAAGGAGAGTTTAAAGAGAGCGAGAAGGAACGAGACTGAGAGCGGAGACAGAGAGTTAAAAGAGAGCGAGTGGGAGCGAGACTGAGAGCAGAGACAGCGAGTTAAAAGAGAGCGAGAAGGTTCGAGACTGAGAGCGGAGACGGAGAGTTAAAAGAGAGCGAGATGGAACGAGATTGAGAGCGGAGACAGGGAGTTAAAAGAGAGCGAGAAGGAGCGAGACTGAGAGCGGAGACAGGGAGTTAAAGAGACCGAGAAGGAGCCAGACTGACAGCGGAGACAGAGAGTTAAAAGAGAGCGAGACGGAGCGAGACTGAGAGCGGAGACAGAGACTTATAAGAGAGAGTGAAGTAACGAGACTGAGAGCAGAGACAGGGAGTTAAAAGAGAGCGAGAAGGAGCGAGACAGAGAGCGGAGACGGAGAGATAAAAGAGAGCGAGAAGGAGCGAGAATGAGAGCGGAGACGAAGAGTTAACAGAGAGCGAGAAGGAGCGAGACTGAGAGCGGAGACGGGGAGTTAAAAGAGAGCGAGAAGGAGCGAGACAGAGCGCGGAGAAGGAGAGTTAAAAGAGAGCGAGAAGGAGCGAGACTGAGAGCGGAGACAGAGAGTTAAAAGAGAGCGAGAAGGAGCGAGACTGAGAGCGGAGACGGGGAGTTTAAAGACAGCGAGAAGGAGCGAGACTGAGAGCGGAGAAGGAGAGTTAAATGAGAGCGAGAAGGAGCGAGACTGAGAGCGGAGACAAGGAGTTAAAAGAGATCGAGAAGGAGCGAGACTGTGAGCGGAGACGGAGAGTTAAATGAGAGCGAGAAGGAGCGAGAATGAGAGCGGAGACGGGGAGTTAAAAGAGAGCGAGAAGGATCGAGACTGAGAACGGAGACGAAGAGTTAAAAGAGACCGAGAAGGAGCGAGACAGAGAGCGGAGACGGCGAGATAAAAGAGAGCGAGACGGAGCGAGAATGAGAGCGCAGACGAAGAGTTAAAAGAGAGCGAGAAGGAGCGAGACTGAGAGCGGAGACGGGGAGTTAAAAGAGAGCGAGAAGGAGCGAGACAGAGCGCGGAGAAGGAGAGTTAAAAGAGAGTGAGAAGGAACGAGACTGAGAGCGCAGACAGGGAGTTAAAATAAAGCGAGAAGGAGCGAGACTGAGAGCGGAGACAGAGAGTTAAAAGAGACCGAGAAGGAGCGAGACTGAGAGCGGATATGGAGAGTTAAAAGAGAGCGAGAAGGAGCGAGACTGAGAGCGGAGACAGAGAGTTAAAAGAGAGCGAGTAGGAGCGAGACTGAGAGCAGAGACAGCGAGTTAAAAGAGAGCGAGAAGGTTCGAGACTGAGAGCGGAGACGGAGAGTTAAAAGAGAGCTAGAAGGATCGAGACTGAGAGCGGAGACGGGGAGTTAAAAGAGAGCGAGAAGGAGCAAGACTGAGAGTGGAGACGGAAAGTTAAAGGAGTGCGAGAAGGAGCGAGACTGAGAGCGGAGACAGGGAGTTAAAAGAGAGCGAAGAAAGGCGAGGCTGAGAGCGGAGATGAGGAGTCAAAGAGAGCGAGAAGGAGCGAGACTGAGAGCGGAGATGAGGAGTCAAAATAGAGTGAGAAGGAGCGAGAATGAGACCGGTGACAGGGAATTAAAATTGAGCGAGGAACAGCGAGACTGAGAGCGGAGACAGAAAGTTAAAAGGGAGCGAGAAGGAGCGAGACTGAGAGCGGAGAAGGGGAGTTAAAAGAGAGCGAGAAGGAGCGAGACTGAGAACGGAGACAGAGAGTTAAAAGAGAGCGAGGAGGAGCGAGACTGAGAGCGGAGACAGAGAGCTAAAAGAGAGCAAGAAGGAGCGAGACTGAGAGCGGAGACAGAGAGTTAAAAGAGAGCGAGAAGGATCGAGACTGATAGCGGAGACAGGGAGTTAAAAGAAAGCGAGAAGGAGCGAGACTGAGAGCGGGGACGGGGAGTGAATGGAGAGCGAGAAGGATCGAGACTGAGAGCGGAGACGGGGCGTGAATGGAGAGCGAGAAGGAGAAGAGACTGAGAGCGGAGACGGGGAGTGAATGGAGAGCGAGATGGAGCGAGACTGAGAGCGGAGACGGGGCGTGAATGGAGAGCGAGAAGGAGCGAGACTGAGAGCGGGGACAGGGAGTTAAAAGAGAGCGAGAAGGAGCGAGACTGAGAGCGGAGACAGAGAGTAAAAAGAGAGCGAGACGGAGCGAGACTGAGAGCGGAGACAGAGAGTTATAAGAGAGAGTGAAGGAACGAGACTGAGAGCGGAGACAGGGAGTTAAAAGAGAGCGAGAAGAAGTTAGACTGAGAGCGGAGACAGGGAGTTAAAAGAGAGCGAGAAGGAGCGAGACTGAGAGCGGAGACAGAGAGTTAAAAGAGAACGAGAAGGAGCGAGACTGAGAGCGGAGACGGAGAGTTAAAAGAGAGCGAGAAGGAGCGAGACTGAGAGCGGAGACAGGGAGTTAAAAGAAAGCGAGAAGGAGCGAGACTGAGAGCGGGGACGGGGAGTAAATGGAGAGCGAGAAGGAGCGAGACTGAGAGCGGAGACGGGGCGTGAATGTAGAGCGAGAAGGAGCGAGACTGAGAGCGGAGACGGGGAGTGAATGGAGAGCGAGAAGGAGCGAGACTGAGAGCGGAGACGGGGCGTGAATGGAGAGCGAGAAGGAGCGAGACTGAGAGCGGAAACGGGGAGTGAATGGAGAGCGAGAAGGAGCGAAACTGAGAGCGGAGACGGGGAGTTAAAAGAGAGCGAGAAGGAGCGAGAATGAGAGCGGAGACGGAGAGTTAAAAGAGAGCGAGATGGAACGAGATTGAGAGCGGAGACAGGGAGTTAAAAGAGAGCGAGAAGGAGCGAGACTGAGAGCGGAGACAGGGAGTTAAAGAGACCGAGAAGGAGCGAGACTGACAGCGGAGACAGAGAGTTAAAAGAGAGCGAGATGGAGCGAGACTGAGAGCGGAGACGGGGAGTTAAAATAGAGCGAGATGGCGCGAGACTGAGAGCGGAGACAGAGAGTTAAATGAGTGCGAGAAGTAGTGAGACGGAGAGTGGAGACAGAGAGTTAAACGCGAGCGAGATGGAGCGAGACTGAGAGAGGAGACGGAGATTTAAAAGAGAGCTAGAAGGACCGAGACTGAGAGCGGAGACGGAGAGTTAAAAGAGAGCGAGAAGGATCGAGACTGAGAGCGGAGACAGAGATTTAAAAGAGAGCGTGAAGGAGCGAGACTGAGAGAGGAGACGGAGAGTTAAAAGAGAGCGAGAAGGAGCGAGACATAGAGCGGAGACAGGGAGTTAAAAGAGAGCGAGAAGGAGCGAGACTGAGAGCGGAGACAGGGAGTTAAAAGAGAGCGAGACGGAGCCAGACTGAGAGCGGAGACGGAGAGTTAAAGGAGAGCGAGAAGGAGCGAGACATAGAGCGGAGAAGGAGAGTTAAATGAAAGCGAGAAGGAGCGAGACTGAGAGCGGAGACGGAGAGTTAAAAGAGAGTTAGAAGGAGCGAGACTGAGAGCGGAGACAGGGAGTTAAAAGAGAGCGAGAAGGTGCGAGACTGAGAGCGGAGACAGAGAGTTAAAGGAAAGCGAGAAGGTGTGAGACTGAGAGCGGAGACCGAGAGTTAAATGAGAGCGAGATGGATCGAGACTGAGAGCGGAGACAGTGAGTAAAAAAAGAGCGAGAAGTTGCGAGACTGAGAGCGGAGACAGAGAGTTAAAAGAGAGCGAGAAGGAGCGAGACTGTGAGCGGAGACATAGAGTTAAAAGAGAGCGAGAAGGAGCGAGTCTGTGAGCGGAGACGGAGATTTAAAAGAGAGCGAGAAGGAGCGAGACTGAGAGCGGAGACGGAGATTTAATAGAGAGCGAGAAGGAGCGAGACTGAGAGCGGAGACAGGGAGTTAAAAGAGAGCGAGAAGGAGCCAGACTCAGAGCGGAGACGGAGAGTTAAAAGAGAGCGAGAAGGAGCGAGACTGAGAGCGGAGACGGAGATTTAAAAGAGAGCGAGAAGGAGCGAGACTGAGAGCGGAGACAGGGAGTTAAAAGAGAGCGAGAAGGAGCGAGACTGAGAGCGGATACAGAGAGTTAAAATAGATCGAGAAGGAGCGAGACTGAGAGCGGAGACAGATTTAAAAGAGAGCGAGAAGGAGCGAGACTGAGAGCAGACACAGAGATCTAAAAGAGAGCGAGAAAGAGCGAGACAGAGAGTGGGGACAGGGAGTTAAAAGTGAGCGAGAAGGAGCGAGACTGAGAGCGGAGATGTTGAGTTAAATGAGAGCGAGAAGGAGCGAGACTGAGAGTGCAGAAGGAGAGTTAAAAGAGAGCGAGAATGATCGAGACTGTGAGCGGAGACAGGGAGTTAAAAGATAGCGAGAAGGAGCGAGACTGAGAACGGAGACGGAGAGTTAAAAGAGAGCGAGAAGGATCGAGACTAAGAGCGGAGACCGGGAGTTAAAAGATAGTGAGAAGGAGAGAGACTGAGAGCGGAGACGGAGAGTTAAAAGAGAGCGAGTAGGAGCGAGACTGAGAGCGGAGACAGCGAGTTACATGGGAGCGAGAAGGAGCGAGACTGAGAGTGGAGACAGGGAGCTAAAAGAGAGCGAGAAGGAGCGAGACTGAGAGCGGAGAGAGGGAGTTAAATGAGAGCGAGAAGGAGTGAGACTGAGAGCGGAGACAGGGAGTTAAAAGAGAGCGAGAAGGAGAAGAGACTGAGAGCGGAGACGGGGACTGAATGGAGAGCGAGAAGGAGCGAGACTGAGAGCGGAGACGGGGCGTGAATGGAGAGCGAGAAGGAGCGAGACTGAGAGCGGGGACAGGGAGTTAAAAGAGAGCGAGAAGGAGCGAGACTGAGAGCGGAGACAGAGAGTAAAAAGAGAGCGAGACGGAGCGAGACTGAGAGCGGAGACAGAGAGTTATAAGAGAGAGTGAAGGAACGAGACTGAGAGCGGAGACAGGGAGTTAAAAGAGAGCGAGAAGGAGTTAGACTGAGAGCGGAGACACGGAGTTAAAAGAGAGCGAGAAGGAGCGAGACTGAGTGCGGAGACAGAGAGTTAAAAGAGAACGAGAAGGAGCGAGACTGAGAGCGGAGACGGAGAGTTAAAAGAGAGCGAGAAGGAGCGAGACTGAGAGTGGAGACAGAGAGTTAAATGAGAGCGAGAAGGAGCCAGACTGAGAGCGGAGACAGGGAGTTAAAAGAAAGCGAGAAGGAGCGAGACTGAGAGCGGGGACGGGGAGTAAATGGAGAGCGAGAAGGAGCGAGACTGAGAGCGGAGACGGGGCGTGAATGTAGAGCGAGAAGGAGCGAGACTGAGAGCGGAGACGGGGAGTGAATGGAGAGCGAGAAGGAGCGAGACTGAGAGCGGAGACGGGGCGTGAATGGAGAGCGAGAAGGAGCGAGACTGAGAGCGGAAACGGGGAGTGAATGGAGAGCGAGAAGGAGCGAGACTGAGACCGGAGACGGGGAGTTAAAAGAGAGCGAGAAGGAGCGAGAATGAGAGCGGAGACGGAGAGTTAAAAGAGAGCGTGATGGAACGAGATTGAGAGCGGAGACAGGGAGTTAAAAGAGAGCGAGAAGGAGCGAGACTGAGAGCGGAGACAGAGAGTTAATAGAGAGCGAGACGGAGCGAGACTGAGAGCGGAGACAGAGAGTTATAAGAGAGAGTGAAGGAACTAGACTGAGAGCAGAGACAGGGAGTTAAAAGAGAGCGAGAAGGAGTTAGTCTGAGAGTGGAGACAGGGAGTTAAAAGCGAGCGAGAAGGAGCCAGACTGAGAGCGGAGACGGAGTGTTAAAAGAGAGCGAGAAGGAGCGAGACTGACAGAGGAGACAGGGAGTTAAAGAGAGCGAGAAGGAGCGAGACTGAGAGCGGAGAAAGGGAGTTAAAAGAGAGCGAGATGGAGCGAGACTGAGAGCGGAGACGGAGTGTTAAAAGAGAGCGAGAAGGAGCGAGACTGACAGAGGAGACAGGGATTTAAAGAGAGCGAGAAGGAGCGAGACTGAGAGCGGAGAAAGGGAGTTAAAAGAGAGCGAGATGGAGCGAGACTGAGAGCGGAGACGGGGAGTTAAAATAGAGCGAGATGGCGCGAGACTGAGAGCGGAGACAGAGAGTTAAATGAGTGCGAGAAGTAGTGAAACGGAGAGTGGAGACAGAGAGTTAAACGCGAGCGAGATGGAGCGAGACTGAGAGAGGAGACGGAGATTTAAAAGAGAGCTAGAAGGACCGAGACTGAGAGCGGAGACGGAGAGTTAAAAGAGAGCGAGAAGGATCGAGACTGAGAGCGGAGACAGAGATTTAAAAGAGAGCGTGAAGGAGCGAGACTGAGAGAGGAGACGGAGAGTTAAAAGAGAGCGAGAAGGAGCGAGACATAGAGCGGAGACAGGGAGTTAAAAGAGAGCGAGAAGGAGCGAGACTGAGAGCGGAGACAGGGAGTTAAAAGAGAGCGAGACGGAGCCAGACTGAGAGCGGAGACGGAGAGTTAAAGGAGAGCGAGAAGGAGCGAGACATAGAGCGGAGAAGGAGAGTTAAATGAAAGCGAGAAGGAGCGAGACTGAGAGCGGAGACGGAGAGTTAAAAGAGAGTTAGAAGGAGCGAGACTGAGAGCGGAGACAGGGAGTTAAAAGAGAGCGAGAAGGAGCGAGACTGTGAGCGGAGACATAGAGTTAAAAGAGAGCGAGAAGGAGCGAAACTGAGAGCGGGGACAGAGAGTTAAAAGAGAGCGAGAAGGAGCGAGTCTGAGAGCGGAGAGGGAGATTTAAAAGAGAGCGAGAAGGAGCGAGACTGTGAGCGGAGACGGAGATTTAATAGAGAGCGAGAAGGAGCGAGACTGAGAGCGGAGACAGGGAGTTAAAAGAGAGCGAGAAGGAGCCAGACTCAGAGCGGAGACAGAGAGATAAAAGAGAGCGAGAAGGAGCGAGACTGAGAGCGGAGACGGAGATTTAAAAGAGAGCGAGAAGGAGCGAGACTGAGAGCGGAGACAGGGAGTTAAAAGAGAGCGAGAAGGAGCGAGACTGAGAGCGGATACAGAGAGTTAAAATAGATCGAGAAGGAGCGAGACTGAGCGCGGAGACAGATTTAAAAGAGAGCGAGAAGGAGCGAGACTGAGAGCGGACACAGAGATCTAAAAGAGAGCGAGAAAGAGCGAGACAGAGAGTGGGGACAGGGAGTTAAAAGTGAGCGAGAAGGAGCGAGACTGAGAGCGGGGACGGAGAGTTAAAAGAGAACGAGAAGGAGCCAGACTGAGAGCGGAGATGGAAAGTTAAAAGAGAGCGAGAAGGAGCGAGACTGAGAGCAGAGAGAGGGAGTTAAAGGAGAGGGAGAAGGAGCGAGACAGAGAGCGGAGATGGTGAGTTAAATGAGAGCGAGAAGGAGCGAGACTGAGAGTGCAGAAGGAGAGTTAAAAGAGAGCGAGAATGAGCGAGACTGTGAGCGGAGACAGGGAGTTAAAAGATAGCGAGAAGGAGCGAGACTGAGAACGGAGACGGAGAGTTAAAAGAGAGCGAGAAGGATCGAGACTAAGAGCGGAGACCGGGAGTTAAAAGATAGTGAGAAGGAGAGAGACTGAGAGCGGAGACGGAGAGTTAAAAGAGAGCGAGTAGGAGCGAGACTGAGAGCGGAGACAGCGAGTTACATGGGAGCGAGAAGGAGCGAGACTGAGAGCGGAGACAGGGAGCTAAAAGAGAGCGAGAAGGAGCGAGACTGAGAGCGGAGAGAGGGAGTTAAAAGAGAGCGAGAAGGAGTGAGACTGAGAGCGGAGACAGGGAGTTAAAAGAGAGCGAGAAGGAGTGAGACTGAGAGCGGAGACTGGGTGTTAAAAGAGATCGAGAATGTGCGAGACTGAGAACGGAGACAGTGAGTTAATAGAGATCGAGAAGGAGCGAGACTGAGAACGGAGACAGGGTGTTAAAGGAGAGCTAGAAGGAGCGAGACTGAGAGCGGAGACGGGTATTTAAATGAGATCGAGATGGAGCGAGACTGAGAGTGGAGACGGAGAGTTAAAAGAGAGCGAGACGGAGCGAGACTGAGAGCGGAGAGAGGGAGTTAAATGAGAGCGAGAAGGAGTGAGACTCAGAGCGGAGACAGGGTGTTAAAAGAGAGCGAGAAGGAGCGAGACTGAGAGCGGAGACTGGGTGTTAATAGAGATCGAGAAGGTGCGAGACTGAGAACGGAGACAGGGAGTTAATAGAGATCGAGAAGGAGCGAGACTGAGAGCGGAGACAGGGTGTTAAAAGAGAGCGAGAAGGAGCGAGACTGAGAGCGGAGACGGGGATTTAAATGAGATCGAGATGGAGCGAGACTGAGAGTGGAGACGGAGAGTTAAAAGAGAGCGAGAAGGTGCGAGACTGAGAGCGAAGACAGAGAGTTAAAAGAGAGCGAAAAGGAGCGAGACTGAGAGCGGAGACAGGGGTTTAAATGAGATCGAGATGGAGCGAGACTGAGAGTGGAGACGGAGAGTTCAAAGAGAGCGAGATGGAGCGAGACTGAGAGCGGAGACAGGGAGTTAAATGAGAGCAAGAAGGAGCGAGACTGAGAGTGGAGACGGAGAGTTAAAAGAGAGCGAGAAGGAGCGAGACTGAGAGCGGAGACAGGGAGTTAGAAGAGATCGAGAAGGAGCGAGACTGGGAGCGGAGACAGAGAGTTAAAAGAGAGCGAGAAGGAGCCAGACTGAGAGCGGAGACAGAGAATTAAAAGAGAGCGAGAAGGAGCCAGACTGAGAGCGGAGACAGAGAATTAAAAGATACCGAGAAGGAGCGAGACTGAGAGCGGAGACAGGTAGTTAAAAGTGAACGAGATGGAGCGAGACTGAGAGCGGAGACAGGGAGTTAAAAGAGAGCGAGATGGAGCGAGACTGAGAGCGGAGACAGGTAGTTAAATGCGGGCGAGACTGAGAGGGGTGAGAGACAGTTAAAAGAGAGCGAGAAGGAGCGAGAATGTGAGCGGAGACGAAGAGTTAAAAGAGAGCGAGAAGGAGCGAGACTGAGAGCGGAGACGAAGAGTTAAAAGAGAGCGAGACGGAGCGAGACTGAGATCGGAGACGAAGAGTTAAACGAGAGCTAGAAGGAGCGAGACTGAGAGCGGAGACAGGGAGTTAAATGAGAGCGAGAAGGAGCGAGACTGTGAGCGGAATCGGAGCGTTGAAAGAGAACAAGATGGAGCGAGACAGAGCGGAGATAGGGCGTTAAAAGAGAGCGAGTTGGAGTGAGACTGAGAACGGAGACAGAGAGTTAACAGAGAGCGAGATGGAGCGAGACTGAAAGCGGAGAGAGAGAGTTAAACGAGAGCGAGATGGAGCGAGACTGAGAGCGGAGACAGGGTGTTAAAAGAGATCGAGAAGGAGCGAGACTGAGAGCGGAGACGGGGAATTAAATGAGAGCGAGAAGGAGCGAGACTGAGAGCGGAGACAGGGAGTTAAAAGAGAGCGAGAAGGAGCCAGACTGAGAGCGGAGACAGGGAGTTAAAAGAGAGCGAGAAGGAGCCAGACTGAGAGCGGAGACAGGGAGTTAAAAGAGAGCGAGATGGAGCGAGACTGAGAGCGGAGACAGAGAGTTAAAAGAGAACGAGAAGGAGCGAGACTGAGAGCGGAGACGGAGAGTTAAAAGAGAGCGTGAAGGAGCGAGACTGAGAGCGGAGACAGAGAGTTAAAAGAGAACGAGAAGGAGCGAGACTGAGAGCGGAGACGGAGAGTTAAAAGAGAGCGAGAAGGAGCGAGACTGAGAGTGGAGACAGAGAGTTAAAAGAGAGCGAGAAGGAGCGAGACTGAGAGAAGAGACAGAGAGTTAAAAGAGTGCGAGATGGAGGGAGACTGAGAGCGGAGACAGGGAGTTAAAAGAGAGCGAGATGGAGCGAGACTGAGAGCGGAGACAGAGAGTTAAAAGAGAGCGAGAAGGAGCGAGACTGAGAGCGGAGACAGAGAGTTGAAAGAGAGCGAGACGGAGCGAGACTGAGAGCGGAGACAAGGAATTAAAAGAAAGCGAGATGGAGCGAGACTGAGAGCGGAGACAGAGAGTTAAAGGAGTGCGAGAAGGAGCGAGACTGAGAGCGGATCCGAATTGTTTAATGAGAGCGAGAAGGAGAGTGACTGAGAGCGGATACAAGGAGTTAAAAGAGAGGGAGAAGGAGCGAGACTGAGAGCGGAGACAGGTAGTTAAAAGAGAGCGAGAAGGAGCGAGACTGTGAGCGGAGACAGAGAGTTAAAAGAGAGCGAGAAGGAGCGAGACATAGAGCCGAGACGGAGAGTTAAAAGAGAGCGAGAAGGAGTGAGACTGAGAGCGGAGACAGGGAGTTAAAAGAGAGCGAGAAGCAGCGAGACTGGAGGCCTGCACTGAATTTATATGCCCTTGCCGTAGTTTGGTGAAAGACAGACTTTTAAGTGTCAATTTCTGTATCTAATCTAACCTTTCTTTAATTAAGCAACAAACTTGTATTTGCCCTTTAGGTTGGGGGTAGGTGAGTTGTAGTCCAACTTTAAACCAGGGGTTAACAGGTTCTACTTGGAGCTTCCGCTAGTTAATTAGTTAACGGGCTTAAACACGTTTTGAGAAGTTGGATTCTGACAACATAAAAGCAAGTGTTGCTTTTGTGTGCACTGAAGTGCTGCTTTGGGCTGCATTAGAGTGCGTCGGTTAGAGTTTGGTGAGGGAGGGAGTTTGGTGGAGAGCGAAGGAGGTGATCCTTTCATTTTCTACCTTTTCTCAGTAAGAAGAGCACCAGCCTTGGTAAGTGGGAACTGCTAAGTATTTCTTCTGTCCTGAAGATTTGCTGAACTAGAGGAAGTAAAAGTCAAGAGAGTAATTTAAAAGTAAGTCATGATAGGGCAGATGGCGCAGTGGAATGCTCCTCCTGTGCGATGATGGATGTCAGGGACACCTCCAGTGTCCACGGCGACCAGGTAAGTGTACAGGGAGCCTCTCCAGCTGTAACTCCTCGAAATCTGTGTTTGGGTGCTGGAGCTTTGCCTGGAGTCACTGTGGATCATCCAGGAGAATGAGATCTTTGTGGATAGCAGGTGCAGTGAGGTCCTCACGCCACAGGTCAAGAGTGCACAGGCAAGAGAGGGAATAGGTGACTGTCAGACAGAGTAGTGGCACTAGTCAGGCAGTGCAGGAGTCCCCTGGGTCCATCCCCCTCGCTAACAGATTCTCCATTTTGGATGGGGCTGGGGGAGATGGTTTCTCTGGGGAATGCACCACGAAAGGCTTGGCTGCACAGAGGGTAGGAGAGAAAAGAGTGGGAGGGCAGTGGTGATAGGGGATTCTATCATAAGGGGAACAGGTAGACGTTTCTGCGGCCACAGATGTGAATCCAGGATGGTACGTTGCCTCCCTGGTGTCAGGGTCAAGGATGTCACAGAGCGGCTGCAGGACATTCTTCTGGGGGAGGGTGATCAGCTAGAGGTCGTGGTCCACATTGGTACCAACGACATTGGTAAAAAGAGGGATGAGGTCCTGAAAGCAGAATGTAGCGAGCTAGGAAATAAATTAAAAAGCAGGACCTCAAAGGTAATAATCTCAGGATTACTCCCAGTGCCACGTGCTAGCAAGATCAGGAATAGGAGAATAGACCAGATGAGTGCATGGCTAGAGACGTGGAGTAGGAGGGAGGGATTTAGATTCCCGAGGCATTGGAACTGATTTTGGGGAAGATGGGACCTTGCAGAAGCTGGACAGGCCGAACCTTGGCAGGACCTGGACCAATACCCTCACAGGGGTATTCGCTAGGACGGTGGGGGAGAGTTTAAACTAGACTGTCAGGGGGATGGGAACCTGAGCTGGGAGACAGAAGAGAGGGAAACAAAGATAGGAATGAAAGAGAGAAAAGTAGAAAGCAAAAGCGGAAGGCAGACGAAACAAGGACTATCAGCAAATAGGGCCATAGTACAAAAAAAAAATGCATAAAAATGTTAAAAAGACAAGTCTAAAGGCACGGTATCTGAATGCATGGAGCATTCACAATGAGGTAGGTGAATTAACAGAGCAAATAGATGTAAACGGGTACAATGTGATTGTAATTACAGAGACAGGGCTGCAGGGTGACCAAGGCTGGGAACTGAGTATCCAAGGATACTCGATAGTTAGGATACTCGATAGTTAGGATACTCGATAGTTAGGATACCCGATATGTAGGATACTCGATATTTAGGACAGACAGGCAAGGAGGAAAAGGAGATGGTGTAGTGTTGTTAGTTAAGGATGAAATCAGTGCGATAGTGAGAGAGGGTATTGGCTCAGAAAATCTAGATGTAGAAACAGTCTGGGTGGAGCTGAGAAGCAACAAGGGGAGGAAAATATTATTGGGAGTTGTCTATAGGCCTCCAAACAGTAGTGATAAGGTAGGGGGCAGCATTAAACAGGAGATTAGAGATGCATGTACCAAGACTGCTACAGTGATGATGGGTAACTTTAATCTACATAGAGACTGGACAAGCCAAATCAGCAATAATACTGTGGTGGATGAATTCCTGGAATATGTATGAGATTTTTTTTAAACCAGTATGTCAAGGAAGCATTTGCTTCTTCTGCAAAACACTTTAAAACTGTGCCTTCTGGTCCTTGATCCGTTTACTATAAGACCATAAGATCCAGGAGCAGAAGTAGGCCATTCGGCCCATCGAGTCTGCTCTGCCATTCAATGAGATCATGGCTGATCTGCTAATCCTCAACTCCACTTTCCTGCCTTTTCCCCATAACCCTTGATTCCCTTACTGATTAAAAATCTGTCTATCTCAGCCTTGAATATACTTAATGACCCAGCCTCTACAGCCCTCTGCGGTAAAGAATTCCACAGATTCACTACCCTCTGAGAGAAGAAATTCCCCCTCATCTCTGTCTTAAATGGGCGCCTCCCCTTACTCTGGTCCTAGACTCTCCCCCAAGGGCTCTCAGCATTTACCCTGTCAAGCCCCCTAAAAATCTTATATGTTTCAATAAGCTTGCCTCTGTTTCTTCTAAACTCCACTGAGTACAGGCCCAACCTACTCAACCTCTCATCATATGAAAATCCCTCCATACCTAGTTGACAAGTGGGAACAATTTCTCCCTATCTACTCTGCCCAGACCCCTCATAATTTTAAAAACTTCTATCAAGTCTCTTCTCAGCCTTCTCCTCTCCAAGGAAAACAGTCCCAGCCTCCCCAATCTTTCCTCATAACTGAAGTGTCTCATCCCTGGAACCATTCTCGTAAACCTCTTCTGCACTCTCTCCAATGCGTTCACATCCTTCCTATAGTGTGGCCCCCAGAACTGTACACAATACTCCAGCTGAGGTCTAACCAGTGTCTTATATAAGTTCATCATAACCTCCCTGCTCTTGTACTCTATGCCCCTATTAATGAAGCCTAGGATACTGTATGCTTTAGATACAGCTCTCTCTACCTGTCCTGCCACCTTTAATGACTTATGTACATATACACCCAGGCCTCTCTGCTCCTGCACACCCTTCAGAATAGTATCCTTTATTTTATACTGTCTCCCCATGTTCTTTGTACCAAAATGTACCACCTCACACTTCTCTGCATTGAACTTCATCTGCCACCTATCTGCCCACTCCACCAATGTGCCAATGTCTTTTTGAAGTTCTACACTGTCCTCCTCACAGTTTACAATTCTCCCAAGTTTTGTGTCTTCCACAAACTTTGAAATTGTCCCCTGCACACCAAGATCTAGATCATTTATATATATATCTGGAAAAGCAAGAGTCCCAATACCGACCTCTGGGGAACTCCACCACAAACCTCCTTCCAGTCTGAAAAATACCCATTAACCATTACTCTCTGTTTCCTATCCCTCAGCCAATTTTGTATCCACATTGCTTCTGTCCTTTTTATTCCATGACCTATAACTTTCCTCACAAGTCTGTTGTGCTGTTGTGTGGCACTGTATTGAACGCCTTTTGGAAGTCCATATACACCACACCGACAGCCTTGCCCTCATCAACCATCTCGGTTACCTCTTCAAAAGCCTCCAGCAAGCTGATTAGACACGATTTTCCTTTAACAAATCCACGATGACTCTTCCGAATCAAACCACATTTTTCCATGTGACTATTAATTCCATCCTGAATAATATATCGCCGATCCTTCACTGTCACTGGGTCAAAATCCTGGAACTCCCTCCCTAACAGCACTGTGGGTGTACCTACACCACATGGGCTGCAGCGGTTCGAGAAGGCAGCTCACCACCACCTTCTCAAGGGCAACTGGGGATGGGCAATAAATGTGGGCCCAGCCAGCGACGCCCACATCCCGTGAATGAATTAAAAAAACAATTAACCAATTGTAAACGAAGGAGAAAGAATAGAGCGACATACAGATAGGGTGGGAGGAAGTAAGTTGGGAGGAAGGCCATGTGGAGCATGAACTCTGGCATAAGACATTGGGCTGAATGGTCTGCTTCTGTGCTGTAATCCCTACGCAGTTCAATGCTCTATTTGTTTTGATGTTGTACCTCCCACAATGACTCTGCGTTGAGTCTGTTAATATTCCTTGATCGCTTTCAACCTCACCTTTCTTCATCATTCCAATCAATCCTGACAAAAGGAGTCCGCCGCTGAGAAAGCACATCCGTTTGGCCTTTCCTCTGTGTAAGCTCGCGTTATATTGTTACACGCTCTGCACTCCGATAGAATCGAGGGGTAGAAGAGATTTCGGGGGGGGTGGGGGGTGGGGGGTGGGGGGTGGGGGGAGGGAGCGGGAACGGAGACTGGTTCCCAAAAGCTCCCAGGCCAGAGGATGACACTTATTTTGTTTGAAATGTTGTTGCCAGGCTGTCACGTTACCCTCAAAAGAAAAACCTGGATGACCTTTGCCAATGATGCAAGAGCCTCCTGGGGCCAGTAGAAGTATGTACATCTCCTGTGTGGCCAGGAGCACCTGTCAAGAGGCATTCAGATAGGTGTGAGCTTGGGCTGCCTGAACACCATCCTCCTCAATTCTTTTTAAACTATCCAAGACCATTGAGGTCTTTAAAATGAGAAGAGATTTGAAAGTCTAATACAGACGATAAGACCATAAGACCTAGGAGCAGAAATTAGGCCATTCTGCCCATCGAGTCTGCTCCGCCATTCAATCATGGCTGATAAGTTTCTCAACCCCATTCTCCCGCCTTCTCCCCGTAACCTTTGATCCCCTTACCAACCAAGAACCTATCTATCTCGGTATAGCCTCCATTAGGGGCATATCTGGTACCAGGGGCTACAATTAACCAGCACCTTCCCCAACAGCAACTAGGAACGAACAATAAATACTGACCTTACCAGCAGTGCCCATATCCCAACCAATCATGAATCAATAAGACATTGTAAAATTTGTGACCAGCTCTCCTGGGGACGTTGAGTCCTGGTCAGCCTCTGGGTACCATCCCACCCCTCCTTCCACCCCCAAACTGGTCCCACTGACCATGCCCCAGGGCATTGGGCGACAGGCTGAGACGAAGGCAGTCGGGATGGGCAGTTCAGAGGGCGATGATGGTGTGAAATGGACATCCCAGACAAGACAGGGTGCGGGGAGTGGGCACGGTCTTAAAAATGAAGACCAGGTCATCCGGGAGGGAAATCAGGAAGCAGTTCTCAGCAATAGGTTAGTGGAAATCTGGGACCCTCTCCTCCCAAACGGCTGCGGATGCTTGGGGTCAGTTGGAGTTTTCAAGGTGGATTTCTATGGATTTTTGTTGGGCAAGAGTAACAGGGAGTATGGAGCAAAGTTACATAAACAGGTTTGAGGCTAAGATCAGCTAGGATCGAACTGATTGGCAGAGCAGGCTCAAGGCTGTGAATGCTTCCTCCTAATCTTTTGTAACAGGTTTGACTGGCTGTTTGGCCTCCTCCTGTTCCTGTGTAAGAAGCTCGAGGGGTTGAATGGCCTCCCCCTGTTCCTTTGTAACAGGTTCAAGGGACTGAATGGCCTCCTTCTGTTCCTTTGTAACAGGTTCAAGGGGTTGAATGGCCTCCTCCTGTTCCTGTGTGACAGGCTCAATGGGCTGAATGGCCTCCTCCTGTTCCTGTGTAACAGACTAGAGGGTTGAATGGTCTCCTCTGGTTTCTGTGTAACAGGCTCAAGGGGCTGAATAGTCTCCTACTTAGTTGGTAAAGAGCTTCAAGGTAAATCACACAGGTTGGGTGTATCATGTGGGGCTGGGTGTACCGTGTGGGGCTGGGTGTACCGTGTGGGGCTGGGTGTACCGTGTGGGGCTGGGTGTACCCTGTCCGGCTGGGTGTACCCTGTCCGGCTGGGTGTACCCTGTCCGGCTGGGTGTACCGTGTCGGGTTGGGTATATTGTCTTTATTGGGTTTATTGTATCAGGGTAGGTGTACAGTGTCAGGTTGGGAGTATTGTCCTGTTGCATGTATTGTGTCACATTGGGAGTATTATGTTTAAGTTGCTTATATTGTGTGATGTTCTGAGGATTGTGTCGGGTTTGGTGTATTGTGAGTTTGGGTGTATTGCGTCGGGCAGGGAGTTGTGGTAATATGTGGTGTAATACACCTTTAAGAGACTGTGAGCAGGCTGACCATGTGACTGTAAAACCCAATAGCTGTGTAGTGTGGGCTACCATGTTAATGTTAGTCTCGAGTAGGGTCTAGTTGGGGAAGGTTACATCATGTTTGTGCTCTGTTGTCTGTGTAAATAAATAGCATGTGCTTCATTTCATATTGGTCTCTGTCTGCAGTATTTTGTAATCAACTTGTCTGCCAACAGATAAGCGTGCAACTGGTTCTTCAGCAAAGTGACCCATAGTAAAACATAACCGCTGTATTGTGTCGGCCTGGCTGTATTGAGTTAGGTTGGCTGTATTGTCTTGTATTGTTTGTTTTGTTTCATGTTGGTTGTATTGTCTTGGGTTGGGTGCAATGTGTGGGGTTGCATGTTCGTATTGTGTCAGGTTGGGAGTATTGTGTTGGTTTGGGTGTATTTTGTCAGGTTGGGTGTACTGTGTCACATCATATCACATTCCCGCCAAATTTCATGTTGTCAACAATCTTGGAAATATTACATTTTGTTCCCTCATCCAAATCATTGATATATGTTGTGAGTAGCTGGGGCCCAAGCACTGAGGTACCCCACTAGTCACTGCACACCACTCCAAAAAAGACCCGTTTATTCCTACTCTCTGTTTCCTGTCTGCTAACCAATTCTCAATCCATGCCAATATATTACCCCCAGTCCCATGCGCTTTAATTTTACACACTAACCTCTGATGTGGGACTTTATCAAAAGCTTTCTGAAAATCCAAATACACCACATCCACTGGTTCTCCCTTATCTATTCTGCTAATTACGTCTCCAAAAAACTCCATTAGGTTTGTCAAACATGATTTCCCTTTCATAAATCCGTGTTGACTTTGTCTAATCAGGTTGATATTTTCTAAGTGTCCTGTTATCACACCCGTTATAATAGACTCTAGCATTTTCCCTACCACTGAGGTTAGGCTAACAGGTCTGTAATTCAGAGTTTTCTCCCTCCCTCCTTTTTTAAATAGTGGGGTTACATTTGCCACCCTCCAATCTGCCGAGACTGTTCCAGAATCCGTAAAAATTTTGGAAGATGACAACCAACACATCCACTGTTCCCATGGCCACCTGCTTTAGTACCCTGGGATGTAGATTATCAGACCCTGGGGATTTATCAGCTTTCAATCCCATTAATTTCTCCAGCACTATTGTTTTAATAATACTAATTTCCTTCAATTCCTCCTTCTCACCAGACCCTTGGCTTTTTAAAAAATTCATTCATGGGATGTGGGCATTGCTTGTTGGGCCAGCATTTATTACTCATCCCTGGTTGCCCTTGAGAAGGTGGTGGTGAGCTGCCTTCTTGAACCGCTGCAGTCCATGTGGTGTAGGTACACCCACAGTGCTGTTAGGGAGGTAGTTCCAGGATTTTGACCCAGCGACAGTGAAGGAACGGCGATATATTTCCAAGTCAGGATGGTGAGTGACTTGGAGGGGAACTTCCAGGTGGTGGTGTTCCCATCTATCTGCTGCCCTTGTCCTTCTAGATGGTAGTGGCCGTGGGTTTGGAAGGTGCTGTCTAAGGAGCCTTGGTAAGTTGTTGCACTGCTTCTTGTAGATGGTACACACTGCTGCTACTGTGCGTTGGTGGTGGAGGGAGTGAATATTTGTGGATGTGGTGCCAATCAAGCGGACTGCTTTGTCCTGGATGGTGTCAAGCTTCTTGAGTGTTGTGGGAGCTGCACTCATCCAGGCAAGTGGGGAGTATTCCATTCCCTGGTATTTCTGGGGTTGGCTGTATTGTGCCAGGGTGGGCAGTATCATGCCGGGTTGGATGTATTTTAGGAATATTTGCAATACCAGCACGAGTCGGCCATCCAGCACCTTGATTCTGCTCTGCCGTTAAAGAGGGTCAAGTCTGCTCTTCTGGTTCTTTTTGACTCCTATAATTTATTGGGAGATTGTTATATTTTTTGTGTTGCTCTTTGTTGCAATAATATCGTTTTAGATCCTGATGTTCCCGTGTATATTAGAGTTTCTGTTTCTTGGCTATGGTGTTTTTGTGCTGAAATCGAATTAGCCATGGAAATTGACAGCAGTGTCAGAGGTCATTCGGCCCATTGTAAAAGAGTAATCGGGCATCATGTCACTTTCTAGCTCTTGGGCCATAGGCTTGTGGGTTACAATAATGAGGGTTTCTGCCTCTGGAACCCATTCAGATGATGAGTTCCAGATCCCCATCACCCTCTGGGTAAAAATATTTCCTCAACTCCCCTCTAATCCTTCAAGCAATTACTTCATATCTATCTCTCTGGTTACTGACCTCCTCGCCAAGTCATGGGTCCTTCCTATCCTCTCTACCTAGACCCCCCCCATAATTTTATAGACCTCAATTAAACCTCCCCTCAGCCTCACCTGTTCCAAAGAAATCAATCCCAGTTTATCCAAACATCCTAATAGTTACAATACTCCATTCATGGCAATATCCTCATAAATCTCCCCGGTATGCTGTCTAATCTGATCCCAACCTTCCTGTAAGGTCGTAACCAGAACTGTTTACAGTATACTAGCTGTGGCCTAATTAGTGATTTTAGCGTTTTAGACAGCTCTAATATAACCTCCCTGCTCTTATATTCTTTGTCCTGCCTAATAAATTATCCTGTTTGCCATCTTAACCATTAACCACCTTCTTAATCACCTTACCTACGGGTCCTGTTATCTTTAGGAATCCGTAGATATATACACTCTAAGGTCCATCCCTCTGTTCCTCTACACTTTTCAGTACACTCTCACTTATTATGTATTGTCTTGTTTGCTCTTCCACAAATGCACTATCTCACACAAGTTTGGATCGAGCTCCATTTGCCATTTTGCTGCCCACCTGTCCGGTCCATTGATCTCTTCCTGCAGTCTACAGCTTCCTTCCTCACTATCAACCTGCAGCCAACTTTTGCATCATCTGCAAAGTTCCTGACTATGCCCTCTACATCAAGGGAGCCAGTACTGAATCCTGCAGAATCCCACTGGAGACAGCCTTCCAGTTACAAAAGTACCTGTAGGCCATTACCCTTTCCTTCCTGTTACTGAGACAATTTTGGATCCCACTTGTCACTTTGCCTTGGATTCCATGGGCTTGTAATTTTCTGACCAGTTTGCTACAAAAACCTTGTAAAATGCAAATAGACGACATCAAACGTGCTACCCTCGTTGACACAGAAACAGATTCTCTGCATGTACTCGATTAAAACGGCTCCCTACTACAAGTACATTCCTTCTACTCCCCCCCTCCCTCTGCACCTTGGTTCCATGGTCAGTTTGCTGATCCTCCCTGCAGTCCCTCCTCTCACCTACACAAGCTGAAAACATCGGACCTTGGACAAGTGCAAGGGCTGAGGCTTCTCCATTGGCTGAAGAATCTAGAACAAGGAGTCAGAGACTCAGACTAAGAGGTTGGTCATTTAGGACTGAGATGAGGAGAAATGTCTTCACCTAAAGGGTTGTGAACCTTTGGGATTCTAGTCCCAGTAATGATGCTTGTTATAAAGACTCACCTGGTTCACCAATGTCCTTTAGGGAAGGAAATCTGCCGTCCTTACCTGGCCTGGCCTACATGTGACTCCAGACCCACAGTAATGTGGCTGACTCTTAACTACCCCCCCTGAAATGGCCGAGCAAGCCATTCAATTCAAGGGCAATTAAGGATGGGAACAAATGCTGGCCTTGCCAGTGATGCCCACATTCCATAAACGAATAAAAGAAAATGTCTGTAATCCTTTTTCAAACATCTTTTGAAAGTCCATTTACACATTATCCATATTGTCCTCATCGACCCTTTCAGTTCCCTCTCATCAGGGAACCCAGACAAGTTAACCAATCAAGATTTCCCTTTAGCAAATGGGTGTTGATTCTCGTTTATTAGTCCATACTTTTGCAAGCTGAAATTCATTTTGTCCTGAATTATTGTGCCTAAAAGACTCTCCAGCATAATATTAGGCTGACTGACCTGTTGTTACCAGTCTTATCCCTCTCCCCTTATTTGAACAGGGCTGTAACATTTACAATCTTCTGGTCCTCTGGCATCATTCTCCCATCATATTGGAAGACCTGTGGCCAGAGCCTCTGAAATTTCTCTTTCTCCCCTCAATAACCTCAGAAGCATCCCATGTGGACCCGGTAACTTGAGTGCTGCCACATTTTTAAATACTGATTCTGTTTTTCTCAAATCCAATAGTGCTGCTGCCTCTTTCTTTATTATGACTTTGCCAGCGTCCTTTCCTCTAGTGAAGGAAGATGTAAAGAACGGAGTAAATGGGCCATGGCGCACAGCTCCACTAGAAGATAGCCTTGTCCCAGCCTACCTTTCACTATTTTATGCACTTATGAAATTGATCAGCAAAGTGATGGTAGGTGTCATCGACAGTACTTTCAAGGAACACTTACTCAGCAATAACCTGCTCACCAACGCTCAGTGTGGGTTCTGCCAGTTGTACTCTGCAGGTCAACCACGGACAAAAGAGCTGTATCCCAGAAGCAAGCTGAGAATGACTGGCCTTGGCATAAGAACATAAGAAATAGGAACAAGAGTAGGCCATTTGGCCCCTCAGGCCTGTTCAATGAGGCAGCATTTAACCAAGTCTGGTATCAAGGAGTCCCTGTGAAATTGGAGTCGATGGGAATCAGGGGGAAAACTCTCCACTGGTTGGAGCCATACCTAGCACAAAGGAAGATAACTATGGTTGTTGGAGATCAATCATCTCAGTCCCAGGACATTACTGCAGGAGTTCCTCAGGGTAGTGTCCTCGGCCCAACCATCTTCAGCTGCTTCATCAATGGCCTTTACTCCATCATAAGGTCAGAAGTGGGGATGTTCAGTTCCACTCACAATTCATCAGGTAATTCATAGGAGCCTGCTCTGCCATTCAATAAGATCATGGCTGATCTGATTGTAACCTCAACCCCACATTCCTGCCTACCCCCGATAACCTTTCACCCCCTTGCTCATCAAGAATCTATCCAGCTCTGCCTTAGGTTTAGCGAGTGGGCTGCTTCTACTGCCTTTTCAGAAAGAGAGTTCTAAAAGCTCACCACCCCTTGAGAGAAAAAAATTCTCCTCATCTCAGTCATAAATGGGTGACCCCTTATTTTTAAACAGTGACCCCTAGTCCTAGATTCTCCCACAAGAGGAAAAATCTTCTCCACATCCACCCTGTCCAGACCCCTCAGGATCTTTATATGTTTCAATCAACTCGCCTCTTACTCTTCTAAACTACACCACGTGGACTGCAGTGGTTCAAGAAGGCAGCTCACCACCACCTTCTCAAGGGCAACTAGGGATGGGTAATAAACGCTGGCCTAGCCAGAGAAGCCCACATCCCGTGAATGAATGAAAAAAAAGACTTGGGCCAGGATTTTCCGGCCCTGTTGTGGGTGAGGCGGTGCCCCAGTCTGAAGTCCATTGACCTGCGGTGAGACCGGAAGATTCCGGTGGTGGGCCGGTGCGGAAAATCCCACCCATTGATTTTTATTTTATGTTACCTGCTAATCTATTCCCATACTCTCTCTCTCTGCCCCTCAACCCCTCAATTACTTCCTTTTTTTAGATCTCCTCTGTACTTAGCTTGGTTTTCCACAATATTATGAGCCTTACAATTAGACCATAAAACATAGGAGCAGAAATTAGGCCATTCGGCCCATCGAGTCACTCTCCGCCATTCAATCATGGCTGATAAGTTTCTCAACCCCATTCTCCCGCCTTCTCCCCGTAACCTTTGATCCCCTTACCAATCAAGAACCTATCTATCTCGGTCTTAAATACACTCAATGACCTGGCCTCCACAGCCTTCTGTGGCAATGAATTCCATAGATTCAACACTCTCTGGCTAAAGAAATTTCTCCTCATCTCTGTTCTAAAAGGTCTTCCCTTTACTCTGAGGCTGTGCCCTCGGGTCCTAGTCTCTCCTACTAATGGAAACATCTTCCCCACGTCCACTCTATCCAGGCCTTTCAGTATTCTGTAAGTTTCAATCAGATCCCCCCCTCATCCTTCTAAACTCCATCGAGTATAGACCCAGAGTCCTCAAACATTCCTCAGCCTTTCATTCCTAGGATCGTTCTTGTGAACCTCCTCTGGACCCTCTCCAGAGCCAGCACATCCTTCCTGAGATACGGGGCCCAGAATTGCTCACAATATTCTAAATGTGGTCTGACCAGAGCCTTATAAAGCCTCAGCAGCACATCACTGCTTTTATATTCTAGTCCTCTCGAAATAAATGCCAACATTGCATTTGCCTTCCTAACTAACGACTCAACCTGCAAGTTAACCTTAAGAGAATCTGGGAAAGCTGCCTTCTGTCAGATTTCTGTTAGGTTCCCCCAAGTTATTAATTGATAGGATTTGTGGTTTTTTTCGGGTTTGTCGTACCTTTGGAAAAAATGACTTTCTAACATGCTGCCAGATTGTTTTGATTCACGGCAGAGTTTACGTTCAGCGATATGGCAAATGACTTTGAGTGAGAAAGCACTTCTTAAAACTAGCGCAGTTTGTTTCCAGATCACCAGCTGTGCCCAACATTGAGACTCCCAGATGCCCTGTGGAGGGCACTGCGCCACTTGGATCGCCCAGCTGCAGCATCTTCCAGTCTACCCGCCCCCATGGCAACCCCGGGAGGGTAGAACATTGACTGGCGGCATCCGTTAGCTGTTTTACACAAAATCTGACCAGTTATATCCTATATGTTGTGATTCTTGCTATATTGTTGAGACCTAATTAGCTAAATGAAAACAAAGTAAAGATGACCAGGCAGGTGGATACACGTGCGATCCACGGCAACCACATCTGCAGCGAGCGTCTGCAGCTGGAGGAACTTGAGCTCCCAGCCGGATGAGCTGGAGTCTGACATTTGGATGGTGCGGTGTATCAGGGAGGGGGAATGTCACCTGGATAGCTTGTTCCAGGAGGCAGTCACACCTCTCAGGCTGGGCACTTGAGATCCGGTCTGTGGTCAAGGACAAGAGGGTGTCACTTGTAAGAGGGGCAGATATGGGGATGCAGAAGGTAACAATAGCGGAGTGTCGGCTCAACAGGTTCGAGGTTCTTGCAGCTTGTGTGGGCGGGAGTAAGGACTGCAGGGAGGATGAACAAACTGACCACAGCACCATTGGTGCAAGGGGCCATTCAAGTGGCTGATGTAAAGGAGAATGTAGTTGTATCAGGGGGATAGTATAGTTAACGGGGTAGATACTGTTCTCTGCAGCTGTGAGTGTGAGTCCAGACGGCTGTGTTGCCTGCCCGGTGCCAGGGTTAAGGAGATCTCCTCAGGGCTGGAGAGGAACTTGGAGTAGGAGGGGGAGGGATCCAGTTCTCATGGCCCACATGGGTACCAATGGCATAGGTAGGACGAAGAAAGAGGTTCTGCTGAGTGAATATGAGCAGCTAGGGATTAATTAAAAAGCAGAACCACAAAGGTAATAATATGGGGGTTACTACCTGAGTCACGAGCAAATTGGGGTAGCTAAATAAGATTAGAGAGGTAAATACATGGCTCAAAGATCGGTGTGGGAACAATCCATTTCAATTTTTTGTCATTCATGGGGATGTGGGTGTCACTGGCTAGGCCAGCGTTTATCACCCATCCCTAATGCCCTTGTTCAGGAGGCTTTTTAAGAGTCAACCACATTGCTGTGGTTCTGGAGTCACATGTAGGCCAGACCAGCTAAGGACGGCAGATTTCCTTCCCTAAAGGACATTTGTGAACCAGATGGGTTTTTACAACAATCAGCAACGGTTTCATGGTCCTATTAGGCTTTTTAATTCCACATTTTTATTGAATTCAAATTTCACCATCCGCTGTGCGTGGGATTTGAACCCGGGACCCCAGAGCATTACCCTGGGTCTCGGGATTACTGGTCCACTGACAATACCACATGCCACCAGTACTGGGAAAAGGGGGAACTGTACAGTTGGGACAGGCTTCACCTGAATCGCGCTGTGACCAATGTTCCGGCGATGGATCTAATGTTAGGTCCACAGCCAGTGTTAGTTGCTGTGCAAACCAAGTCCTAGAGGGAAACTTGGCTTAGGGACCATAACCGTTTTTTTGGTATTTTGAGAACAAGAAGAAGATGTATCGATCTCAGCAGTAAGAGGTCCAGTAACACTTTTGGGATTTTAAAAAAATTAAAAGTAAAAGTTTTATTAACAAGAATAAAAGAAAAGTTAAGCACACAAGATTAAAGTTACACAAGGTTAGTCTTATGAAAACATTCCCCAAAAAAACTCTCTACTTGTCAAACCCACAAGTAAATGCCTTCCAGGCAGCACTCCCTTATAGATCACAACAAAAACAAAAAGATGCTGGAAAAACTCAGCAGGTCTGACAGCATCTGTGGAGAGAAAGACAGAGTTAACCTTTCGAGTCCGTATGACCCTTCTTCAGACTCTTCTTCTTGCCTTTACTCCCTTAATAGATGTTTAAGTATGAAATCCAGTAATATTACACAAGGCAAGCGGCTGTAGCTTCAATAAAGACGTACTACATGACCTTTATCCTCTTCCACTCTCTGGTGGAAGCCATTTCAGAATAAAACCGTTTGCTGCAGCCCAAGACTTTTCTGGCTTGACTGGATGGGTGATTCAAACTGCGTCCTCTCCCAGCCCAGAGCTCCATCTATCTCAACAGCTCAAACAGCTCCAGCTATCTCCAGCTCAACAGCTATCCACAGTAACTCTAATATACATTTTTCCCCTTTCATCTTGGGTCATAAGACATAAGACATAGGAGCAGAAATTAGGCCATTCGGCCCATCGAGTCTGCTCCGCCATTCAATCATGGCTGATAAGTTTCTCAACCCCATTCTCCCGCCTTCTCCCCGTAACCTTTGATCCCTTTACCAATCAAGAACCTATCTATCTCGGTCTTAAATACACTCAATGACCTGGCCTCCACAGCCTTCTGTGGCAATGAATTCCATAGATTAGCTAAAGAAGTTTCTCCTCATCTCTGTTCTAAAAGGTCTTCCCTTTACTCTGAGGCTGTGCTCTCAGGTCCTAGTCTCTCCTACTAATGGAAACATCTTCCCCACGTCCACTCTATCCAGGCCTTTCAGTATTCTAAGTTTCGATCAGATCCCCCCTCACTCTTCTAAACTCCATCGTCCAGAGTCCTCAAACGTTCCTCATATGTTAAGCCTTTCATTCCTGGGATCATTCTCGTGAACCTCCTCTGGACCCTCTCCAAGGCCAGAACATCCTTCCTGAGATACGGGGACAAAATTGCTCACAATATTCTAAATGTGGTCTGACCAGAGCCTTATAAAGCCTCAGCAGCACATCCCTGCTTTTATATTCTAGTCTTCTTGAAATAAATGCCAACATTGCATTTGCCTTCCTAACTACCAACTCAACCTGCAAGTTAACCTTAAGAGAATCCTGGACTAGGACTCCCAAGTCCCTTTGCACTCCAGATTTCTGAATTCTCTCCCCATTTAGAAAATAGTCTATGCCTCTATTCTTCCTCCCAAAGTCCATTGCTCTCACACCTCTTTGAAACTCAAACCCTTCCAAATATAAGGTCAATCTTGTTTCAATCTTGCCTTTGCTTTTGGCTCAATAAAATATAATATCCCCACTACTGTTTACCTATGGATTACCTCCTGAAAGATGCAAACATGTTTCTCGTTATGTCTGACTCTCCTTTGATGTTCAACCAAACGCTCAACTTACCGAAAAATGCAAATGTTATATCTAACCTATTTACTTGTACTTCAAACTTAACACCTCTATCCTAGTCATGTTTCAAACCCCCCCAGACAGCCTGACTCCTATAAAACTCTGCCCAGCTTAGTTAAATCACACACACACACACATACGCCCAGCCAGCTTTACAGAATAACACAATATTCCTCAAAATATTAAAAAAACACATAGTGAGGGTTTTAAACTAAATTGTGGTGGTGGGAGTGGGGGAGTGATCACATGAAGGGAAGTTTGGAAAGTTAAAGAGGAAGGGCAAGGCAATCATAATACAATCAGCAGAGTCAATATAATTTTGTGAAAAGGAAATTGGGTTTGACAATTTATTAGAGTTCTTTGGTGATGTAACAAGCAGGGTGGATAAAGGGGAGCCAGTAGATGTAGTGTATTTGGATTTCCAAAAGGCATTCGATAAGGTGCCACATAGAAGGTTGCTGTAGAAGATAAGAACTCATGGTGATGGGGTTGATATATTAGTGTGGATAGAGGATTAGTTAACTAACAAGATAAGTGGGTCATTTTGAGGTTAGGTGTTCTTGTACGTGAATTCCAAAAAAAAAAGCATGCAGAAGAGCAAGTAATTAGGAAGGCAAGAGGAATGAAGTTAGGAGCACTAAAGAGTTGGCTTGGCAATAAACCAGCTTTAACCAAGAGACCTGCCTGGATTAATTCTTCCACCACAACCTCTTATTGTGAGCAACATGGTAGCAGAGGGTGAACTTTAAGCTTTGCTGATGGATTGCTGTATATGAAGCTTTCTGTCTCACTCTTCTGAGGGAAAAGAAGTATACTGCGAGGGGGGGGTGGAATATAAAAGTAGGGGAGCTTTGCTGCAGTTTTATAAAGCCTTGGTGAGACCACACCTGGAGTATTTTGTGCAGATTTGGTCTCCTTGTATAAAGAAGAATGTTCTTGCCATAGGGGGAGTGCAATGAATGTTCACCAGACTGATTCCAGCGATGGCAGGATTGTCCTGTGAGGTGAGATTGAGGAAACTGGGCCTATATTCTTTCGAGTTTAGAAAAATGAGAGGTCAAAATTCCTAACAGGACTTGACAGGGTGAATGCAGAGAGGGTGAGGAGGGGGGGGAGGTGGAGGCATCTAGAACCAGGGGACACAGTCTCAGAATAAGAGGTAGACCACTTAAGACTGAGTTGAGGAGGAATGTCTTCACTCAGAGGGTAGCAAACCTTTGGAATTCTCTACCCAGAGGGTTGTGGAGGTTCCGTCATTGAGTATATTGAAGATATAGGTTTGGCCTAGCTGAGACTGGCCGGATGCTGGCATAGTGATTAATTAGTGTAATCAATGTTATTAATTAGCGGCGGATTGAATCGGTGATGACCAGGCAGACTGTGGTGCGCTGAAGGTTTCTGTCCCCCGAGAGCAACTGGCTGCTGAAGGAATTGTTCAGACTCCGTAGTGGAATTTAGTGGAGACAGATTCATTCCCTCTCACTCAGCGTCACAGGCCTTTTTCTCTAGTATCACCCGCTTGCTCCCACAGCGCTGGCTTTCCGTGACATCACTTCCCCCACCCTCTCCCGGAATACGTCCAGCCAGAGTTGGCGAACCTGAATGTGGGTGTCACTGGCTGGGCCAGCATTTATTGCCCATCCCTAGTTGCCCTTGAGAAGGTGGTGGTGAGCTGCCTTCTTGAACCGCTGCAGTCCATGTGGTGTAGGTACACCCACAGTGCTGTTAGGGAGGGAGTTCCAGGATTTTGACCCAGTGACAGTGAAGGAACGGCGATATATTTCCAAGTCAGGATGGTGAGTGGCTTGGAGGGGAACTTCCAGGTGGTGGTGTTCCCATCTATCTGCTGCCCTTAAGTAAAGGTGCTATATAAAATGTATGTTGTTGTTGTTGTTTTTAGTGTATCATTTGTTCACGCAATGATTCTATTTCATTTTGCCTTTGTGTTTTAGGTTAAGGTCTGGTTCCAGAACCGACGCACAAAGCAGAAAAAAGACCAGAGCAAAGACTGTGATAGCCGTTCCCCCGGCACGTCCGAATCCATCGCCACCTGTAACATCCTGAGGCTTCTGGAACAAGGAAGGTTGTTGTCCATCCCTCCAGCTCCCAGTTTGCTCAGTCAAGGACCCAGCCCTCTGGGATCTCCGGCGGGTAATGGCTGTGGCCTGGCATCCTCCAGCAGCAGTTCGCCTAGGCTGACCGGCGCTTCTTTCAGCCTCTCTGCACCTTCCCAGACCTCCTCCTCCCCTCACCACCAGGCCGGCGCTTCTCCGTGCTTCTTGAGCCCGGCACTAGGCAGTGCCCTGGAACTGTCCGCCGTCTATGGAGTGGGTACATCAGCTTTCGAGCCTTACGCACAGACGGAAAAGAAAGACAGCGCCACAGACAAAAGGCCAAGCTCGTAGAGAGACAGAGAGAGTGGCGGGGAGGGGAAGAAAAGAGATTCTGTCAACGCCTTCCTGTTGAATCTTGTGTTTGAGTTGTTACAATGTTCAGTCGATGTGGTGGTGATTCCAATGCAGGTTCCTACTCTTATGGCACAGCCAATGGCAGCGATAAAGAACCAAATGAAATCTGTTCAATTGCTCTCTTGGCAACGACCAGCACCACACAGTTCACAGGTCAAGGGTCAGGCCGTTGGATCCCATTGTCCATCCCGCTGTTATTAAATGACTGCAGTGTCCATTCCACTCGTGCTGTGGAATGAACTGGCTCTTGAACTCTGGTCTGAAGTATTCCCTCACGCCCCCACCCTCTGCCTCTCTGTCATTAAACCCTGAGGAATCTATCAGGAACATAGGGAGGTGAAAATAAAGCCAGGTCCATCTAGTTTACCTTTCTACCATCCTGGTAGTTGCATGGTACAATGTTCATGGAGTTATTGATTAATCATAGCAATCAATGAGTCAACAACTGACCCAGATCCCTGGTGAGGAAAACCCTCGCGGCGAAAGAGATTTGTGGGGGTGGGGGGGTGCATAGGTCCAAATTCACCTGTTCCTCCCAAGCAAGTTACACTGACCACACGTCATGTTTGCCCAAGTGATGCAGGCACTTCAGGTCTCTTTCTAGGGACAGTAGATGGTGATCAAGAGTTGGAGGGGAACCTGACTGACCTTCACCGACCACCCACCAGGCCTTTCCAAACTCAGCACCATCGGAGGCCCCTGCAGGAGCTCAGAGCCCCTTCAGTCCGTCTGACTCAGAGCAGGCCGTGTCCAGCGGGGTATTGGGCTGGTGCATCATGACCCAATTCACACTATCCTATCTCCTGCTGGTCCCTGGGGAGGCTGGGGGTGGGGGTGGGGGTGGATTGGGGGGTGGGTGGGGGGGTGGGAGGGAGATTTGTTGAGGCCCTGTTTTACTTTGCACATTTCACACCTCTGTAAACACATATCAGCTGTGTCTCACAGTCATTCCACAGTCCGTGCTTTGCTTCACTGTCATTGCTCACGGGAATTCAGTTTAATGTCGGCAAAGATGCTTTCACGGAAAAATGATGAGACTGATTTTGAAACTAAATGAATCGCGTCTTTCAAAAGCGGGCTCGGTTTCAAGAAATTTCTCATTTCCACCCTTCACCCACCCATCCCTAACCCCCACCCCAACCCCACCCAACACCACACCCCTACACCCCAACCCCACCCGACACCACACCCCTACACCACACCCCTACACCACCCTTACACCCCCACCCCAACCTCACCCAGCACCACACCCCTACACCACATCCCTACACCCCAACCCCTACACCCCCACCCCAACCCCACCCACACCACACCCCTACACCCCAACCCCACCCAACACCACATCCCTACACCACCCTTACACCCCCAACCCAACCCCACCCAACACCACACCCCTACACCCCAACCCCGTCCTTACACCACATCCCTAACCCCCACCCCTACACCCCCACCCCAACCCCACCCAACACCACACCCCTACACCACCCTTACACCCCCACCCCAACCCCACCCAACACCACACCCCTACACCACCCTTACACCCCCAACCCAACCCCACCCAACACCACACCCCTACACCACCCTTACACCCCCACCCCAACCCCACCCAACACCACACCCCTACACCACCCTTACACCCCCACCCCAACCCCACCCAACACCACACCCCTACACCACCCTTACACCCCCACCCCAACCTCATCCAGCACCACACCCCTACACCACCCTTACACCCCCAACCCAACCCCACCCAACACCACACCCCTACACCACCCTTACACCCCCAACCCAACCCCACCCAACACCACACCCCTACACCACCCTTACACCCCCAACCCAACCCCACCCCTACCACCCCACCCCTACCACCCCACCCCAACCCCACACCTACCACCCCACCCCTACACCCCCACCCCTACCACCCCTAACCCAACCCCACCCCTACACCCCCACCCCTACCACCCCCAACCCAACCCCCCCACACCTACCACCCCACCCCAACCCCACCGGTACACCCCCACCCCTACCACCCCCAACACAACACCCCCACCCCTACCACCCTACCCCAACCCCACCGCTACACCCCCATCCCTACACCCCCACCCCTACCACCCCCAACCCAACCCCACCCTTACACCACATCCCTACAGCCCAACCCCGCCCTTAGACCACATCCCTACCCCCCACCCTTACACCCCCAACCCAACCCCACACTTACACCACACCCCTACACCATACCCCTACCCCCTCTACCCCTACCACCCCACCCCAACACCACCCCTACACCCCCAACGCTACACCCCCACCCCTACACCCCCACACCCCTACACCCCCACCCCTACACCCCATCCCTACACCCCCACACCCCTACACCCCCACCCCTACACTCCACCCCTACACCGCACACCCCTACACCCCCACCCCTACTCCCCCACACCCCTACACCCCCACACCTACACCACACCCCTACACCCCCACCCCTACACTCCACCCCTACTGCCCCCACCCCTACCGCCCCCACCCCTACACCCCCACCCCTACCACCCCCACCCCCACACCTACACCACACCCCTACACCCCACCCCTACACCCAACACCCCTACACCCCACCCCTATCGCCCCCACCCCTACACCCCCACCCCTACACCCCCACCCCTACACCCCACCCCTACCGCCCCCACCCCTACACCCCCACACCTACTCCCCACCCCTACCCCCCACCCCCCACCCCTACACCCCCACCCCCACCCCCACCCCTACAGCCCACCCCTACACCCCACCCCCACCCCTACGCCCCCATCCCCACTCCTACCCCCCACCCCAACATCCCACCCCTACACCCCACCCCTACACCCCCACCCCTACCCCCCACCCCTACCCCCCACCCCTACCCCCCACCCCTACCCCCCACCCCTACACCCCACCCCTGCACCCCACCCATACACCCCCACCCCTACACCCCCACCCATACACCCCCACCCATACACCACACCCCTACACCCCCACCCCTACACCCCCACCCCTACACCCCCACACCCCCACACCCACATCCCCACCCCTACACCACTCCCCTACACCCCCACCCCTACACCCCCACCCCTACACCACACCCCTACAACCCCACCCCTACCCCCCACCCCTACACCACACCCCTACCCCCCACCCCTATACCCCTACCCCTACACCACACCTTTACCTCCCAGCCCCCCCAGCCCCCAACCCACCTTCAAACTGATAGTTGTGACATCATTTATTAAATTATAACTTATTGAAATTGATTTGTTGTCTTTCTATTTATTCTGCCTGCTTCCGAATTTCAAATCTCATGTTTTTGGATGAAATACATCAATGTCCACTAGGTGTCTCGGGTGTTTTATTTAATACCCTGTGCATTACGAGAGGGTGACTGTTCCTCTCAATAGCTGCACAGCCCTGCACTGAAGAGGAGACTGCGGTGAGAGCTCTGAATCAGATATTCTAGACTGAAGAATGACAGTAAATCGCTGGTTTACCTGGAAGGATTGTTTGGAGACCAGCACAATGAGAAGGGAGGAGGTGAACAGACCCCTGTAGGTCGACACCAAGTCTAACCCTCAATCCTTTTCACCATTTCCCCCACTCCCTCTTCTACATACCCTCAACTATTCACACCATATCCCTCAATCTCTCCTTATCATATCCATCACTCCATTTTCTTCATATTCTCAATCCCTCTCACCATTTCCTCAACTTCTCTGTTATACCCTTCATGCTCTCCTCTCCCTATACTCAATGCCTCTCACCATATACATCATTCCCTCTTCTACATACCCTCAATTATTCTCATTATATTCCTCAATTTCTCCTTATTATATCTCTCAGTCCCTCCTCTCCATACCCTCAATCCTTTCTCACCAGATCACTCAATTTAATCCTCCCTTATCACCTCCCTCCATTCTTTCTCACCATTCCCACCTCACAACATCCCTCTGTACCCTTCATGTATCCCTCAATCTTTCCTCACCATATCCCTCAATCGCCCCGATGTATCTCTTCATTCCTTCTTCACATAGAGTCATTTATGACACAGCAGGAGATCATTTGGCCCATCTGCTCCATGCCAGCCCTCTGTAGAGCAATCTGGTCAGTCTCATTCCCTGCTCTACCCCCGTAGCCCCTACAAGTTTATTTCCCTCAAGTGCTCATCCAATTGCCTTTTGAAGTCATATTGCTCGCACCTTATGCCTCAATCGTTCCTCATCGTATTCCTCAATTCCCTCTCAGCCGAGAGCCGCCACTAATTCTCTCTTGTCTATCCGATGCTCTTCCCTGGTAGTTGATTCCTTACTTTAGCCTAATTCCTTCGCTCATCCTTGTGGCCCCTGGGAGTTGAGCACTTCAGCCAGACGGACAGAATGGAAAAGGAGGAGAAACAGCCCTGAGAGTAATAGTTGACATAAGGACAGTAGTGAGAAAGGATCTGGATGCAGGAAATCAGGTAGTAGAATCAATATAGGTCGGAAAGACCTGCGGTCTGTCCGCAAGAAAGACCCAAACCTCCCTGTCGCTTGCCATTTTAACACTCCACCCTGTTCTCTTGCCCACATGTCTGTCCTTGGCTTGCTGCATTGTTCCAGTGAAGCCCAACGCAAACTGGAGGAACAGCACCTCACCTTCCGACTAGGCACTTTACAGCCTTCCGGGCTGAATATTGAATTCAACAACTTTAGATCTTAAACTCCCCCTCCCCCCATCCCCACCCCGTTTCTTCCCCCCCCCTTTTTTTTCAATAATTTATATAGATTCTTCTTTCCCCACCTATTTCCATTATTTTTAAATCTAAACTAAAACCTTGTTAGTCTTTCCACCCCACCCCCACTAGAGCTGTACTTTGAATATCCTGTCTTCCATTCTTAATTAGCACTTTTCTCAGACAAATGTCACCACCTTCGACACCTCTTTGACCCTTTTGTCTATGACATCTTTTGATTATCTGCTCATCTCCACAATCACCACACCCTCAATGTCTATCTCTCCCCCACCCCCCACCCACCTTAAACCAATTTATATATCTCCCTTCTTCTAACTATGCTTCAGTTCTGCCGAAGGGCCATGAAGGCTCAAAACGTTAACTGATTTCTTCTCCGCCGATGCTGCCAGACCTGCTGAGTTTTTCCAGGTAATTCTGTTTTTGTTATAGGTCGGAAAATGCTGGTGGAAGTAGTTTATTGGCTTATATATATAGTAGTTATACCGACGGACATGGTATTAGTCAAGTAATTATTGGAGCTTGTAACAAAGACAATAATAATCATGGGGAATTTAATATTCACATAGGCTGGACAAGTCAAACTGGCAAAGATGGTCTGGACGATGAATTTGCAGAAAGCTTTTGTGACAGTTTACTGAAGTAATACATTGTGGGACCTAACTGGGGATAAAGTTGATTTAGATCTAGCATTGTGTAACGAGGCAGTGCCAATTAGTAATGTCATGATAAAAGATCCACTGGGAAATTGTGATAACACAATTTAATTCCATATTAAGGTTGAAAGTGACATATTCCCACCCCAAACAACAGCCTTAAAGAAAGCCAATTGCCAGGGTATGAAGGGAGAAACAGCTAAGGCTGAACAAAAATACATCCCAACTAAAAACAAAAAAAAATCAGCAAGAAAGATCCATCAGTGGCTCACTCAGCAAGTTAAAGATAGCATTAGATTTAAAAAAGAGGCTTATAGTATTGGTGACCAGCAAAGGTAACCAAAAAGTTGATATAAAGGGGACAAAATGAGAGTAAACTAGCCAGAAATATAAAAAGAGGTTTTTTTATAAAGTGTATAAAAAGGAAGAGAGTAGCTAAAGTAAATATTGGTTTCTTAGAAGCAGAAACAGGAACATTAACATGACGAATGTGGAAATGGCAGAGACATTGAATAAATATTTTGTGTCTGTCTTCATGGTATAAAACACAAGTTGTTGCATACCAGAAATAGACGGTGACCCAGGAGCCAATAAGGCTGAGGGCAGTAAAGTGGTTCACATCAGCGGAGAAAAAATGTTGGAGAAACCCCAAGGGCCTAAAAGCTAACAAATCCCCGGGACCTGATGGTCTACACCCTAGGGTTCAAGAAGGTTCAAGATAGCTGCAGAGATAGTGGATGCGCTGTTTATGAATTTCCAAAATCCCTTAGATTCTAGAATGCTCCCTGCAGATTGGAATTCAATGAATGGCCACACTGCTATTTGAGAACAGGGAGGGGGAAATAGGGAAGTCTTAACCATGCACTTAGAAAATTGTTGTATGATTAGTCAAAGTCAACATGGTATTATGAAAGGGAAATTGTGTTTGGACAAGTTTATTGGAGCTTTTTCGAGGATGTAAGTAATGCGGTAGATAAAGGGGAACCAGTAGATGAAGTATACTTGGATTTCCAAAAGGCATTCGATAAGGTGCCACACAAAATAAGACCTCATGGAGTTGGGGAAAATATATTAACGTGGATAAAGGGTTGGCCAACAGAGAGGAATCAGGGAGTTAGGGATGAATGAGGCAATTTCAAGTTTGCACGTTAGAGCTGCTGGAGTGCCGAAAGGTTAACTGCTGGGGCCTCAGCTATTTACAATCCACATTAATGACTTAGATGAAGAGAGAGACAGAGAGTAATGTATCTAGGTTTGCTGATGACACGAAGCTAGGTGGAACTGTAAGCTGTGAGGAGGACATAGAGAGGCTGCAAATAAATATAGACAGGTGAGTGGACACCAAGGTGATGGAGGAAGTATAATGTGGGGAAATGTGAAGTTATTCACTTTGTTAGTAAGAATAGAAAAGCAGAATACCTTTCAAAAGGCACGAAACTTTTAAATGTTGATAATGAGGGAGGCCTGGGTGCACTCGTGGAAGGAATGCAGCAAGTTAGCATGGAGGTGCTGCAAGCAGTTAGGAAGGTAAATGGCACATTGGCCTTTATTACAAGGGGATTGGAGTACAAGAATAAAGAAGTCTTGCTGCAGTTGTACAGGGTTTTGGTGAGACCACATCTGGAGCAGTGTGTGCAGTTTCGGTCTCCACGTTTAAGAGACATTTACATTGGAGATTGTACAGCAAAAGTTCACTACATGAGGGGGATGAGGGGGTTGTCCTACGATGAGAGACTAAATAAATTGGGTCTATATTCTCTGGAGTTTAGAAGAATGAAAGGTGATCTCATTGAGGGTGATGACAGGAGGATGCTTTAGTGACTGGAAGCCAGTGTCCAGTGGCGTACCACAGGGATCTGTGCTGGGTCCCCTATTATTTGTTATTTATATAAACGACATAGATGGCTATGTGGGGTGGGGGTGGGGGTGGAGGGGGGTGGGGTGTGGTTAGGATTAGTAAGTTTGCAGATGACACAAAGATTGGCCGGGTGGTTAACAGTGAGGTTGAGTGTCTTGGGCTACAGGAAGATATAGATGGGATGGTCAAATGGGCAGATATGTGGCAGATGGGATTTAACCCTGAAAAGTGTGAGGTGATACACTTTGGAAGGAGTAATTTGACAAGGAAGTATTCAATGAACGGCATGACACTAGGAAGTTCTGAGGAACAAAGGGACCTTGGCGTGTGTGTCCATAGGTCTCTGAAGGCGGAGGGGCATGTTAGTGGGGTGGTGAAAAAGGCATATGGGACACTTGTCTTTATCAATCGAGGCATAGATTACAAAAGTAGGGAGGTCATGTTGGAGTTGTATAGAACCTTGGCGAGGCCACAGCTGGAGTACTGTGTGCAGTTCTGGTCACCACATTATAGGAAGGATGTGATTGCACTGGAGGGGGTGCAGAGGAGATTCACCAGGATGTTGCCTGGGATGAAACATTTAAGTTATGAAGAGATGTTGGATAGACTTGGGTTGTTTTTGCTGGAACAGAGAAGACTGAGGGGCGACCTGATCGAGATGTACAAGATTATGAGGGGCATGGACAGGGTGGATAGGGAGCAGCTGTTTCCCTTAGTTGAAGGGTCAGTCACAAGAGGACATAGTTCAAGATGAGGGGCAGGAGGTTTAGAGAGGATGTGAAGAAAAATTTTTTTACCCAGAGGGTGGTGACGGTCTGGAATGCACTGCCTGGGAGGGTGGTGGAGGCAGGTTGCCTCACATCCTTTAAAAAGTACCTGGATGAGCACTTGGCACGTCATAACATTCAAGGCTATGGGCCAAGTGCTGGTAAATGGGATTAGGTAAGTAGGTCAGGTGTTTCTCACGTGTCGGTGCAGACTCGATGGGCCGAAGGGCCTCTTCTGCACTGTGATTCTGTGATTCTGTGATTCTGTGAAACATACAAGATTACGACAGGGTAGATACTGAGAGATTGTCTCTCCTGTCTGGGGAGCCTAGAACACGGGGGGGCACACTCTCAGGATAAGGGGCTGATCATTTAAGACTGACGTGAGGAGAAATTTTTAGTGGGTGTGAATCTTTGGAACTCTCTACCCCAGAGGGCTGTGGATGCTCCATCATTGAGTATATTTAAGGCTGGGATAGACCGGGGAGGTCCAAGCAGGTAATTTTCATGATGGACTTATCAGCCAATCAGCCATAGACAGATTTTTGGGGTTTGAGTTTTAAATTGAGTTAGGGACACCAGTGCCCTGATAATTTTCAGGCCCTGATCTCACGTTGCATCGACTCAACCTTCAAAAGTTAATGCTCTAACTGAGCCAGAGGCAAGCTTGGCACCCAGTTAGAGGCATTGAGCTCTGCTTGGAGGCTGGAGCAGCCTGTTCGAGCAGGTGGGTCAAGGGCAGACGGCAGCCATGATGGGGCCTGCTGCTACTTTACACAGGCGAGGGGGCAGGAACTTGGAGGGCCGTGGAGCCTCAGTGCTCAGGGAATTGGCTAAACAGCCAGGCAAACAGGACTACACCCGATCTCACAGGGAAACCTGGCTCTGGCAATTTTTCCCTGTTTTTAAAAGAGGATTTTGCAGCTTCCGGCTTTAAGTCTGACAGCTGGGCATTGACATTGGGGTTTGGCCATTTAGGATTTGAAAATCGCCTGTTTGACCCTCCCAGGTCGGTGAACAAGCTCCTCACAGAGTTTACAGCTCATTAACTGGAGGCGAGCCAGTTCCCAATGGCTGCAACACCCCCACCCACCCCCCCAACCCCACAACCCCACCCCGCACCCTCCACACCCCCCAACCTCCACACCCTGCACCCTCCCCAACCCGCACCCTCCACATCCCCCACCCTGCAACCCCCAACCCTGCACCCTGCACCGCCCCCCCCACCCCCCCAACCCCGCACCCTACACCACCCCACCCCCCACACCCCCCCCACCCCCCCACCCTGCACCACCCCACCCCCCACACCCCCCCACCCCCCCATCCCCCCACCCCACACCCCCCCACCCCCCCACCCCCCACACACCCCCCACCCCCCCACCCCGGACCCCGTCCTTAAATGAAGGTTGGGTTGTGCTCCCGAGTCATTGGGATCCTCTGACACTCTCCAGGAAGGTGATGTTCAATGTTTGCCCTGCTCGCCACTGCCTCCCCTCCCCACTTCCTGCCCTTGGTCGCTCAGGGAGTTAAGTGGAATGGTGAGCGGGCGGTCACGTGGAGTTGAGACAGAAGATCGGCCCTGATTAGCCAGTTATTGAAGCAACCCAAGCCCACCCATAGCAAGACTTGGGACAATATTCAGGCTTGGTAAGTGACAGGTAACCTCCACGTCACACAAGGACCAGGCAATGACCATCTCCACCACGAGAGAATCTAACCATCTCCTGTTGACAGAATTGGAAATATATCGGCCGTTCCTTCACTGTCGCTGGGTCAAAATCCTGGAACTCCCTCCCTAACAGCACTGTGGGTGTACCTACACCACATGGACTGCAGCGGTTCAAGAAGGCAGCTCACCATCACCTTCTCAAGGGCAATTATGGATGGGCATTAAATGCTGGCCCAGCCAGCGAAGCCCACATCCCATAAAAGAATTTGAAAGAATGATTGTAATGAATGGCAGAGCAGCCTTGTGGGGCCTCAGACTCTCCCCTGCTCCTATTTCCGACCTCCTTATGGAACAGTTTGTGGCACTATTGCAACACGACTGGAATTTGTACTGAAGGGAATGTTGCAGCTAATTAACTTCTTAAAACACATTTTTAACCCGGCCTGTTAAAGATTATCAGAAAGGTTTGTCATTTCGAATCCTCGCAGTGTGACTGGGAATTCTGACCTTCGGTCCGATGTTAACCAAATCATTGCCGCTTCTGGAAAGCGGCTAACGGAATAACCCGGAAACAACCGATTGACATCTGGAAGAGGAGCAGGTCTGAACACCGGCCAGGACCCGACTGTGGTGGCCAAGGAGTAGTCGGGGGTGGGGGGGTTCTCCTTGATGTTTTCCCCTGCAAAGTGGGTGGGGATTGGATAGCTGAAGATGCTCTTTTCACTGCACCAGGGTTTGGCTGATGGATGTGGACAGGATGGAATCTTGGCAGGACAAGTTTCACCTCAAGTGTCACCTCTTCCTTTTTGAGTAATAATTCCTCAGGATTTGGGTGGCATTGGCAAAAGGCTGACAACAGTTGCCTATCCTGGAAATTATTTTCTTTTATGGGATGTGGGTGGCATTTATTAGCCACCCCAAGTTGCCATTAAGAGTGCAGAACAGCAGATTCCCTTCACCAAAGGGCAGATTAGTGATGGCCTTTTACAACAATGGCTTCATGGTTATCAGTAGACTTTTTAATTCCAGATTTTTATTGAATTCAAATTCCACTATCTACCATGGCAGGATTCGAACCATAAGACCATAAGACATAGGAGCAGAAATTAGGCCATTCGGCCCATCGAGTCTGCTCCGCCATTCAATCATGGCTGATAAGTTTCTCAACCCCATTCTCCCGCCTTCTCCCCATAACCTTTGATCCCCTTACCAATCAAGAACCTATCTATCTCGGTCTTAAATACACTCAATGACCTGGCCTCCACAGCCTTCTGTGGCAATGAATTCCATAGATTCACCACTCTCTGGCTAAAGAAGTTTCTCCTCATCTCTGTTCTAAAAGGTCTTCCCTTTACTCTGAGGCTGTGCCCTCGGGTCCTAGTCTCTCCTACTAATGGAAACATCTTCCCCACGTCCACTCTATCCAGGCCTTTCAGTATTCTGTAAGTTTCAATCAGATCCCCCCTCATCCTTCTAAACTCCATCGAGTATAGACCCAGAGTCCTCAAATGTTCCTCATACGTTAAGCCTTTCATTCCTGGGATCGTTCTCGTGAACCTCCTCTGGACCCTCTCCAGGGCCAGCACATCCTTCCTGAGATACGGGTCCCAGAATTGCTCACAATATTCTAAATGTGGTCTGACCAGAGCCTTATAAAGCCTCAGCAGCACATCCCTGCTTTTGTATTATAGTCCTCTCGAAATAAATGCCAACATTGCATTTGCCTTCCTAACTATCGACTCAACCTGCAAGTTAACATTAAGAGAATCCAGGTCCCAAGAGCATTGCCCTGGGTTTCTGAATTACTACTGCAGCAACAATACCACTACGTCATGAGCTGCCTTCTTCATAAAGCAGGTTTCATACAACTGACTGGCTCCTGCAGGGACAATCAAGAGTCGACAACAATCGAGTGGGACTAGATTTAGATCTAAGCCCAGACAGAGCAAGGACAGCAGATTCCCTCCCCTAAAGCACATCAATGACCCAGTTAGGTTCTCATTCAGTCTGACGGGCTTCCTGTTTTTGTTCTAGATTTCCAGCATCCGCAGTATTTTGCTTTTAGCTTCCTGGTCACTTTCATTAAGAGGCCTTTTATTTTGTATTTCTAGATTCTTAAAATTGAATTCAAATGCTCAGATGAAAACAGAAAATGCTGGAAATACTCATCGGACGACGAAAGGCCACAGACCTGAACCGTGAAACTCTGTTTCTCTCTCCCACAGACGCTGCCAGACCTGCTGAGTTTTTCCATCGCTTTCTGTTTTTATTTCAGCTCTTCCAGCGTCCGCAGTATTTTGCTTTTGTTTCCATTTCCCCAACATCCTGGTGGGATTTGAGCTCCCGTTCTATGGATTATTAGCCAGACCTCATGGATTACCAGTTTAGTACTATACCAACTACACCACTGTATCCCGTTGGGGGATCTGCCAGACATGTATCTTTGGGCTAAACAGGGCTTTTTGGGTGCTTTCTAGTGGACCCACAGCACCCCCACCCCCCAATCTCACTCCCCCGCCCCCATTTCTGAGCCACCTGTCATGGATATTACCAGAGCTCGAAGGGTTAGATTGTAAAGAGAGATTATATGTTGATTGGAATGTAGAAGATTAGGGGGTGTTTTTGATTGGGATTTTAGAAGGGATTGATAAGGTTGATGGAGAGACCATTGGTGGGGGAGTCCAGGACATGGGGACATAACCCTACAAACAAGAGCCCAGTCATTCAGGGGGCAAGTTAGGAAACACCTCTCCACACAAATGGTGGTTGGAGTGCGGACCCCCTCTCCCACAAAAAAAATGCAATAGGCGCCAGCTCAATTAATAATTTTAATTGTGAGATTGTTGGCCAGACAAGGATATAAAAGGTGATTGGGAGTTAAGATACAGATCAGCCATGATCTCATTGGATGGTGGAACAGCTTGAGGGGCTGAATGGCCTCGTCCTCCTCCTGTTCCTATGTAATGAACCCAGAAAGACGGAGAACAGGGTCCTTCGTTTAACACAGGATCAAATACACTCTGCGGCACAGGAACATGCCACTCAGCCCCACTCATCCAGATCAGTGTTTATGCCTCACACAATCCTCCTCCCACCACCTCTTCATCTCACCCCATCAATTTATCATTCTATCCCTTTCTCCCTCCTGTGTTTATCTAGCTTCCCCTTAAATGTAAATCCATACTATTCACTTCAGCCATTCCCTGTGATATTAAGTCCCACATTCTAACCACTCTTCAGTTATTTGCTTCTAACTATAATTATTTTCAAGCATGCACCCCTGCCTCTCCCACCTCCCCCCCCCATTCTCATCAGTTAGGCACCAATCCAACCATCCCGGGGAGGCCGTGTTTAAGGCCTCGTTAATATTAAACCTGTTCTGAAGGGCATGTCAGTGAAGGGCCGAAGTGTGCGGAGGAGAGAGGTACACCAGTTAGTTTAACATTGGAAGGACTGCTGAGTGCCTAGTACAGGAGTCTGCATACCTGCACATGCTCTGGGTCCCGCCTCACCGATTTCCAGGAATTCAGCTGAGGAAAGAGACCTTGGGGCTGTTACTTAACAGCATTTGATCTGTTCGCCCTCATTTTGACTTCTCAGCTTTGGCCATGCCCTTCCATCCCTCCAACCCTTGCAACCCTGTTTTACTACTGAAGGCACTGGGGTTTGCACCTTGCGCTACCTGATTGCCCATTCTTCATGCTGGAACCCTGGACGTTGAATGTAGCTAGGCTATTCGACAACAGTGCACTTCACATCAAAGGCCTCACCCAACATCCAGACAGCTAGTACCTCCAGGAAGGACACCCCAGTTGGTCTACCAGGCTGTTGCTGCATGTTACACAGGAATAGGAGGCCATTCAGCCCCTCGAGCATGTTACACAGGAACAGGAGGCCATTCAACCCCTCGAACTGTTACACAAGAAGAGGAGAAGGTCTGATCTCTACCTTAAATCATTTTATTTTGGTGCACTCGCAGTTTGTAAAAGTCCAATCAATCTCCAACATTCACCGCCTTTGGAGTGAGGGACTGGGGGGGTGGGAAGAGTTCCAGATTTCCACTGCTCTGTGTGAAAGGTGCTCCCCGATTTCCCTCCTGAATGGGCGGGCCTTGATTTTAAGACTGTGCCCTCTACCCACCCCCACCCCACACCCTGTCCTGCAGCACCACTCTACAACGACACCAGCCTCTGAACTGCCCTTATCCCCGCTTCCTTCATCCAGCCGTGTAGCCCGTGACCCCCATAGGGAGGGCAGGAAACGAGGGGGCAACATCTACAGGAGAGGTGGCCTGATGGTCTGGCAGAGGGAGAGTTTCAGGTTTTGCTTGACCTTCTGTGACCTAGCTGCCGGGGGAATGCAGTCTTCCCCGGTTAGGGGGAAGTATCAAAGTTTACATTCGGGAGCAGGGTTACTGCCTCACTGCTTACAGTAAACAGAGCTTCATTTCAGAGCCAGAACACAGCAGCTCAGCAGCACAGTCACAAGCCACAGGAGATCACTGAGTCAGACAAGGAGTACAGGTCCCCTTGTGAAAGGCAGGCGCCACTCAGATTCAGGCAGTGTACCCATGGCAGCGAGAGTGCAGCTTCGCGTCAATGAACAGCTGGCAGCCCGAGAGCACGTCTGTGCGGTGACCAGGGATTACATCTCCCAGCCCAGGCTCAGTAAGTGACTCAAACAGATAGGACATCCTTTAGTATGGATACGGGGTATGAGAGGGAGCTGGGAGTGTGTTACAGGCTCTGAGGGAGCTGGGAGTGTGTTACAGGCTCTGAGGGAGCTGGGAGTGTGTTACAGGCTCTGAGGGAGCTGGGAGTGTGTTACAGGCTGAGAGGGAGCTGGGAGTGTGTTACAGGCTCTGAGGGAGCTGGGAATGTGTTACAGGCTCTGAGGGAGCTGGGAGTGTGTTACAGGCTGTGAGGGAGCTGGGAGTGTGTTACAGGCTCTGAGGGAGCTGGGAGTGTGTTACAGGCTGTGAGGGAGCTGGGATTGTATTACAGGTTCAGAGGGAGCTTGGAGTGTGTTACAGGCTGTGAGGGAGCTGGGAGTGTGTTACAGGGTAAGAGGGAGTTGGGAATGTGTTACAGGTTGTGAGGGAGTTGGGAATGTGTTACAGGGTAAGAGGGAGCTGGGAGCGTGTTACAGGGTAAAAGGGAGCTGGGAGCGTGTTACAGGTCGTGAGGGAGCTGGGAGTGTGTTACAGGTTGTGAGGGAGCTGGGAGTGTGTTACAGGGTAAGAGGGCGCTGAGAGTGTGTTACAGGTTGTGAGGGAGTTGGGAATGTGTTACAGGGTAAGAGGGAGCTGGGAGTGCGTTAAAGGGTAAGAGGGAGCTGGGAGTGTGTTACAGGGTAAGAGGGAGCTGGGAGTGTGTTAAACGGTAAGAGGGAGCTGGGCGTGCTTTAAAGGGTAAGAGGGAGCTGGGAGTGTGTTACAGGTTGTGAGGGAGTTGGGAATGTGTTACAGGGTAAGAGGGAGCTGGGAGTGCATTAAAGGGTAAGAGGGAGCAGGGAGTGTGTTACAGGGTAAGAGGGAGCTGGGAGTGTGTTACAGGGTAAGAGGGAGCTGGGAGTGCGTTACAGGGTAAGAGGGAGCTGGGAGTGTGTTACAGGTTGTGAGGGAGTTGGGAATGTGTTACAGGTTGTGAGGGAGTTGGGAGTGTGTTACAGGTTGTGAGGGAGTTGGGAGTGTGTTACAGGTTGTGAGGGAGTTGGGAATGTGTTACAGGTTGTGAGGGAGTTGGGAGTGTGTTACAGGTTGTGAGGGAGTTGGGAATGTGTTACAGGTTGTGAGGGATTTGGGAATGTGTTACAGGGTAAGAGGGAGTTGGGAGTGTGTTACAGGTTGTGAGGGATTTGGGAATGTGTTACAGGGTAAGAGGGAGTTGGGAGTGTGTTACAGGGTAAGAGGGAGCTGGGAGTGTGTTACAGGTTGTGAGGGATTTGGGAATGTGTTACAGGGTAAGAGGGAGTTGGGAATGTGTTACAGGTTGTGAGGGAGTTGGGAATGTGTTACAGGGTAAGAGGGAGCTGGGAGTGTGTTACAGGGTAAGAGGGAGCTGGGAATGTGTTACAGGTTGTGAGGGAGCTGGGAATGTGTTACAGGGTAAGAGGGAGCTGGGAATGTGTTACAGGTTGTGAGGGAGTTGGGAATGTGTTACAGGTTGTGAGGGAGTTGGGAATGTGTTACAGGGTAAGAGGGAGTTGGGAATGTGTTACAGGTTGTGAGGGAGTTGGGAATGTGTTACAGGGTAAGAGGGAGCTGGGAGTGTGTTACAGGGTAAGAGGGAGCTGGGAGTGTGTTACAGGTTGTGAGGGATTTGGGAATGTGTTACAGGGTAAGAGGGAGTTGGGAATGTGTTACAGGTTGTGAGGGAGTTGGGAATGTGTTACAGGGTAAAAGGGAGCTGGGAGTGTGTTACAGGGTAAGAGGGAGCTGGGAGTGTGTTACAGGGTAAGAGGGAGCTGGGAGTGTGTTACAGGTTGTGAGGGAGTTGGGAATGTGTTACAGGTTGTGAGGGAGTTGGGAATGTGTTACAGGTTGTGAGAGAGCTGGGAATGTGTTACAGGTTGTGAGGGAGTTGGGAATGTGTTTCAGGGTAAGAGGGAGTTGGGAATGTGTTACAGGTTGTGAGGGAGCTGGGAATGTGTTACAGGTTGTGAGGGAGCTGGGAGTGTGTTACTGGTTGTGAGGGAGTTGGGAATGTGTTACAGGTTGTGAGGGATCTGGGAGTGTGTTACTGGTTGTGAGGGAGTTGGGAATGTGTTACAGGTTGTGAGGGAGTTGGGAATGTGTTACAGGTTGTGAGGGAGTTGGGAATGTGTTACAGGTTGTGAGGGAGCTGGGAATGTGTTACAGGTTGTGAGGGAGTTGGGAATGTGTTACTGGTTAAGAGGTGCTCCCCCTCACTATGCAGTGCACGGTACCATGTACCCCTTGCTGTACCCAATACTCTTATCTTATCACTCTACTCAGTTGGGTTATCAATCCACTGTGCCTCAGCGGATGTCTTTTCAAACATTATTAGTCTACACTATTGCATTCACACTCATTAAGGAGAGTTAGGAAGTGCTGACAGTGATGGTGTGAATCAGTGCTTTGCGAACTGAACCATTTCACTGCGCTTTACAATGCATTTAGACTGGGAGAGTGAGATTCAGACTTCAATAAAGGATATTCATCTAAAGAATGGTGTGTGTGTGTGTGCGTGTGTGCAGTTAGCCAGTGGTGTTAATGTGTAGTTACCTCAACAACTCAGGGTCAGCCAGGGGCTGAGGGAATGACAGCAGGAGGGACTGAGAAAGGGATACTCGAGCACTCCATTCGCAGTTTCTCCCGAAGGTCCATGTACTGATCTATTCCATCGCAGACTCCAATTTATTTAATCTCCCAGGGAGAAACAGCGTCGGCCCAGAGAACCGGTGAGGACAGAAATCATTTTAAACACAGAACTAACGACACACAGTCCCCTGTGGTCACACTTATGGCTGTGAATTTGACACTGCCCTAGTTTCTGCGCTGCCCATGTGATTTCTGCTCTCTGTCCCAACTCATGGTGTCTCGCTGTCGTACATTTAACCTCTTTGCTCTGTTTTTGTATTTATAGCTATATCCATGTCACCCCTTGCTTAATATAAAAGTTTGAATTGTATTCAAGTTAAGCCAGGGGGCAGGTCAGAAGAATCTTTTATACACAGTTTTTTTAACAAAGTGAGTTGTTGTGATCTGAAAGGGCGGTGGAAGCAGATTCAATGGGAACTTTCAAAAAGGGATTGGGTAAATACTTGAGAAATTTACAGGGTCTATGGGCAAAGGGCACAGGAGTGGCATTCATTGAAGCTCCACATAAGATACAGCATTGGCATGATGGGCTGAATGGGCAACCTTCCGTGCAGTAGGTTTCTATGATGAATGAGAATGCCGAATTCTTCAGTGGCAATCTCTTTAAGGCTCTGAGCCACTATATCCTGTTCCTTTCATTCACTGCTCCTGGATAGGCAGCTTTGCATTTTGGTTGAGGAAGTGATTTGGAAATGAAATTATTCTGTTGCACGGTTAAAAATATATTTCTCATTAGAGCTCAGCGTAGATAACTGATAGGTAATTCCAATTACACTGTATAATCACTAAGAAATTCCTCACTTCACATTCACTCCCACTGTACAAAATCCCAATGGACCCAAACCCCCTTCCCATTCACTCCCACTGTACAAAATCCGAATGGACCCAAACCCCTTCCCATTCACTCCCACTGTACAAAATCCCAATGGACCCAAACCCCTTCCCATTCACTCCCACTGTACACAATCCCAATGGGCCCAACCACAGTTTCTAAGTGGCCATTTGATTGGCCAAATATACTGACCAATGGTGTAGCTGCTACAGGTCAAAGTTTAACGGTAACCTGTGCTGAGCCAATTGACCTCAGTGGGAACAGCAATCTGTGAGTGGTCTTACTGAAGTAGGTTCTGCCAGGGTTCCTGCTCCTGGCCACTATCCAGTGATCCAGTTGGAAGCTGACATCTATGGTCATTGTCTCAGGACATGATTCATGGAAGAAGGAGGAGGACGGATTGAGCTATGATTTTCCAATCAGGTTAAGTAGGCTCTGACATGGCAAGTTGCCACATGACAAGGCTCCTGAGGGCACAAGGTGCCATGTAACCCTGCCTAAACAGCCACGCCCCCAAACCTCCCCCCCCCCCCCCCCCCCCCCCCCCACCCCCACTCCTCCCTCCAGCCAAAGTTGGCATCTTCAAGTGAGGAGTGAAGAGAAGATGGTGCTGGGAGGGTCACTGTCAATAAACAGGAGACCTATACAAAGTAGTTGTGGGGATGGGTGTGCTGGGATGGGGAGGCTGGTAATGGGCTTAGCTGGTTTAAGTGGTCTAATGGCTGCTTATTGGGCTGGATCAATCAGCCTCATCGCCATGTTCTCTCTGATATTCCCTGACATCAGTGGCCAACACTGAGTGACGGGGAGAAGGAAGCCAGAATATTGCCAGACGATAAGTGGCTCCTTTGACATTACCATTTTCACAGCTTTCCCCAGAATCCCAACAAAATCATTCTCCCTACAGGGGTCGGGCGGGAGTTCCGAGGTTATAGGAGCGAGGAGTTTGGAATTAGGAGCGTGGAGTGGGCAGGATACTGTTCAGAGAGTGACTATAACACATGTCCCTGCTTCATTTCAATGCATCAAGGAAAAAAACAGAAGCGGTAATGAGGGCCTCTGACACTGACCCTCGCATGTTCCTACTTCCCCTTTCCTTTCAGATAACTGATAAAAAAAACATTGCCTTGAAGGTTTCTCAGTGACCGTTACAGGTCTACGTTTCAGTGGAGTTGCTGACTGTTCCTTTTACCAGCTGGGTTCTTGACAGCCATTATAATCCACTGTGTGAGACTTTCTAGGAACTACTAACAACAACACTGGCGCTGGGGTGCGGTGCGGTACTGAGGCAATGCTGCACTGTCAGAGGTGCTGTCTTTCAGGTGAGACTTCAAGGGAAGACCTATTCTGCCCTCTCAAGTGGATGTAAATGATCCCACAGCCACTATTTCATAGAAGGTTAGGGGAGTCCACAACAATATTTAGCCCTCTTCCAAACTATGACAGAAGACCAGATGTTCTGGTCATTGTCACATTGCTGTTGATCATCACCCACCCCGACAAAAGGACCACCTGTTACTTGTTCCATGTTGTTCTTTCACAGAGTACTATTTATAGTATTTATAATATCTGCTATTCACACATTCTGCTTTCTCACCTTTATGCCACTATCAGCACCTCCTTTAGCCCTCACCGCTACCATTAACACTCCCTTTGCCTTTTTGTCCATGACATCTTTGTTACTCCCTCCTTAGCCCCCGCCCATCGCTGGCCTTCTATCCAGCTTTACTTGCTCCATCCCCCCCTCAAACAGTATAAATTACATCACATTTCCACTTCTCTTTAGCTCTGAAGAAGAGTCATACGGACTCGAAACGTTAACTCTGTTTCTCTCTCCACAGATGCTGCTGGACCGACTGAGTTTTCTGTTTTCATTTCAGATTTCCAGCATCCGCGGTATTTTGCTTTTATCCCAATGCTGATTGTGGGATCTTGCTGTGTGCAAATTAGCTGACATGTTTCTTACATTATAACAGAGACTGCACTTCATTGGCTGTAAAGTGCTTTCTGATGTTTTGAGGTTATGAAAGGCGCCATATAATACAAATTCTTTCTTTTTACAGTTTACATATTATGATTCTGAAATAGGCATGAGTTTAACGAATTACACATAGTTCTCAGCACAGAAAAAGGCCATTTGGCCCAGCAGATCTATTCTGGTCTCTGCACTCCCCATGCTTCTCACCGGTCTCTGTCTAAAGACATTGTTCCTGCAATCTTTATTTGATCCATCTATTTATTGGCACCTGTTATTGGCTCAGCCCATGTACAGGAACATTTTCTCCATATCCACACTATTGAACCAAGCCTGACACTGAATCTTGCTATGCTGAGTTCAAATCCCACCATGTACATTCGACAAAGCTGCTAGTTTCTGGTTTGGAACCAGCAGAGAAACAAGAACTGGTTCATCGTTCAGGAAGGCAAACTCGCTATCCTTCCCAGTCAGGCCTGTGACCATTGTATCACTGGCAAGGCTACTGGGAGTGAGGGATACGGTGAGGAGGGATTGAGGGACAGGGTGAGGAGGGATTGAGGGACAGGGTGAGGAGGGATTGATGGATCAGATGAGAAGGGATTGAGGGAAATGATGAGGACAGATTGAGGGATACGATGAGGAGGGATTGAAGGATAGGTGAGGAAGGATTGAGGGATAGAGTGAGGAGGGATTGAAGGATGTGTTGAGGAGGGATTGAAGGATAGGGTGAGGGAGGATTGAGGGATACAGTGAGGGAGGATTGAGGGATACAGTGAAGAGGAATTGAGGGATATAAGGGGTTGAGGGATACAGTGAGGAGGGATTGAGGGATACGGTGAGGAAGGTTTTTGGGATATAAGAGGGATTGAGGGACACAGTGAGGAGGGATTGAGGGATACAGTGAGGAGGAATTCAGGGATATACAGAGAAGAGATTGAGGGATATAGTGAGGAGCTGTGTAGTTGAGGCTGATCCAGGCAACGTGGATGGAAAGTTGGACTGATAACTTATTCCTGTTCATGATGTTTCTTGTACAGAAAACTCTCTGCCCGGATACCGGGGAGGGGTGAGGTAGTGGTGTAGTGGTAATGCCACTGGACTAATAATCCAGGGGCCCAGGAAAATGCTCTGGCAACACGAGTTCAAATCCCCAGAACTGATGGAATTTAAATTCAATTAATAAATCTGGAATTCAAAAGCTGTTCTCAGTAATAGTGACCATGAAACTATTGTCGATTGTTGTAAAAACCCATCTGATTCACTCATGTCCTTTAGGGAAGGAAATCTGCTGTCCTGACCTGGCTTGGCCTACATGTGACTCCAGACCCACAGCAATGTGGTTGACTCTTAATTGCCCCCTGAAATGACTGAGCAAGTCATTCAGTTGCATCAAACCGCTACAAAGTCTACAAAAAGAAATTAAACTGGACATCGACCTGGGCACCGGAAATGTCAAGGTCAATCTCAGTCCTATCGACCCTGCAAAGTCCTCCTTACTAACATCTGGAGGCTGGTGCCAAAATTGGGAGAGCTGTCTCACAGACTAGTCAAGCAACAGCCAGACATAGTCATCCTCACGGAATCATACCTTACAGATAATGTCCCAGACACCACCATCACCATCCCTGGGTATGTCCTGTCCCACAGGCAGGACAGACCCAGCAGAGGTGGCGACACAGTGGTATACAGTCGGGAGGGAGTTGCCCTGGGAGTCCTCAACATCGACTCTGGACCCCATGAAGTCTCATAGCATCAGGTCAAACATGGGCAAGGAAACCTCCTACTCATTACCACGTGCTGCCCTCCCTCAGCTGATGAATCAGTGCTCCTCCATGTTGAACACCACTTGGAGGAAGCACTGAGGGTGGCAAGGGCACAGAATGTACTCTGGGTGGGGGACCTCAATGTCCATCACCAAGAGTGGCTCGGTAGCACCACTACTGACCGAGCTGGCCGAGACCTAAAGGACAATAGCTGCTAGACTGGGTCTGCGGCAGGTGGTGAGGGAACCAACAAGAGGGAAAAACATACTTGACCTCAACCTCGCCAACCTGCCTGTCGCAGATGCATCTGTCCATGACAGTATCGGTAGGAGTGACCACCACACAGTCTTTGTGGAGATGAAGTCCCATCTTCACATTGAGGATACCCTCCATCGTGTTGTGTGGCACTACCACCGTGCTAAATGGGATAGATTTCAAACAGATCTAGCAACTCAAGACTGGGCATCCATGAGGCGCTTTGGGCCATCAGCAGCAGCAGAATTGTACTCAAACACAATCTGTAACCTCATGGCCCGGCATATCCCCCACTCTACCATTACCATCAAGCCAGGGGATCAACACTGGTTCAATGAAGAGTGAAGGAGGGCATGCCAGGAAAAATGGTGTACAATTAAACAACTCACTGGAGGTGGAGGTTCCACAAATATCCCCATCCTCAATGATGGGGGAGCCCAGCACATCAGTGTAAAAGATAAGGCTGATGAATTTGCTACAATCTTCAGCCAGAAATACCGAGTGGATGATCCATCTCGGCCTCCCCCCCCAGCATCACAGATGCCAGTCTTCAGCCAATTCGATTCACTCCACATGATATCAAGAAATGGCTGAAGGCACTGGATACTGCAAAGGCTATTGGCCCTGACAATATTCCGGCAATAGTACTGAAGACTTGTGCTCCAGAACTTGCTGCCCTCCTAGCCAAGTTGTTCCAGTACAGCTACAACACTGGCATCGACCCGGCTATGTGGCAAATTGCCCAGATATGTCCTGTACACAAAAAGCAGGACAAATCCAACCTAGCCAATTACCGCCCCATCAGTCTACTCTTGATCATCAGTAAAGCGATGGAAGGGGTCATAGACAGTACTGTCAAGCAGCATTTACTGAGCAGTATCCTGCTCAGTTTGGGTCCTGCTAGGGTCACTCAGCTCCTGACCTCATTACAGCCTTGGTTCAAGCATGGACAAAAGAGCTGAACTCCCGAGGTGAGGTGAGAGTGACTGCCCTTGACATCAAGGCAGCATTTGACCGAGTGTGGCATCAAGGAGCCCTAGCAAAACTGGAGTCAATGGGAATCGGGGAGAAAACTCTTCACTGGCTGGAGTTATACTTAGCACAAAGGAAGATGGCTGTGGTTGTTGGAGGTCAGTCACCTCAGTTCCAGGACATCACTGCAGGAGTTCCTCAGGGTAGTGTCCTCGGCCCAACCATCTTCAGCTGCTTCATCAATGACCTTTCCTCCATCATAAGGTCAGAAGTGGGGATGTTCGCTGATGATTGCACAATGTTCAGCACCATTCGCAACTCCTCAGATACTGAAGCAGTCCATGTCCAAATGCAGCAAGACCTGGACAATATCCAGGCTTGGGCTGACAAGTGGCAAGTAACATTCGCACCACACAGGTGCCAGGCAATGACCACCTCTAACAAGGGAGAATCTAATCATCGCCCCTTGATGCTCAATGGCTTTACCATCACTGAATCCCCCACTATTAACATCCTGGGGCTTACCATTGACCAGAAACTGACTGGACCAGCCATATAAATACTGTGGCTACAAGACCAGGTCAGAGGCTGGGAATTCTGCAGAGAGTAACCTACCTCCTGACTCCCCAAAGCCTGTCCACTATCTACAAGGCACAAGTCAGGAGTGTGATGAAATACTCCCCACTTGCCTGGATGAGTGCAGCTCCCACAACACTCAAGAGGCTTGACATCATCCAGGACAAAGCAGCCCACTTGATTGGCACCACATCCACAAACATTCACTCTCTCCACCACCGATGCACAATAGCAGCAGTGTGTACAATCTACAAGATGCACTGCAGGAATTCACCAAGGCTCCTTAGGCAGCACCTTCCAAACCCACAACCACTACCATCTAGAAGGACAAGGACAGCAGATACATGGGAACACCACAACCTGGAAGTTCCCCTCCAAGCCACTCGCCATCCTGACTTGGAAATATATCGCCGTTCCTTCACTGTCACTGGGTCAAAATCCTGGAACTCCCTCCCTAACAGCACTGTGGGTGTACCTACACCACATGGACTGCAGCGGTTCAAGAAGGCAGCTCACCACCACCTTCTCAAGGGCAATTAGGGATGGGCAATAAATGCTGGCCCAGCCAGTTATGCCCACATCACATGAATGAATCCAAAAATCTGCCTGGTCCGTTTCCGAATTTTGGCTACGGGGATCATTTACAACCACTTGCGGGGGCAGATGAGGCCTGATTTTCATGTCTTCCTCAAAAGACAACACCTCTGACAGTGTAACGCCCCCTCAATACATCTGGGGGTATCAGCCTTAGAGTGGGGGCTTTGAACCCCCAGCCCTCTGCCTCAGAGGTAAGAATGCTACTCACCTGAGTCACAGCTGACAGCCAATGGTCTCTTTGTCAAGCCACCCTCTATCCTGGTTTATATGCAGCATACTCCTGTCTCTATAACCCACAGTGCACCCACTTGCCCTCAGCTCAGCATACTCCTTCCTATCACATGCATGCCTTCACTCGCTGGAGCCCTCTTCTAACTCTAGTGACATCTCCTCCCACTTTCAAGATCCTAAACCCTCATCCTCTCTTAACTCAGCTGCATGGAACCGACCCCGTGCCAAGTCCCATTCACACGTTACCTCAGCATCTGCTGTCCGACCTGTGGCCCCAATGCCTCGAATTCAAACTTCTGATCCTCATCTTAAATCCCCCCAGACCTCATCCCTCCCTAACTCTAGTCTCCTCCAGCCCCACAATTGAGATCTCTGCGCTCCTCTAATTCTGGCCTCTTGAACATTCCCGGCTTTAATTGCTCCACTATAGGCAGCCGTGCCTTCAGTTGCCTGAGTCCTAAACTCTGGGATTCCCTCCCTAACCCCCTCTGACTCTGTGCCTCACTTTCCTCCTTTAAAATGCTCTTTCAAACCTCCCTTTTGGACCAAGCTTTCTAAACTTGCCCTCATGGACGATGGCTCAGTGTCAAACTTTGTTTAGCTAACGCTCTGTGAAGAGCCTTAAGGGTTTTTTTGTGTTAAAGGAGATTTACAAACACAAGTTAATGTTCATTCTTTCCCCCAATTCCAGCTCCACTTTTGACGCTCGCTCCCCCTCTTGCTTTACCTTGTGAAGCATTTTTGTAGCCTGTCAAGATATAATCCGAGTGGCGGAGGACAGGCAACGGCTACGATGCCCTCCAAAGTCGAGCAGCCAGCTGAACCCCACCCCCCACCCCCCACACTGTCTGGGGTCACAAACAGGTAACTCCTGTTTCCTGCTGCGCTCAACCTGAGCAGGAGTCAGATTCAAGCACAACAAAAGACTGGGGGTGGGGGGAGATCCAATCATGTGCGCAACAAGTTGCTTAAGGAAGTTTCAAACAATTTAGAGACCACCCCTTAGCCACAATGAGGCACGAGGTGGCGGGGGGTGGGGGGTGGGGGTAGTGTTGGTGTGCATCGGGGGTGGGGGGGAATGTGGGGACTAAGCTTAATTAAATCAATTATCTCTGATTGATCCAGTCTGATGAATTAGGAGATAACACTGAGAGACAAAATGAAACGCCCTGCTTCCTCGATTCAGTTCAACAATAGCCAGCTGCTTTATAAAGGGCCCATTGAGTCTTCCAGCACCTTTCTCAAAAAGAGGCAGAGTGAAATAAGTCACAGCTGAAAGACGTGCAAAGTCAGAGCTGAGCAGGAGGACATTTCAGGGGCTTTAGAAAACACAAGTCAAAGACAAAAAGTGAACACATGTTGACCAACGGGTTGAAAGATACCAGCAATTCCACCCAAAATAAACTGTTAGCCCCTCCCCAAGTACATTACCTCACACTTCTCCGGACTCCATCAACTCCATTTGTCATTTTTCTGCCAACCTGACCAGTCCATTGATATCTCCCCTCTGTCTACAGCTTCCCTCCTCACTATCAACCACATGGACAATCTGCAAACTTCTTAACCATGTCCCTGCATTCAAGTTTAAATCGTTAACATCTATCACAAACAGCAGGGGACCCAATACTGAGCCCCGTGAAACCCCACTGGAAACAAACTACCAGTCACAAAAACTCCTGTCCACCAGAACACATTGCTTCCTGCCCTTGAACAAATTTTGGATCGTCTGTTCCTCAGCTCCTCTGTTCCTCTGTTCCTCTGTTCCACTGTTCCTCTGCTCCTCTGCTCCTCTATTCCTCTGCTCCTCTGTTCCTCTGTTCCTCTGCTCCTCTGCTCCTCTGTTCCTCTGCTCCTCTGTTCCTCTGCTCCTCTGCTCCTCTGTTCCTCAGCTCCTCTGTTCCTCTGTTCCTCTGCTCCTCTGCTCCTCTGTCCCTCTGCTCCTCTGCTTCTCTGTTCCTCAGCTCCTCTGCTCCTCTGTTCCTCTGTTCCTCTGCTCCTCTGTTCCTCTGTTCCTCTGCTCCTCTGTTCCTCTGTTTCTCTGTTCCTCTGTTCCTCTGTTCCTCTGCTCCTCAGCTCCTTTGTTCCTCTGTTCGTCTGCTCCTCTGCTCCTCTGTTCCTCAGCTCCTCTGCTCCTCTGCTCCTCTGTTCCTCAGCTCCTCTGCTCCTCTGTTCCTCTGTTCCTCAGCTCCTCTGTTCCTCTGTTCCTCTGTTCCTCTGCTCCTCTGCTCCTCTGTTTCTCTGTTCCTCTGCTCCTCTGCTCCTCTGCTCCTCTGCTCCTCTGTTTCTCTGTTTCTCTGTTCCTTTCTTCCTCTGCTCCTCTGCTCCTCTGTTCCTCTTCTCCACTGTTCCTCTGTTCCTCTGTTCCTCTGCTCCTCTGTTCCTCTGTTCCTCTGCTCCTATGTTTCTCTGTTCCTCTGTTCCTATATTCCTCTGTTCCTCTGCTCCTCTGATCCTCTGTTCCTCTGTTCCTCTGTTTCTCTGCTCCTCTGTTCCTCTGTTCCTCTGCTCCTCTGTTCCTCTGTTCCTCTGTTCCTCTGCTCCTCTGCTCCTCTGTTTCTCTGTTCCTCTGCTCCTCTGCTCCTCTGCTCCTCTGTTTCTCTGTTTCTCTGTTCCTTTCTTCCTCTGCTCCTCTGCTCCTCTGCTCCTCTGTTCCTCTTCTCCACTGTTCCTCTGTTCCTCTGTTCCTCTGCTCCTCTGTTCCTCTGTTCCTCTGTTCCTCTGCTCCTATGTTTCTCTGTTCCTCTGTTCCTATATTCCTCAGTTCCTCTGCTCCTCTGGTCCTCTGTTCCTCTGTTCCTCTGTTTCTCTGCTCCTCTGTTCCTCTGTTCCTCTGCTCCTCTGCTCCTCTGTTCCTCTGTTCCTCTGTTCCTCTGCTCCTCTGCTCCTTTGTTCCTCTGTTCCTCTGCTCCTCTGCTCCTCTGTTCCTCTGTTCCTCTGTTCCTCAGCTCCTCTGTTCCTCTGTTCCTCAGCTCCTCTGCTCCTCTGCTCCTCTGTTTCTCTGTTCCTCTGTTTCTCTGCCCCTCTGCTCCTGTGCTCCTCTGTTCCTCTGTTCCTCTGTTCCTCTGCTTCTCTGTTCCTCTGTTCCTCTGCTCCTGTGCTCCTCTTCTCCTCTGTTTCTCTGTTTCTCTGTTCCTCTGTTCTTCTGTTCCTCTGCTCCTCTGTTCCTCTGCTCCTCTGCTCCTCTGTTCCTCTGCTCCTCTGTTCCTTTGTTCCTCTGCTCCTCTGCTCCTCTGCTCCTCTGTTCCTCTGCTCCTCTGTTCCTCTGTTCCTCTGTTCCTCTGTTCCTCTGCTCCTCTGCTCCTATGTTTCTCTGTTCCTCTGTTCCTCTGTTCCTATATTCCTCTGTTCCTCTGCTCCTCTGGTCCTATGTTCCTCCGTTCCTCTGTTTCTCTGCTCCTCTGTTCCTCTGTTCCTCTGCTCCTCTGTTCCTCTGTTCCTCTGTTCCTCTGTCCCTCTGTTCCTCTGCTCCTCTGCTCCTCTACTCCTCTGTTTCTCTGTTTCTCTGTTCCTCTGTTTCTCTGTTTCTCTGCTCCTCTGTTCCTCTGTTTCTCTGTTCCTCTGTTTCTCTGTTCCTCTGTTCCTCTGTTCCTCTGTTCCTCTGCTCCTCTGCTCCTCTGCTCCTCTGTTCCTCTGTTTCTCTGTTTCTCTGCTCCTCTGGTCCTCTGTTCCTCTGTTCCTCTGCTCCTCAGCTCCTCTGTTTCTCTGTTTCTCTGTTTCTCTGCTCCTCTGTTCCCCTGTTCCTCTGTTTATCTGTTCCTCTGTTCCTCTGTTTCTCTGTTCCTCTGCTCCTCTGCTCCTCTGTTCCTCTGTTCCTCTGCTCCTCTGTTCCTCTGCTCCTCTGTTCCTCTGTTCCTACATTCCGATGCCTCTCTAGAGTTGCCGATTGTGCCAATAAATATATTCACAGAATCACAGAATCACACAGAGCAGAAGAGGCCCTTCGGCCCATCGAGTCTGCACCGATACGTGAGAAACACCTGACCTACCTACCTAACCCCATTTACCAGCACTTGGCCCATAGCCTTGAATGTTGTGACGTGCCAAGTGCTCATCCAGGTACTTTTTAAAGGATGTGAGGCAACCCGCCTCCACCACCCTCCCAGGCAGTGCATTCCAGACCGTCACCACGCTCTGGGTAAAAAAGGTTTTCCTCACATCCCCCTTAAACCTCCTGCCCCCTCACCTTGGACTTATGTCCCCTTGTGACAGACCCTTCAACTAAGGGGAACAGCTGAGTTCCCCTGATGTTTTGAGTCCATCTGACTCTTCTTCAGAGCAGAACAGTGATCTGGACTAAAACAACGGTAACTCTGTTTCTCTCTTCTACAGATGCTGCCAGGGCTCCTGAGTTTTTCCAGCATTCCCCGTTTTTATTTCAGATTCCCAACCTCCGCTGTGTTTTGCTTTAATCTCCTGTTCCTATGCCTCTATTAAGGTTGCCAATTGTGCCAATAAATATTTCCCTGGAGGTTTCATCGCGTGACTTGTCCCCGCATTCCAGTTCCATCAGTCAGCCAACACATCGATCCTTGTGATGTTCCACCTTCCTACACCAATTGGAAAGCAATAAGACTCAGTACTCAATTGGGTGATGCTTGACAAACAGCCAAACAGCCTTTTTCTTCCTCATTTTCAATATTTTTGTATCCGGTAAAGAGAAATGTGCAAAGCAAGTTACAAATAAACAATCCTTTTTAACATCCGGATGATTTTTCTCCAGCGATTGGAGATTAATCTTCAATCCCTGGAGACTCCAGGCCAATCCTGGAGGGTTGGCAACCTGAGAATGAAAGCCTAGGATCCCAAATAGTTCATTAACTGTTTTGTTAATCTGGTCCCGCCACCTTCAAATTTTGGACACAAGCATCTCCGGGGGCTCGGTGTTCCTGCAATCGGTTTAAAATTGCACCTTGTAGCTTGTATTATTTCTGTTCATTCTTCCTACCAAAGTGTATCACCTTACAAATTTCTGCATCTGCTTTGTGTCCAAATTTTCACCAGCCCTGCCTACATGTGCTCTTGAAGTCTATCGCTCATTCTTCACACCTCCGAATTTCATGTTGTCTTCAAGTTTCACTGTTGCACCCTGGAGTCCTGGTCCCAGTTAGTAATGTAAATTAAAAAGAGCAGAGTACTCTCCTTTCAGCCCAAGAAACCCTTTTCTTATTTGAAATCAGTTCGTTCCTGCAAAGCAACACCAGCAAGTGGATAGCTGCTGATCATTTAGACATTGCCAGTTTAAGGCAAGTAAGAGGTTTGAATAGTGCACAGGTTGTTGGGAGTCATCATGGTGGGGGGGTGGGGGGAGCGTGGGAGGTTTTGGGAGGGGTGGGGGTTCATGAAGAGGTGGCATATTTAAGTTTTTTTTTATTCATTCATGGGATGTGGGCTTCGCTGGCTGGGCCCAGCATTTATTGCCCATCCCTAATTACCCTTGAGCTGCCTTCTTGAACCGCTGCAGTCCATGTGGTGTAGGTACACCCACAGTGCTGTTAGGGAGGGAGTTCCAGGATTTTGACCCAGTGACAGTGAAGGAACGGCGATATATTTCCAAATCAGGATGGTGAGTGACTTGGAGGGGAACTTCCAGGTGGTGGTGTTCCCATCTATCTGCTGCCCTTGTCCTTCTAGATGGTAGTGGTTGTGGGTTTGGAAGGTGCTGCCTAAGGAGCCTTGGTGAGTTCCTGCAGTGCATCTTGTAGATGGTGCACACTGCTGCTACTGTGTGTCGGTGGTGGAGGGAGTGAATGTTTGTGGATGTGGTGCCAATCAAAAGTGGGCTGTTTTGTCCTGGATGGTGTCAAGCTTCTTGAGTGTTGTAGGAACTGCACTCATCCAGGCAAGTGAGGAGTATTCCATCACACTCCTGACTTGTGTCTTGTAGATGGTGGACAGGCTTTGGGGAGTCAGGAGGTGAGTTACTTGCCACAGGATTCCTAGCTTCTGACCTGCTCTTGTAGCCACAGTATTTATATGGCTAGTCCAATTCAGTTTCTGGTCAATGGTAACCCCCAAGATGTTGATAGTGGGGGATTCAATGATGGTAATGCCATTGAATGTCAAGGGGCGATTGTTAGATTCTCTCTTGTTGGAGATGGTCATTGCCTGACACTTGTGCGCTTATGTGAATGTTACTTGCCACTTGTCAGCCCAAGCCTGGATATTGTCCAGGTCTTGCTGCATTTGGACATGGACTGCTTCAGTATCTGAGGAGTCGCGAATGGTGCTGAACATTGTGCAATCATCAGCGAACATCCCCACTTCTGACCTTATGATGGAAGGAAGGTCATTGATGAAGCAGCTGAAGATGGTTGGGCCGAGGACACTACCCTGAGGAACTCCTGCAGTGATGTCCTGGAGCTGAGATGACTGACCTCCAACAACCCCAACCATCTTCCTTTGTGCTGGGTATGACTCCAACCAGCGGAGAGTTTTCCCCTGATTCCCATGATCACATTTCTCTTTGCACAAATTGGCTGCTGCATTTCCTATATTACAATAATGACTACACATCAAAAAAAAAGAAGCACCTCGTGGGCTGTAAAGTGCTTTGGGGTGTCCCGCGAACAAGAAGGATGCTACAGAAATGCAAGCCTTTATCTGTTTCGTGAGAGGATGGCAGAGAGCAGTACAAAGTAAAGGTGTTAGAATTGGTTTAGTCATCGCTCAGTGAAGGAATCTCTGATGGTTTTCAAAAAAAAAAGCAGAGCCTGTCCAGGGGTTTGTGAGTGGGTGGCCTTCATAACCTGGGCCCCACTGTGACCCTATCAATCTGCCTAACTCGCTGCCCCAAACTCACAGCTCCTGTCACAGGCAATCACCGGCAGGGCTTGACAGGCCTCTGTTATTAACTAGCTGTGGAACAATGGGCCAAGGACACACTGACTGGACTGGCTCTTAACATGTGGCCTAATTGCTTCTGACCTTGGCTCACATCTGTCAGGTGGGTGGGTGGGTGTTGTCAGGGCTTAGACGGCAGGCCCAGGCTATGTAGCTTTGCGTCCTCCTCAGTCTTTAACAACAGCTCCCCACCAAACCCGCCTGGGTGCCTCACTTCTCCTCCTCCCCCACCCCCGTAAAAAAAAACACAGCCATTGTCCGGCGTGTCAATGGCCAAATGGCATCAAGTATTGGAGCTCAATGCGAGGTGACCGGCGGGGCTGAATGTCCTGGCAGGGGGGCTCACACAATGCTACTAATTAGGAGACGGCCCACTGGGGTTCCCACACACACCTGCACGGTCACATGAGCCACGGGTCGACGAGCTGTGAACGAGCCACACCAAGACTACAGGAGAAAGTTAAAGCTATAAATGTGAATCTGACAGTGACTGAGCCAACCAGCAGAGCAGCCAGCACCGCTTAACCCCTTTGTGGGAAGCCAGCGTGCAGCAGCGCCCACTCCCTCTCGAGTTCCACTAGTGTGTCACTTGGTCCTCCACTTCCCCTTCGTCCACACTGGAATGTCCTCAATATTGATTCTTCAACAAGAGTTCGCTTAAACTAGAGGTGCTCGTGATTCGGGAGGAATAAAACAGGTGGAGATTGTGTGGAGCAGAAACATCGACACAGAACCAGTTGCTGCAAATAGCCAATTTACATGCTGCAATTCCGTGTTATAGCAGTTAACACATAATGTGTTATATAATATACAGTGCAATGCCCAGGAACACATGGTGTGTTGTTATATAATAGTGTTATACCCAGTAATACATGATGTATTACTTTATAATATATAGTGTTATACCCAGTTACACATGGTGTGTTATTGTATAATATATACAATATATACAATATTATATCCAGTTACACATGGAGTATTATAATATAATATATACAGTGTTATACCCAGTAATGCATGGTGTTATATAATATATGGTGTTATGCCCAGTAACACATGGTGTTATATGATATATACAGTGTTATACCCAGTAATACACGGTGTGTTATTATATAATATATACAGTGTTATACCCAGTAATGCATGATGTATAATATATAGTGTTATACCCAGTAACGCACTGTTATTATATAATGTATACAGTGTTATGCCCAGTAACACATACTGTGTTATTCTATAATATGCAAAGTGTTATACCCTGTAATGCAAGCTGCATTATTGTAGAAGATATACAGTTTTATATTGAGTAATACAAGTTGTGTTAATACATAATAGATACAGTTATATCCAATAACACACAGTGTGTTATTATATGACATATACTGTGTTATATCCAGTAATAAAAGATTGTTTTTATTTACTCATGGGATGTGGGTGTCGCTGGCTAGTCCAGCATTTATTTTATTGCCCATATCTAGTTGCCCTTGAGAAGGTGGTGGTGAGCTGCCTTCTTGAACCGCTGATTTGTGGTGTAGGTACATCCACAGTGTTGTTTGGGAGTTCCAGGATTTTGACCCAGTGACAGTGAAGGAACAGTGACATATTTCCAAGTCAGGATGATGTATGGCTTCCAGGTGGTGGTGTTCCCATCTATCTGCTGCCCTTGTCCTTCCAGATGGCAGCGATTGTGGGTTTGGAACTTGCTGTCTTGGAGCCTTGGTGAATTCCTGCAGTGCATCTTGTAGATGGTACATACTGCTGCTACTGTGCGTCGGTGGTGGAGGGAGTGAATGTTTATGGGTGTGGTGACGATCTAGTGGGCTGCTTTGTCCTGGATGGTGTCAAGCTTCTTGAGCGTTATGGGGGCTACACTCATCCAGAGAGGATTCCATCACACTCCTGACTTGTAGATGGTGGACAGGCTTTGGGGAGTCAGAGGTAGGTTATTCTCTGCAGAATTCCCAGCCTCTAAACTGCTCTTGTAGCCACAGTGTTTATATGGCTATTCCAGTTCAGCTTCTGGTCAATGGTAAGCCCCAGGATGTTAATAGTGGGGGATTCAGCGATGGTAATGCCATTGAATGTCAAGGGGTGATGGTTAGATTCTCTCTTGTTGGAGATGGTCACTGTCTGGCACTTGTGTAGTGAGAATGTTACTTGCCACTTGTCAGCCCAAGCCTGGATATTGTCCAGGTCTTGCTGCATTTGGACATGGACTGCTTCGGTATCTGAGGAGTCACGAATGGGGCTGAACATGGTGCAATCATCAGTGAACATCCCCACTTCTGACCTTATGATGGAAGGAAGGTCATTGATGAAGCAGCTGAAGGTGGTTGGGCCGAGGATACTCCTTGAGGAACTCCTGCAGTAATGTCCTGGAACTGAGGTGACTGACCTCCAACAACCACAACCATCTTCCTTTGTGCTAGGTATGACTCCAACCAGCGGAGAGTTTTCCCCCTGATTCCTATTGACTCCAGTTTTGTTAGGGCTCCTTGATGTCACACTCGGTTAAATGCTGCCTTGATGTCAAGGGCAGTCACTCTCACCTCACCTTAGGAGTTCAGCTCTTTTGTCCATGTTTGAACCAAAGCTGTAATGAGGTCAAAAGCCGAGTGGGCCTAACAGAACCCAAACTGGGTGTCAGTGTGCAGGTTATATCTAAAGCAACTGCTGCTTAATAGCACTCTTGGCGGCCCCTTCCATCACTTTACTGATGATCAAGAGTCGACTGATGGGGCAGTAATTGGCCGGGTTGGATTTGTCCTACTTTTTGTGTCCAGGACATACCTGGGTAATTTTCCACATAGCTGGGTAGATGCCAGTGTTGTAGCTGTACTGGAACAGCTTGGCTAGGAGCACGGCAAGTTCTGGAGAACAAGTCTTCAGTACTATCGCTGGAATATTGTGAGGGCCCATAGCCTTTGCAGTATCCAGTGTCTTCAGCCATTTCTTGATATCATGTGGAGAGAATTGAATTTGCTGAAGACTGGCACCTGTGATGTTGGGGACCTCCGGAGGAGGCCGAGTTGGATCATCCACTTGGCACTTCAGGCTGGAGATTGTTGCAAATGCTTCAGCCTTATCTTTTGCACTGATGTGCTGGGCTCCTCCATCATTGAGGATGGGGATATTTGTGGAGCCTCCTCCTCCAGTGAGTTGTTTAATTGCCCACCACCATTCACGACTGGATGTGGCAGGACTGCAGAGTTTAGATCTGATCCGTTAGTTGTGGGGTCGCTTAGCTCTGTCCATCACTTGCTGCTTATGCTGTTTGACATGCAAGTAGTCCTGTGTTATAGCTTCACCAGGTTGACACCTCATTTTTAGGTACGCCTGGTGCTGCTCCTGGCATGCCCTCCTGCACTCTTCATTGAACCAGGGTCAATCCCCTGGTTTGATGGTAATGGTAGAGTGGGGGATATGCCGGGCCATGAGGTTACAGATTGTGTTTGAGTACAATTCTGTTGCTGCTGATGGCCCACAGCACCTCATGGATGCCCAATCTTGAGTTGCTAGATCTGTTCAAAATCCATTTAGTACGGTGGTAGTGCCACACAACACGATGCAGGGTATCCTCAATGTGAAGGCAGGACTTCAACTCCAGAAGGACTGTGTGGTGGTCACTCCTACCGATACTGTCATGGACAGATGCATCTGTGGAAGGCAGGTTGGTGAGGATGAGGTCAAGTGCATTTTTCCCTCTTGTTGGTTCTCTCACCACCTGCCGCAGCTATTGTCCTTTAGGACTCGGCCAGCTCGGTCAGTAGTGGTGCTACTGAGCCACTCTTGGTGATGGACATTGAAGTCCCCACCCAGAGTACATTCTGCACCCTTGCCACCCTCAGTGCTTCCTCCAAGTGATGTTCAACATAGAGGAGCACGACAGGACATATCCAGGGATGGCGATGGTGGTGTCTGGGACATTATCTGTAAGATAGGATTCTGTGAGGATGACTGTGTCAGGCTGTTGCTTGACTAGTCTGCGAGACAGCTCTCCCAATTTTGGCACTAGCCCCCAGAGCTGAGTTTGCCATTGTCGTTTCCGGTGCCTAGATCAATGCCAGGTGGTCCGTCCAGTTTCATTCTTTATACAATTTGTAGTGGTTTGATACAACTGAGTAGCTTTTCAGAGGGCAGTTAGGAGTCAACCACATTGCTGTGGGCTTGGAGTTCAGAGGTAAGGACGGCAGATTTCCTTCCCTCGCGGACATGAGTGAATCAGGTGGGTTTTTAACAACAAAGGTTTTGTGGTTATCATAAGATTTTTAATTCCAGATTTTAATTGAATTCAAATTTCACCATCTGCTGTGGTGGGATTTGATCCTGGGTCCTCAGCACATTACCCTGAATCTCTAGATTAGTACTTCAGTGACAATACCGCTATGTCACCACTCCTCCTAAATACGAGGTGTGTTAATATATACAGTGTTATTACGAACATACGAACTAAGAGCAGGAGTAGCTCACTCTGCCCTCCGAACCTGATCCACCATTCAATAAGAGCATTGTTGATTTAACCATAACCTCCTGCCTACTCCCGGTCACCCTTCACCCCCTTGTTTATTAAAAATCTATCTAGCTCTGCCTTGAAAATAGTCAAAGGCTCTATTTCCACCGCCTGTTGTGGAAGGGAATTCCAAAGACTCACTACCCTCTTGGAGAAAAAATTTCACCTCATCTCTTTTAAATGGGCGATCCCTTATTTTTAAACTGTGACCCCTAGTTCTAGATTCTCCCACAAGAGGAAACATCCTCTCCACATCCACCCTGTCAAGACCCCTCAGGATCTTCTATGTTTCAATCAAGTCACCTCTTACTCTTCTAAACTCCAGCGGATACAAGCCTAGCCTGTCCAACCTTTCCTCATAAGATAATCTGCCCATTTCAGGTATTAATTTAGTAAACCTTCTCTGAGCTGCTAAGGAGACCAATAATGTGCACAGTATTCCAGATATGGTATGACCAGTGTCCTGTACAACTGAGTATAACCTCCCTACAAGGGGGTGATAAGTTATTGGCGGTAGGTGGGATACAGGTTTCAGGTTACAATCAGATCAGCCATGATCTTATTAAATGGCAGAGCAGGTTCGAGGGGCTGAATGGCCTCTTCCTGCTTTTTGTCCTTATGTTCGTATGTACTTCAATTTCCCTCACAATAAATGATAACATTCTATTAACTTTCCTAATTACCGGCTGTACCTGCATACTAACCTTTTGTGATTCATGCACTAGGACACCCAGATCCCTCTGAATCTCAGAGCTCTGCAATCTCTCACTATTTAGATAATAAGCTTCTCTTTTATTCTTCCTGTCAAAATGGACAATTTCATATTTCCCACAATATACTCCATTTGCCAGATCTTTGCCCACTTAACCTATCAATATCACTGTGTAGCCCCCTTATGTCCTCTTCACAACTTCCTTTCCTACCTATCTTTGTGTCATCAGCAAATTTAGCATCGGTCCCTTCATTCAAATTATTTATATAAATTGTAAAACATTGAGGCCTCAGCACTGATCCCTGTGGTACACCACTAGTTATATCCCACCAACCAGAAAAGACACATTTATGGCTACCCTCTGTTTCCTGTTAGCTAGCCAATCTTCTATCCATGCCAATATCTTACCTTCTACACCATGAGCTTTTATTTTCCACAATAACCTTTGATGTGGCACCTTATCAGATGCCTTCTGGAAATCTAAGTACAGTACATCCACCGGTTCCCCTTTATCCACAGCACATGTGACTCCTTCAAAGGATTCCAATAAATTGGTTAAACATGATTTCCTTTTCACAAAACCATGTTGACTCTGCCTGATTGCCTTGAATTTTTCTAAGTGCCCTGCTACAATATCTTTAATAATAACTTCTAACATTTTCCCTATGTCAGATATTGAGCTAACCGGCCTGTAGTTTCCTGCTTTCTGTCTCCCTCCCTTTTTGAATTAAGGAGTTACATTCGCTATTTTCCAATCTAATGGAACCTTCCCCGAATCCAGGGAATTTTGGAAAATTAAAACCAATGCATCAACGATCTCACTGGCCACTTCCTTTAAGAGTTTAGGATGAAGTCCATCAGGCCCTGAGGATTTGCCAGCCCGCAGCTCCAACAATTTGCTCAGCACCACTTCCCTGGTGACTGTAATTTCCCTGAGTTCCTCCCTTTTTGACAGTTCCTGATTTACAGCTATTTCTGGGGTGTTACTTGTATCCTCTGTAGTTATATATTATGTACAATGTTATACCCAGTAACACATGGTGTGTTATTTTATAATATATACAATGTTATACCCAGTAACACACGGTGTGTTATTTTATAATATATACAATGTTATGCCCAGTGACACACAGTTTGTTCCTGTGAACAATTCACTTAATTTGTTTATTTATTCATGGGGATGTGAGCGTCACTGGCTAGGCCAGCATTTATTGCCCATCCCTAATTGCCCTTGTTCAGAGAGCATTTTAAGAGCCAACCACTTTGCTGTGGGTCTGGAGTCACATGTAGGCCAGACCAGACCAGGTAAGGACAGCAGATTTCCTTCCCTAAAGGACATTAGTGAACCAGATGGGTTTTTACAACAATCAGCAATGGTTTCATGGTCATCATTAGACTTTTAATTCCAGGTTTTTATTGAATTCAAATTCCACCATCTACCGTGGTGGGATTCGAACCTGGGTCCCCAGAGCATTACCCTGGATCTCTGGAATACCAGTCCAGTGACAAAACCACCGTGTGACCACCTACCCCTAATTTATTCCTGTGTAACAGGCTCAAAGGGCTAAATGGCCTCCCCCTGTTCCTGTGTAACAGGCTCGAGGGGCTGAATGGCCTCCCCCTGTTCCTGTGTAACAGGCTCGAGGGGCTGAATAGCCTCATTCTGTTCCTATGAAACAGGTTCGAGAGGCTGAATGGCCTCATTCTGTTCCTGTGTAACAGGATCGAGGGGCTGAATGGCCTTACTCCCCCTTTTTTTGAAGAGAATGGTTTAGGATAATAGGACAGCTTTGATCCAGTGTCCCTTCTGCATGCAAATACCCAGCTGATCATTGGCCAGAACCTCGGAAGCAGGAGGAGTTGATGGGATGTCTCTGAAGGGTTATTCCAGCAGGGGAAGATACAGGGAAGCCAGGAAAAGCCGGAAGAACATTGGGCTGGTTCCCACTTTTGGGATTTGGTGGGCGGCTGGAGGTGGGATTGGAGTTGGGGAAAAAAAAGCAAGCAATAAGGAGCAAAGGAGTGGAGAAAGGTTCAATGGAAGAAACAAGATGCACCTTTCATCATCTCAGGACATCCCCAATCTCTTTACAACAGATGAAGTACTTATTGAAGTGTAACCGCTGTTATAATGTGGAAAACATGGCAGCTACAATTTGCACATAGCAAGATCCCACAAACAGGAATGTGATAATGGGCAGTTTTAGTGATGTTGACTGAGGGGTAATACTGACCAGGACATCAGGGGAAACTCCCCTGATCTTATTCGCTCTAGTGGCGTGGGATCAGTTTAATGTCTCCTCTGAACGATGGCTCCTCTGCCAGTACAGCACTCCATCAGTCCCGCACGAGAGTGTCAGCCTGGATTAGGTGATAAAGCCTCTGGAGTGGGGCTTAAATGCACAATCTTCTGGCTCAGAGGGTGTGCGTTCTTCCCTACTGAGCCGTGCGACTGACAACTTAACACCTTGAAAGCTGGGCTGCCGCTGGACCATGTGCAGGTTTTGTGGCGTTTGCAACACATGGGCGTGATCGTGGATAAGTAAAATATTGGTCCGGGATTTTGTTTAGCCTGCAAAGTGTTAATGGCCCTTTTCATGCTGCAAAGAGTTGTCAATTTGGCAAACTGCGCCGATCCCACCTCTCAGCAGCGCTGGCAGCTCTTTGGAATTTCTTTTGGGAAAAGATCGGAATCGTTAGCGAGGCTGGATCGCGACGGGGCGCCACACAGATGTGTGTGCACAAGAGGCCCTGCACTGAGACCTCCTGCTGGGCAGTTCGTGACCTTTACAGATATGGTGGCTGTGCATGTCAGATCGAATGGATGTTAAACTGGCAGCCTGATAGTGGGTGTAACATTTCCCTGCCGCTCCTTCCCATCTTCAAAAGATTTTAAACTCTTACTCTCCCCCCTCCACTCTCTGCAGCCTACAGAACCATCTCGGCGGTGAATGGACCATTGGTGGTGCTGGACAATGTTAAGGTATTGTACTGTGATTTTTGTAACACCTATTCATTCGATGGGCGCATCTCAATCCAGACCAGAGTGAAACGGTGCTGGGTGGGTGTGGGTGGAGGGTGGGGGGTACTGGGCAAACATTGTTTCTCCTCCCTGCGATTCTTCGAGCCCAGACCGTCGACACGTTAGTTGGAGCTGTGGTTCCATTGTTCCTTTTCACTATGCAGCTCATTCATTAAGGGGCAGTCAGCAACGTCACTTCCTGACCAAGAGGCGTCTGAGGTAATGATGCGTGACGCGGGGGCAGCGAGGTAATTACTGGGCCAGTGTGAGAGATGTCACTCTTATTTAGTCAGCACGACCAACAGTTGATCGACAAAGTGCAAATCTTCAGTGAGGCCCTCGCCGACCCCAGTCCTGAGAGGTATAGAGGCTGACAGCTAATCACTGCATTGAGAACCTGCTTTATATTCCCATTCCTTCTGAGAGATATTCCAAAGAGTATAAACATTCTGCACACTGGAGAACAGGTACAGCACAAAGTTAGATACAGAGTAAAGCTCCCTCTACACTGTCCCCATCAAACACTCCCAGGACAGGTACAGCACAGGGTTAGATACAGAGTAAAGCTCCCTCTATACTGTCCCCATCAACCACTCCAAGAACAGGTACAGCACGGGGTTAGATAGAGAGTAAAGCTCCCTCTACACTGTCCCCATCAAACACTCCCAGGGCAGGTACAGCACGGGGTTAGATATAGAGTAAAGCTCCCTCTACACCGTCCCCATCAAACACTCCCAGGACAGGTACAGCACGGGGTTAGATACAGAGTAAAGCTCCCTCTACACTGTCCACAACAAACACTCCCAGGGCAGGTACAGCACGGGGTTAGATACAAAGTAAAGCTCCCTCTACATGTCCCCATCAAACACTCCTAGGACAGGTACAGCACGGGGTTAGATACAGAGTAAAGCTCCCTCTACACTGTCCCCATCAAACACTCCCAGGACAGGTACAGCACGGGGTTAGATACAGAGTAAAGCTCCCTCTACACTGTCCCCATCAAACACTCCCAGGACAGGTACAGCACGGGGTTAGATATAGAGTAAAGCTCCCTCTACACTGTCCCCATCAAACACTCCCAGGACAGGTACAGCACGGGGTTAGATACAGAGTAAAGCTCCCTCTACACTGTCCCCATCAAACACTCCAAGGACAGGTACAGCACGGGGTCAGATACAGAGTAAAGCTCCCTCTACACTGTCCCCATCAAACACTCCCAGGACAGGTACAGCACGGGGTTAGATACAGAGTAAAGCTCCCTCTACACTGTCCCCATAAAACACTCCCAGGACAGGTACAAGATGGACTAGGTTATGAAGTCGAGTGTGTTGCTATCCCATATGGCTGTCCTCTCTAGAAGATGTACCAGTTGCTGAGAATGACTTTTGATCATTCAGTACCTCTATATAGTGGATAATTGCTTCACAGGGTTGCAGTTAAACGTTCAGTGTTGCTGGCCTATTCATTGTTGGAGTGCAGCTTAAATTTGTCTGACTCCCATTTCCAAGCTTGGCGTTCAGGAGCAAATAAGAAATGCTGTGTTCCATGTGCAACTCAGGTCACTTGCATCCCTTCACCTGTTCCTTTCTTGCAGTTCCCCAAATATGCCGAGATTGTTAACTTCACCCTCCCTGACCGGAGCGAGCGGAGTGGCCAGGTGTTGGAGGTGGTTGGATCCAAGGCTGTTGTACAGGTAACTGAACCATTGGTCTGCTGACCTTCACTGCTCAACAGGGGATTCTCCCAGGATGAGCTAACAGTCCTAGTGCAGTGCTCGCTTCCCCCTGCTGGCCAGGATTGTCATGCAGGCCGATTTAACCAGACAAGGAGAGATTCACACCCAGGCTGACCAACTTGAACGTCATATTCCTGTCAATGTACTGAACCAAACTGTTCGCAAACTCGGTCTCCTAATTGGCTCTTCCGACCACTAAACCATCTCCTTTACCGAGACAGCGTATATCGAACAAAAACAGGTAATGCTGGAAAAACTCTGGTAGCAACTGCGGCGAGACAAACAGAGTTAATGTTTCGAGTCTGACTCTCCTTCAGAGCCTGTTTCCCTTTCCCCCTCTTTAACATTGGCCTCCTCTGGCTCTGCCTTAGTTCAGTTCATAATGAAAACCTCATCCTTGTCTCGGGGTTTAATTTTAACTGAGACGATGCTCGGGGTTTAATTTTAACTGAGACGAGGCTCGGGGTTTAATTTTAACTGAGACGAGGCTCGGGGTTTAATTTTAACTGAGATGTCGTTCGGGGTTTAATTTTAACTGAGATGTGGTTTGGGGTTTAATTTTGACTGACACGATGCTCGGGGTTTAATTTTATCTGAGACGAGGCTCGGGGTTTAATTTTAACTGAGATGTGGTTCGGGGTTTAATTTTAACTGAGATGTGGTTCGGGTTTTAATTTTGACTGAGATGTGGTTTGGGGTTTAATTTTAACTGAGATGTGGTTCGGGGTTTAATTTTAACTGAGATGTGGTTCGGGATTTAATTTTGACTGAGACAATGCTCGGGGTTTAATTTTATCTGAGACGAGGCTCGGGGTTTAATTTTAACTGAGATGTGGTTCGGGGTTTAATTTTGACTGAGATGTGGTTCGGGGTTTAATTTTAACTGAGATGTGGTTCGGGATTTAATTTTGACTGAGACGATACTCGGGGTTTAATTTTGACTGAGATGTGGTTCGGGATTTAATTTTGAATGAGACGATACTCGGGGTTTAATTTTGACTGAGATGTGGTTCGGGGTTTAATTTTGACTGAGATGTGGTTCGGGGTTTAATTTTGACTGAGATGTGGTTCGGGTTTTAATTTTGACTGAGATGTGGTTCAGGGTTTAATTTTAACTGAGATGTGGTTCGGGGTTTAATTTTGACTGAGACGATACTCGGGGTTTAATTTTAACTGAGTTGTGGTTCGGGGTTTAATTTTGACTGAGATGTGGTTCGGAGTTTAATTTTAACTGAGTTGTGGTTCGGGGTTTAATTTTAACTGAGATGGGGTTTAATTTTGACTGAGATGTGGTTCGGGGTTTAATTTTGACTGAGATGTGGTTCGGGGTTTAATTTTGACTGAGATGTGGTTCGGGGATTAATTTTGACTGAGATGTGGTTCAGGGTTTAATTTTGACTGAGATGTGGTTTGGGGTTTAATTTTAACTGAGTTGTGGTTCGGGGTTTAATTTTAACTGAGATGGGGTTTAATTTTGACTGATAAAGCTCCTCATGAGAACCTTGGGACCTTTTACCAAATTAAGATGTCTCTCTAATTGCAGGTCGCTGTTACTGGTTGTGACGTTGGGTCAGCCACTGTTCTTATTGTCCTATTTCTCTCTCTCTCTCTCTCTCTCAGTCATGCTCTTGCAGCAGATTGATTTACCCTATTGTTCACTTTTACCTGATAGACACCAGTTGCTACTTGAATTGATATTTCCGCTTCCCCAGGACCCTGGCACCCAGACTACAGGATTCCTTCAATGATTTATATTTTGTTCTGCAGGTGTTTGAAGGAACATCCGGCATTGATGCCAAATTGACAGCCTGCGAGTTCACTGGGGACATCCTACGAGCACCAGTTTCGGAGGACATGCTGGGTGAGTTGGTCTTCGTTATCGGGCAAAAAACAGAGAAACCTGCCCTCTAAATGGGGCCTAGTAAAAATTTATACCCAGTTCCGGGATTCCTGGCCCCATCCCCATTTCTGCCAATTCGCACCAGCACGGGATAAGTATGCGGGTAGCTCACTGGAACAGCGGGACTCCTGCCCTTGCAGGCTACATGGCAATCCCCCTGTGATTGGAGTGGAATTGGCCCCCTTCAGCAAGACGATGTGGCTCGGAGCCATTCAGAGGTGTTGGGAACCAAGCGGAAACCCCAGTCCCAGATGGGGAACTGAAAGAAAACAGTCACCTCCTCCTGGAATCCTTTCATTGACCGGCTTTGAAATACTAAAGTGAAATTATTTTTTTTCAGTTTCAATAGTTAGAAGCTACATTGCAAGTTAGATGTGTTTTTACCGCAGCGATTGGGATCTCTCGTAGTGATTTAAATGCCCAGAGTCCTTTTAAAATGAAAAAAAAACATCTTCAGAAAGCCCCCACTTGCTCCCGGACATCTTTGATTCACAGGATATTTTCTAAGCTCAGAAATAAAAAGAAAAAAATGTTGTCCAGTTTCAGCAGGCTCCGTTGTCTACGGGTTTTTAACAGCTGAGCCCATTATGAATACTTGACTTGAGTTTCAAAAGGTCCAGAACCACTTGTCTCAGCAGGGGGCTGGATAGGCATGTTGATTGACAGTTTTAAGAGGTTATTAATGGATTAGGTATCTTTGATGTAGTTAGTGAAATAGATGTTTGTTTGTTTCTACAACGGATTGACCATTTGAGGAGATTTAAATATTTGAATGTGTTTTATGGATTGTTTTCGGTATCAAGTATGTTTGAGTGAGAGGTCTATTAGATTATTAGGAGTTTATATTTTTCATCTCCACATGTCTTCCCATTGTAAATACTGAGTGAGTGGCTGTGGAGGATACATGGGGGGGTGGCGGGTAAGGGGGGTATGAGGACATGGAAGAGACATGGGCGTATGGGGGATTTGGAGCAGGCATGTGGGATGTGTGGGGGATGAGGGAGTTGGGGGAGATGAGTGAGTGTGGGGTTGTGGGGGGGGCGGCGGGTGATGGTGTGAGGGCTTGAGGGCCTGACATGCGATAGCATAGTGGTTTTGTTGCTGGACGAGTAATCCAGAGACCCAGGGTAATGCTCCGGAGACCCGAGTTCAAATCCCATCGTGGCTGATGGTGGAATTTGAATTCAATAAAAACTTGGAATTAAAAGTCTAATGGTGACCATGAAACCATTGTCGATTGTAAAAACCCATCTGGTTCACTAATGTCCTTTAGGGAAGGAAATCTGCCGTCCTTACCTGGCCTGGTCTACATGTGACTCCAGACCCACAGCAATGTGGTTGACTCTTAAATGCCCCCTGAACAAGGGGCAATTAGGGGTGGGTAATAAATGCTGGCCTAGGCAGTGACACCCACATCCACATCCCATGAACGAATAAAAAAAAACTAAATTAAAATGGGGCTGATTTCCAAGTAAACAGAGGCGGGCATTCCAATCTGCCCACCTCCGCTGTCACCTTGGGCCCCACCCCTCTGGGGATGGTGGGGTGGACTCCATCCCACCCCTTCCTCCCCAGAACAAAATATGGCTGGCAGGGGCCTTCTCAAAACGAGGCAGATCTGCAGGGATCAGGGAGTTTCCCAACTGGAGGAGCTGGCCTCCTCTCCAAAGCCCCAGCCCGCTGTATCCAGGAATATTCAGTGCCCTTCAATGAGCCAGGTCTCTCTCATTGGCACAGCATCATATTCCCGTGTGGCTATTTCAGCCCGGACCTCACCAACCTTATTTACTCTGACCATTAACAATCATGCACTGTATACCTAATTTAGACCTGATTGTGTTATTCCATTGTCTGACTCCACCAAACACCTTATTGTTTCTTACTTTAGTACTATCTGTCTCCCTCAATCCTATCCTTCCTAATTCAACTCCTGATTACTAACTTTGAGGTCTTACCTGCTACTCTCTTTCCTAGCTCTCTAAACTCTGCCTTTCTACCTATGTCTATGGTACCAATATGGGCCACAGCCTCTGGCTGTTCACCCTGCCCTCTCAGAGTGCTCGGCAACAGATAGTCTAAAACATCCAGCACCTAGAAGGTATATAGTTTCCAACTCCTGACTTGTTTATAATATCCAGGTCCTGGAGTTATATAGTTTCCTAGTCCTGGAAGATATATATCAAGGTCCTGGGAGATATATTTCTGGATGGTATTTGCTTCCATCATTCTAGATGGCCCACAATATCCAAGCCCTGGAAGATATATGTAGTTTCTAGAACTGAAGCTCTGAAGAAAGGTCCTTGACCTGAAACATCAACTCAGATGCTGCCAGACCTACTGAGTATGAGCATTTTCTGTTTCTATATAGTATTCAGGTCTTGGATGGTCTAGAGTGTCCATGTTCCCTTACAGCTGTAGGATCCAGGTCCTGGATGGTCACTAGGAACCAGGCCCTGGAATGTATATGGGATCCAGGCCCTGGGTGGTCTATTGGATCCAGGTCCTGGATGGCCTATAGGATCCAGGTCCTGGAATGTATATGGCATCCAAGTCATGGGTGTGTTACAGTTTCATCGTCTGTTGGTCTATTGCTCAGATCCTGGACAGTCAATACTTGCCAATTGGTTAACTGTTCAAAGGTCCTAGCAGGGATATAATGCTTGTTACATCTCTTGCCAACCTTTAAGAGATTGATTTCTTGTGGTTGATGTTCTAGGTCGGGTGTTTAATGGATCTGGGAAGCCAATTGATAAGGGGCCTGCTGTTGTTGCAGAGGATTTCCTGGATATAAATGGTGAGTGTCAGCATTCTACTCTCAATATCTGGCTGTTTATCGTTCCAACAACAGGCATCCAGCAAGGCGGTGAGGCTGATTGGGGTGCCAATCTTTCGATTGAATTGGAGTGAATGTACAGTCAAGCGGTAAAGCGACCAGAGGCTGAATGATAGGGAGCGATCACACTGCATTTTCATTGGCAGAAAGCACAATGAGAGGGAACAACAGTTCCAATCTGTAAAGAAGATTAAAATATAAGTAATAGGAACTGAAGCAACAAGGTCTCCACTGTCCTCCACCCTATTGCACGGCCCTGTCCTTTGTAAACAGAAAGAACATGTCCAAGCATTGTGTCCTTCTAGATGGTAGTGGTTGTGAGTTTGGAAGGTGCTGTCGAAGGAGCCTTGGTGAATTCCTGCAGTACATCTTGTAGATGGTACACACTGCTGCTACTGTGCGTCAGTGGTGGAGGGAGTGAATGTTTAAGGGGTATATGGCAAGGAAGGAAATATTTGCCATAATTTACTTGTCAAATACTGAGGGAAAACATTAAGATTATTCATTGTGTAATGGGGTGTAATAATGGAGATCTGGGGTTACTAGAGCTAGGGTATTAGAGGGATTGCTTACTGTGGTAGAGCTGAGAGTTGGAGAGATGGGTTTTGATGGGAGACAGTTTTAATTCCTTTATTCTGCCTTCCTCATAGCTCATTCCTCCATGTGCTTATTTTGATTTGCCATTCCCAGGGCAGCCTATTAACCCACAATCTCGGATTTACCCTGAGGAAATGATTCAGACTGGGATTTCACCCATTGATGTGATGAACAGCATCGCCAGAGGACAGAAAATACCCATTTTCTCAGCGGCAGGACTCCCGCACAATGAGGTAACCTTCACTGTGTAATCTCTCTCTGCTCCCACACAATGAGGTAACATTCACTGTGTAATCTCTCTCTGCTCCCACACAATGAGATACACTTCACTGTGTAATCTCTCTCTGCTCCCACACAATGAGGTAACATTCACTGTGTAATCTCTCTCTGCTCCCACACAATGAGATACACTTCACTGTGTAATCTCTCTCTGCTCCCACACAATGAGGTAACCTTCACTGTGTAATCTCTCTCTGCTCCCAAACAATGGTATACCCTTCACTGTGTAATCTCTCTCTGCTCCCACACAATGAGGTAACCTTCACTGTGTAATCTCTCTCTGCTCCCAAACAATGATATACCCTTCACTGTGTAATCTCTCTCTGCTCGCACACAATGAGATACCCTTCACTGTGTAATCTCTCTCTCTGCTCGCACACAATGATATACCCTTCACTGTGTAATCTCTCTCTCTGCTCCCACACAATGAGGTAACCTTCACTGTGTAATCTCTCTCTCTGCTCCCACACAATGAGATACCCTTCACTGTGTAATCTCTCTCTGCTCCCACACAATGAGATACACTTCACTGTGTAATCTCTCTCTGCTCCCACACAATGAGATACCCTTCACTGTGTAATCTCTCTCTGCTCCCACACAATGAGATACCCTTCACTGTGTAATCTCTCTCTGCTCCCACACAATGAGGTAACCTTCACTGTGTAATCTCTCTCTGCTCCCACACAATGATATAACCTTCACTGTGTAATCTCTCTCTGCTCCCACACAATGAGATAACCTTCACTGTGTAATCTCTCTCTGCTCCCACACAATGATATACCCTTCACTGTGTAATCTCTCTCTGCTCCGACACAATGAGATACCCTTCATTGTGTAATCTCTCTCTGCTCCCACACAATGAGATACCCTTCACTGTGTAATCTCTCTCTGCTCCCACACAATGAGATACCCTTCACTGTGTAATCTCTCTCTGCTCCCACACAATGAGATAACCTTCACTGTGTAATCTCTCTCTGCTCCTACACAATGATATAACCTTCACTGTGTAATCTCTCTCTCTGCTCCCACACAATGATATACCCTTCACTGTGAAATCTCTCTCTGCTCCCACACAATGAGATACCCTTCACTGTGTAATCTCTCTCTGCTCCCACACAATGAGATACCCTTCACTGTGTAATCTCTCTCTGCTCCCACACAATGAGATACCCTTCACCGTGCAACCTCTCTCTGCTCCCTCACAATGAGATACCCTTCACTGTGTAATCTCTCTCTGCTCCCACACAATGAGATAACCTTCACTGTGTAATCTCTCTCTGCTCCCACACAATGAGCTACCCTTCACTGTGTAACCTCTCTCTGCTCCCACACAATGAGATAACCTTCACTGTGTAATCTCTCTCTGCTCCCACACAATGAGATACCCTTCACTGTGTAATCTCTCTCTTCTCCCACACAATGAGATACCCTTCACTGTGTAATCTCTCTCTGCTCCCACACAATGAGATACCCTTCACTGTGTAATCTCTCTCTGCCCCCACACAATGAGGTCATGTTCACCACGGAAGCTCTGCTCCCATGGGGACAGTATCATTGGGATAATGTTTGCTGGACTCGTAACCCAGAAGCCTGGACTCATGCTCCTGAATCATGTGTCGACATCTCACCCTGGCATCTGGGGGCATTTAAATGAAATTAGTTTAAAAATCTGGAATTAGTTTGCTAGTCTAATTAATAACAATTATGAAACTATCAGACTGTCCTATAAACCCATTTTATTCTCTATTGCCCTTAGCCAGTTTGGTCCACATGTGACACAGCAAACAGTTCGAACTCTCACACACACAATCAAACACTGAACAATTGAATTTAACAATTAGCAGGACCAATCCAAAGACAGAGGCTGCATTCAGTTTCTTTCCAGGTGTTGTGTTCGGGTATTTTGTGCAGTTCTGGGTGAGGTCTCAGAGGAAGAGTGTGGAGAAAGGCAAATGGAGATTTACAGAATCACTTGGAGGGAACAGATTGAGTTTCTGTTGGTGTTCATCCTTCACATGAGCGCTATCCAATCCCATATACCGGCACTGTTCCCATATCCCTAATATCTCACACACTTATTCTTAAATATTTGCTCCAGTCACTAACCCTGCAATAGTTTCCACTGCCTCACAACTCGCTTTGTGGAGGAGTATCTCCTGCCTTCTAAATCTCTCACATTGAATCTTGTATCTGTAGCCCTGTTATGATTGATGCAGTTGGTAAAGCGGAATTATTTAAAATTCCCAGAGGGAAACTTTAAACAACTGTCATAACCTATAATTTTAAGTGTTATGTTTGAGATGCGACTCTAAATTCAGGATTCAGACCACCAGTTCTTGAGGTTTTACATTGAACTAAGTGAAACATTTTATTAATTTACACAGGTTAAAATATATACACATGGTGAACAAATTACTACCATCATAACTTTTAACAAATTCCCAAACTAATCTTCATTAAGGCAACAGCAACCCATAGACTTAACCAGACACCAGGCAAAGCATTTTCATCTCACGAATTCCAAATGAGGTTCTTTTCACTTTGGTTCCTGTGGAGCCAGTTGGAGCCTTACAGCTGCTTTTTGATCTCACATTGCCTCTGCTCTGCACACCCGAAAACTACTGAAGTTATACCTACCGCCGCCGATTGAATTCAAGTTCTCATTGTCTCACCAGCCTCTTTGAACTCCACCTTTTAACAATGAAACCCCTTTCATTGTACCAATTTCATCAGTAAGATAAACATATTTGCTTGGTAGCTGCCCGAAAGGTGTCAATTTTCACCCCACTTCTTGAATGCTCTATTCAAAAACACAAGTGCTGAGGCTTCAACTATTTATAATCTATATTAGTGACTTGGGTGAGGGGACTGAGTGGCCAAATTTGCTGATGATACAAAGATAGTTCGGAAAGCAAGTTGTGAAGGCACAAAAAGACACAAGAGGGTGTACGCAGATTAAGTGATTGAGCCAAAATTTGGCAGATGGGGTATAATGTTGGGAAACGTGAGGTTGTCCACTTTGGAAAGAAGAATAGAAAAGCAGAGTATGATTTAATCGCAGAAAGGATGTCCTGCAGGGCCAGCAAGGAACTCGGAAGGTAAATGGAATGTTGGCCTTTATTGGAAGGGAGATGGAATATAAAAGTAGGGAAGTCTTGCTACACCTGCATAGGGCATTGGTGAGACCACACCTAGAGCACTGTGTCCGGTTCTGGTTCCCTTATTTAAGAAGGAATAAACTTGCATTGGAGACAGTTCAGAGAAGGTTCACCAGGCTGATTCCTGGGTTGTCCTATGAGGAAAGGTTGAGCAGGTTGGGCCTATACCCACTGGAATTTAGAAGAATGAGAGGTGAACCACTGAAACATATGAGGACTCGGAAGGGTCTCTAGAACAAGGAGGCACAATTTGAAAATAAGGGGTTTAAAAATTAAGAGCCACAATCAGATCTTGCTGAATGGTAGATCAGGCTCGAGGGGGCCATGTTGCCTTCTTATATGGCTCCGGAGAATTCGCCCAGGCCTGTGGATTATTCATGCAGTAGCATAAATACTATGTCCCTTTTTCTCCCAATGCTATTTTTATTTCTAGGTGTAAACAACTGCCTGGGATCTGATTGTCCTTGTGGTTGGGCAGTGAGAGATTTCTCTCTGTTTCTGGTTTGTATCTGTGTTTGTTTGTAATTTTATTCCAGATTGCCGCCCAGATCTGCAGGCAAGCCGGCCTGGTCAAGAAGTCCAAAGACGTTGTGGATTACAGTGAGGACAACTTTGCCATTGTGTTTGCTGCGATGGGGGTAAGACCTGCAGTCGATGGGATCTTTCCCTTCAGCAGCCCTCCCGTTAATGCTCACTTCACCACCACAGAGCCAGAACGATAGCACGCATCTCACGAAAAAGTCCCAAGCGATTGGTAGCGTGCCACTCCAGTTAAACACCGGGGAGGTCAAAGGTCAATCTAATTGCTAAGCAACGAGAGGAGCTATCTATAAAGATTAGACAAAACAAAGTGAAGATGGGTCATGATACACGAGGCATGAAACTTAGAGAGTCCAGTGCTGGGCAGGAAGGTCAAGGAGAAAAATAAGCAGAAGGATGTGATTGGAGTTGTCTGGGTGCATTTACATATCTGGTGAAGATTGGAGAGAAACTCTGCCAGTGTCATGTAGATCATTTGCTTGAAAGACGAAAGTCAAAGGGAGAACATGATAAAACCCCCTCTAGTCCAAATTCCTCCTCCAGCCCAAAGTGAAAGTCAGAAAGGAAGCCAAATGTTTGCTGGTATCACAGAAGCCACTGGTGGAGCAAAGTGAGTCAGGGGTCTTTGATGAAGACTAGTCAATCGATGTCACAGTCCTGACCATTCTGTGGAATTGGTGGTTGAAGTCAAAGTTCAGATTCGAGACAGAAATGTTGAGAGAGCCAATGGAAGGAGATACCAAAACAGAAAGAGAAAGAAGCTTGGATAGCTTAATTGAAAATATGTAGGAAGGGAAAAGAAATATGTTGTTCTTTTCATTATTTCTGGTCAGATGATATATTTGTTAAACACATATTGGAGTTAAGGAAAAGCAAATTTTTAACATATAAAAATCCCCTGGAAGGATCGGTCATGTATGTTTTGGTTGTGTTAATACCAGAAACAAGTATGCAACCCTTGTTAAATTTCAGATAATGTTGATGTTGGTTTAGTCATATTGTATTCTGGGAACTTATATACGTGTACCAGTTTACATTTTAATGTACAAGTAATGTTCAAGTGGAGAGCGAGTGCAGTTCATTGCGAGATCTGTGCATTTTGTTATATTGCCCTGTCTGTTGCCCTCTCTGTTGAGGAGGTGCAAATAAAATTAGTTCAATAATGGCTGCCTGCAGTTGAGCGTGTGTTGGTCTAACTCAGCGGTCAGCTGCCTTCCTGATTGCTGAGGGGCTTGCTCGGCCACTTCAGAGGACAGTAAAAGGTCAACCGCATTGCTGTGGGTCTGGAGTCACATGTAGGCCAGACCAGGTAAGGACAGCAGATTTCCCTCCCCAGAGGATATAAGTGAACCAGATGGGTTTTTACAATAATCCTGATATACTACGCTGACCCTCTGTCTCGGCACTGACCCTTCCCCTTGGCACTGACCCTTCCCCTTGGCACTGACCCCCTCTCTCAGCACTGACCCTCGGCACTGACCCTCTCTCTCGGCACTGACCATCTCACTTGGCACTGACCCCCTCTCTCGGCACTGACCCTTGGCACTGACCCTCTCTCTCGGCACTGACCCTCTCTCACTTGGCACTGACCATCTCCCTCGGCACTGACCCTCTCTCACTTGGCACTGAACCCTTCTCTCAGCACTGACCCTCTCTCTCTCGGCACTGACCCTCTCTCACTTGGCACTGACCCTCTCGCACTTGGCACTGACCCTCTCTCTCGGCACTGACCCTCTCTCTCAGCACTGACCCCGTCTCACTTGGCACTGACCCTCTCTCTCAGCACTGACCTTCTCTCTCTCGGCACTGACCCTCTCTCACTTGGCACTGACCCTCTCTCTCGGCACTGACTCCCTCTCTCTCGGCACTGACCCTCTCTCTCGGCACTGACCCTCTCTCTCAGCACTGACCCCGTCTCACTTGGCACTGACCCTCTCTCTCAGCACTGACCTTCTCTCTCTCGGCACTGACCCTCTCTCACTTGGCACTGACCCTCTCTCTCAGCACTGACCCTCTCTCACTTGGCACTGACCCTCTCTCTCAGCACTGACCCTCTCTCACTTGGCACTGACCCTCTCTCTCGGCACTGACCCCCTCTCTCTCGGCACTGACCCCCTCTCTCTCGGCACTGACCCTCTCTCACTTGGCACTGACTCTCTCTCTCAGCCCTGACCCCCTCTCTCTGAGCACTGACCCTCTCTCACTTGGCACTGTCCCCCTCTCTCTTGGCACTGACCCTCTTTCTCGGCACTGACCCACTCTCTTGGCGCAGACCCTCTCACTTGGCATTGATCCCCTCTCTCGGCACTGACCATCTCACTTGGCACTGACCCTCTCTCTCGGCACTGACCATCTCACTTGGCACTGACCCTCTCTCTCGGCACTGACCCTCTCTCACTTGGCACTGACCCTCTCTCTCAGCACTGACCCTCTCTCACTTGGCACTGACCCTCTCTCTCAGCACTGACCCTCTCTCACTTGGCACTGACCCTCTCTCTCGGCACTGACCCTCTCTCACTTGGCACTGACCCTCTCTCTCAGCACTGACCCTCTCTCACTTGGCACTGACCCTCTCTCTCGGCACTGACCCTCTCTCTCGGCACTGACCCTCTCTCTGAGCACTGACCCTCTCTCACTTGGCACTGTCCCCCTCTCTCTTGGCACTGACCCACTCTCTTGGCGCAGACCCTCTCATTTGGCATTGATCCCCTCTCTCGGCACTGACCATCTCACTTGGCACTGACCCTCTCTCTCGGCACTGACCCTCTCTCTCAGCACTGACCCACTTTCTCGGCACTGACCATGTCACTTGGCATTGACCCCCTCTCTCAGCACTGACCCTCTCTCTCAGCACTGACCCTCTCTCTCGGCACTGACCCTCTCTCTCAGCACTGACCCACTCTCTCGGCACTGACCATGTCACTTGGCATTGACCCCCTCTCTCAGCATTGACCCTCTCTCTCAGCACTGACCCTCTCTCTCGGCACTGACCCTCTCTCTCGGCACTGACCCTCTCTCTGAGCACTGACCCTCTCTCACTTGGCACTGTCCCCCTCTCTCTTGGCACTGACCCTCTCTCTCAGCACTGACCCACTCTCTCTCGGCACTGACCCTCTCTCTCAGCACTGACCCTCTCTCTCAGCACTGACCCACTCTCTCTCGGCACTGACCCTCTCTCTCAGCACTGACCCACTCTCTCTCGGCACTGACCCTCTCTCTCAGCACTGACCCTCTCTCACTTGGCACTGACCCTCTCTCTCGGCACTGACCCTCTCTCACTTGGCACTGAGCCTCTCTCTCGGCACTGACCCTCTCTCTCAGCACTGACCCTCTCTCTCAGCACTGACCCACTCTCTCTTGGCACTGACCCTCTCTCTCAGCACTGACCCACTCTCTCTTGGCACTGACCCTCTCTCTCAGCACTGACCCTCTCTCTCAGCACTGACCCACTCTCTCGGCACTGACCCTCTCTCACTTGGCACTGACCCTCTCTCACTTGGCACTGACCCACTCTCTCGGCACTGACCCTCTCTCACTTGGCACTGACCCACTCTCTCGGCACTGACCCTCTCTCACTTGGCACTGACCCACTCTCGGCACTGACCCTCTCTCACTTGGCACTGACCCTCTCTCTTGGCACTGACCCAATCTCTCGGCACTGACCCTCTCTCACTTGGCACTGACCCTCTCTCACTTGGCACTGACCCACTCTCTAGGCACTGACCCTCTCTCACTTGGCACTGACCCTCTCTCTCAGCACTGACCCTCTCTCTTGGCACTGACCCTGTCTCTTGGCACTGACCATCTCACTTGGCACTGACTCCCTCTCTTGGCACTGACCACCTCTCTCGGCACTGACCATCTCACTTGGCACTGACCCCCTCTCTTGGCACTGACCCCCTCTCGGCACTGACCATCTCACTTGGCACTGACCCTCTCTCTCGGCACTGACCCCCTCTCTCGGCACTGACCATCTCACTTGGCACTAACCCCCTCTCTTGGCACTGATCCCCTCTCTTGGCACTGACCATCTCAGTTGGCACTGACCCGCTCTCTCAGCACTGACCCTATCTCACTTGACACTGACCCTCTCTCACTTGGCACTGACCATCTCACTTGACACTGACCCTCTCTCACTTGGCACTGACCATCTCACTTGACACTGACCCTCTCTCACTTGGCACTGACCCTCTCCCTCGGCATTGACTCTCACTTGGTACTGACCATCTCTCAATACTGACCCTCCCTCTCGTCATTGAGACGATGTGATATTAATAACCGTGTCAATCATGGCTCCTGTCAGTACCCAGTTGTACTAACCCATTCGGAGTAACTATCCGCCGAGGCATCTTGTCTGTCAATGAGGGAGTGACTGTGTCTCCATTTCTCCTCTAACTCACAGGTTAACATGGAGACGGCTCGATTCTTCAAGTCCGACTTTGAAGAGAATGGCACCATGGATAACGTGTGTCTGTTTCTCAACCTCGCCAATGACCCAACGTAAGACATTGACTTTCTTCAAATGCTTTCTGTCGAATATTGACGTTTCTCCACTAGGCTATAAAATGGAAGATTTTCTTCTAATAGACCCCACTGTCTACATCAAACACTCCCAGGACAGGTACAGCACGGGGTTAGATACAGAGTAAAGCTCCCTCTACACTGTCCCCATCAAACACTCCCAGGGCAGGTACAGCATGGGGTTAGATACAGAGTAAAGCTCCCTCTACACTGTCCCCATCAAACACTCCCAGGACAGGTACAGCACGGGGTTAGATACAGAGTAAAGCTCCTCTACACTGTCCACATCAAACACTCCCAGGACAGGGACAGCACGGGGTTAGATACAGAGTAAAGCTCCCTCTACACTGTCCCCATCAAACACTCCCAGGACAGGTACAGCACGGGGTTAGATACAGAGTAAAGCTCCCTCTACACTGTCCCCATCAAACACTCCCAGGACAGGTACAGCACGGGGTTAGATACAGAGTAAAGCTCCCTCTACACTGTCCCCATCAAACACTCCCAGGGCAGGTACAGCACGGGATTAGATACAGAGTAAAGCTCCCTCTACACTGTCCCCATCAAACACTCCCAGGGCAGGTACAGCACGGGGTTAGATACAGAGTAAAGCTCCCTCTACACTGTCCCCATCAAACACTCCCAGGACAGTTACAGCACGGGGTTAGATACAGAGTGACGCTCTCTCTACACTGTCCCCATCAAACACTCCCAGGACAGGTACAGCACGGGATTAGATACAGAGTGACGCTCTCTGCTGTGATTGATATAAGTACAGGCACCTTTATTTTTTCAAATTGACCATTAAAAATAAATAAGGGGAATTATTTTGTCTAATTTATACTTGTAAGTATTGCAAAGTGTTCACAGCCGCAGTGAGAACCTGTGAAGTTTCCTGTTGGATTAGAGGTGGAGCAGGTTTGATGGATTCTTTGGGCGCCACTTTTGACAAACCTTCCAGCAAGATTTCACTCAGTGTAATTCCACACTCGGTCAACCAGCCGACAGAGAAGGTTATGGGGGAAGGTTTGTGAGTTGGAGGGTGAGGTGCAGCTCTCATCTCCTGTCTCTAGGGGGGGCCACCGTTGGTCTCTGTATCTAGATAGTGCACTAGTGTCACCAAGTGGTGGAGAGCAGGAACTGCGGTAAGATCCCCAGAGGGGCAGAGGAACAGGAGGCGGCCATTAGGCCCTTCAAGCTGTTGTGACACTCGATGAGATCTGGTCGATCTGAGACTGACTCCAAAAAGCCACTGTTGCCGCGTATCCCTTGACGATTGCACAGTGCGCACTCAGGGGAGGTGGTCGTGTAGTGGTATTGTCACCAGGGCTAGTAATCCAGAGACCCAGGGTAATGCTCTGGAGACCAGGGTTCGAATCCCACCACAGCAGATAGTGGAATTTGAATTCAATAAAAACCTGGAATTAAAGTCTGATGATGACCATGAAAATATTGTCAACTGTCGTTGTTGTTGTTGTTGTTAATGTCCTTTAGGGAAGGAAACTTGCTGCCCTTACCTGGCCTGGCAATGTGACTTCAGGCCCATAACAATGCGGTTATCTCTTAAATGCCCTCTGAACAAGGGCAGTTAGGGATGGGCAATGCCCACATCCTGTGAAAGAGTAAAAACAAGTGCTCAGTTCCATTTACAACTCCTCAGATACCTGTGTTCTTTTGTAGTAAGTTCTGAACAACATTCAGGCTTGGCCTGATAAGTGACCAGTAACACTGGCACCACACAATTGCCAGGCAATGACTAAGAGTCTCACCACCTCCTTTTGACATTCTACGGCATTGCCATCGCTGAATCTCCCACCGACAACATCCTGGTTCAGTCTTCCAAACCCACGACCACCCCCATCTAGAAGGACAGGGGCAGCAGATAGATGGGGACACCACCACCTGGAAGTTCCCCTCCAAGTCACTCACCATCCTGACTTGGAAATATATCGGCTGTCCCTTCACTGTCGCTGGGTCAAAATCCTGGAACTCCCTCCCTAACAGCACTGTGGGTGTACCTACACCACATGGACTGCAGCGGTTTAAGAAGGCAGCTCACCACCACCTTCTCAAGGGCAACTAGGGATGGGCAATAAATGCTGGCCCAGCCAGCGAAGCCCACATCCTGTGAATGAATTTTAAAAAATACCTTTGGTTAACAAAAACCTCTCAGTCTCAGGTTTAAAATTAACAGTAGATCTAAGCATGGATTGTCACTTGCAGAAGAGAGTTCCAGATGTCTGCTACCCTTTCTGTGTGGAGGCGTTTCCTAATTTTTACCCATGATAGGTTTAGCTCTAATGTTTATATTATACCCCCGAGCCCTACACTCCCAAACCAGTGGAAGGAATATTTCCTGTATTATTGTGTTAGGAATAGGAGGATGTCGTTCAGCCCCTCAATCCTGCCCCATCATTTGATTAAACCATGATCGATCTCTACTTCAACCCATTTAACCCTCCTCTTCTTATATACCTCTTCCCTGACAAAAACCCCTTGGTCTGGTGAGATCTCTAATTAACCCTAGCCCCACCAGCCGTTTAGGGGAGATCCAGATTTCTATCCCCTTGGTGTGAAGAAATGCTTCCTGACATCACCCCTGAACCCTGGGCTCTAATTTTAAGATCCTATCCCCTTTTCCAGGGCTTCTCCCCCTCCGACCTGGGGAAATAATTTCTTTCTTTCAACACTATCTAATCCTTTATTCGTCTTAAACACCTCGATTAAATTACCCCTTATTCTTCCATAGTCAAGGGAATACAATCCTAGTGAATGCAAGTTCATAATTTAACCCTTTTAGCCCAGTTATCATTCTGAATGCACACCAAGGCCTATTTAGCCTTCCTAAAGACCAGAGAACTGGGCGCAGCTCTGTAGATGAGGTCTAACCGTGGCCCTGAACAGCTGGACCATGACTTCCTCCTCTTTGGGTTCCAGACCCACATTAATTTGGGTTTGCTGTGACTCTCCTGCAGTATTGAACGGATCATCACCCCTCGCCTGGCACTGACTGCCGCTGAGTTCCTGGCTTACCAATGTGAGAAGCATGTGCTGGTCATCCTGACAGACATGAGCTCCTACGCCGAGGCTCTGCGCGAGGTGAGAAAATGCTGGAGAACTTTGAAATCGAGACGCAGAGTGAGAGACTCAGAGTGAGATGTTCAAAATGCAGGACAGGTTCAAAGGTGACAGCTGGAGAGAAGCAAAAGTAACCTAAGGAATAGTGGGTTACTAACCAACAATAACCTGGGGAATAGTGGGTTACTAACCAACAATAACCTGGGGAATAGTGGGTTACTAACCAACAATAACCTGGGGAATAGTGGGTTACTAACCAACAATAACCTGGGGAATAGTGGGTTAGTAACCAAAAGGAAACTGGGGAATAGTGGGTTAGTAACCAAAAGGAAACTGGGGAATAGTGGGTTAGTAACCAAAAGGAAACTGGGGAATAGTGGGTTAGTAACCAAAAGGAAACTGGGGAATAGTGGGTTAGTAACCAAAAGGAAACTGGGGAATAGTGGGTTAGTAACCAAAAGGAAACTGGGGAATAGTGGGTTAGTAACCAAAAGGAAACTGGGGAATAATGGGTTAGTAACCAAAAGGAAACTGGGGAATAATGGGGTTAGTAACCAAAAGGAAACTGGGGAATAGTGGGGTTAGTAACCAAAAGGAAACTGGGGAATAGTGGGTTAGTAACCAAAAGGAAACTGGGGAATAATGGGTTAGTAACCAAAAGGAAACTGGGGAATAATGGGTTAGTTACCAAAAGGAGACTGGGGAATAATGGGTTAGTAACCAAAAGGAAACTGGGGGATAGTGGGTTAGTTACCAAAAGGAAACTGGGGAATAATGGGTTAGTTACCAAAAGGAAACTGGGGAATAGTGGGGTTAGTAACCAAAAGGAAACTGGGGGATAGTGGGTTAGTAACCAAAAGGAAACTGGGGAATAGTGGGTTAGTAACCAAAAGGAAACTGGGGGATAGTGGGTTAGTAACCAAAAGTAACCTGGGGAATAGTGGGTTAGTAACCAAAAGGAAACTGGGGGATAGTGGGTTAGTAACCAAAACTAACCTAAGGAATAGTGGGTTAGTAACCAACAGTAACTTTGGGAATAATGGGTTACTAACCAAAAGGAAACTGGGGGATAGTGGGTTAGTAACCAAAAATAACCTGGGGAATAGTGGGTTAGTAACGAACGGTAACCTGGGGAATAATGGGTTAGTAACCAAAAGGAAACTGGGGAATAATGGGTTAGTAACCAAAAGGAAACTGGGGAGTAATGGGTTAGTAGCCAAAAGTAACCTGGGGAGTAATGGGTTAGTAACCAAAAGTAACCTGGGGAATAGTGGGTTAATGACTGAAAGGGGTTTAAGGTAGACTGAGGATTCAGACTCAAAATCTTTTGTGGTTTGAGAGTTCAAATTCCCCCACAGCAAGTTGGGAAAATGAATACAATAAATGTGGTATCCTGGGGGAGGGGGAGAGAGGGGGGGTGCATGAATCAGATGGAAGAAAGGCTTGCATTTCCCTAGCACCCTCTCATAAGCTCAGGCTGGCTCAGAGAACTCTCCAGCCAATACGGTATCTTGAAGTGCAGTCATCGCGGAAGCGCAGGAAATGCAGAGGGGAATTTGTGTCCAGCAAGATCCCACAAGCGGCAGCGATCAGACAATAATGTTCATATTCTCTCCGTGGGGCAGAAAAAGCTGGAAACGCTCAGCAGGTCAGACAGTATGTACGGAGAGGGGAACAGAGAAATTGATGATTGTCATTGGAACTGGAAAACATTGGAGGAGAGCAGGATTTAAGCAAGTACAGAGACAGAAACGGCGGCTGGGGGGGTGCGGGGGCCAAGGGAGAAGAGAATAGGAGGAAAGGTTGATAATAGGGTAGAGGGCAGGGGTGACGGTGCAAGGTAAGTACAGATGGTCTTAGGAAGAGTAAAGGGACAAAGGACAGGGTCAGAGGAGGTGTAAGTGGGAATAACAGAATCATCGCCTAAAGTTGCCACCCAAAACGATGGGTGCTGTGGGTTATGATCTGCAGTTGTTGAACCCAGTATCGTGTCCGGAAGGCTGTCAGGTGCCCAAGCGAAAGCCAAGGTGCTGTCCCTTGATCTTACGTTGAGGTTGGTTAGCCTGGTGTCGCAGGCTGAGGACAGCGAGGTCAGAGTGGGGGTAAAGTGACAGGTGACTGGGGTCTCACGGTTACACTTTCAGACTGAATGGGGCTGTTCCACCAGCCAATCTGGAGCCAAGTATTGACACCAAGACAGAACTATGAGGACAGGTGATGAGAGGCAGGTCAAAGGAATGGATTTTAGGCACAGTCTTAAAGGAGGAAGGAGAAGCGAATGGGTTTCGGGAGAGAATTCCATCGTTTGGGGCACAGAAAGCTGAAGGCATGGCCACCAGTGATGGAGCTGGTGCAAGAGGGCCAGAATTAAAGGGCAATGAAGGGAGAACGTTCATCTGACCTATATCTACATTGACAAAATTGTCACAGTAAGAGGTGTAACTCCTTAGAGATCCTTTGCAAACCGCAGTTGTAGATGATAACACAGCGGGAGAGCTGTGGCAGGATTAGCTTTCCGATTCAAGAGAAGGAACTTCAGTGACTGGGGTCCAGAGAAGGAGAATCAGATATTTGGTGGGCAGGAGGGGCCAATGGAGATAGTAGAGCTAGATGGAGATGGGTCTGTCCCTCTTACTGTCCAATTTGTATTTGATGATTGACATGAAACTAAACCAATGAAATCTGGAGTGTTGTCAGCTCTAATACTCTGTTTTCTGGCTTCCCCTTCTTCCCTTTGCTTCCCTCCCCATCCCCTCTCTCCCCCTGCCCCTCCCGCTCCCCCCTCCCCCAGGTATCTGCAGCCCGTGAGGAGGTTCCTGGGAGACGGGGGTTTCCCGGTTACATGTACACGGACTTGGCCACCATATACGAGCGAGCGGGGCGAGTGGAGGGAAGAAACGGTTCCATCACACAAATCCCCATCCTCACCATGCCAAACGACGGTCAGTGAGTAACTAGGGACCGTAACCTCTGACCTTTAAACAACCCTCACACAAAACTTACAAAGAACTTTCGAGGTTCCTCATAAAGACTGCATGAAGATACAGAAAAGGAACATTTGGGTTTCTTTGGCCTCTGTTGTAACTCTGCCGGACGTAGGTCAGAAAGATGAAAGACACTTAGAGCCAGGCACTCTCAGCTAGTTAGTCCTTCAATAGGTTGAGTGTATCTGTAAAGGTAGAGACTGGTCTCCCTGAGGGAACTGAAGGCAATTGTGACAACGACACTGGACAGAGCCACACTGTCCATAACAGTCACTCACAGACACTGGACAGAGCCACACTGTCCCAAACGGTCACTCACAGACACTGGACAGAGCCACACTGTCCATAACAGTCACTCACAGACACTGGACAGAGCCACACTGTCCATAACGGTCACTCACAGACACTGGACAGAGCCACACAGTCCCAAACGGTCACTCACAAACACTGGACAGAGACACACAGTCCCAAACGGTCACTCACAAACACTGGACAGAGACACACAGTCCCAAACGGTCACTCACAGACACTGGACAGAGACACACAGTCCCAAACGGTCACTCACAGACACTGGATAGAGCCACACAGACCCAAACGGTCACTCACAGACACTGGACAGAGCCACACAGACCCAAACGGTCACTCACAGACACTGGATAGAGCCACACAGACCCAAATGGTCACTCACAGACACTGGACAGAGCCACACAGACCCAAACGGTCACTCACAGACACTGGACAGAGCCACACAGTCCCAAACAGTCACTCACAGACACTGGACAGAGCCACACTGTCCATAACGGTCACTCACAGACACTGGACAGAGCCACACAGTCCCAAACGGTCACTCACAGACACTGGACAGAGCCACAGTCCCAAACAGTCACTCACAGACACTGGACAGAGCCACACAGTCCCAAACGGTCACTCACAGACACTGGACGGAGCCACACAGACCCAAACGGTCACTCACAAACACTGGACAGAGCCACACAGACCCAAACGGTCACTCACAGACACTGGACAGAGACACACAGTCCCAAACGGTCACTCACAGACACTGGACAGAGCCACACAGTCCCAAACGGTCACTCACAGACACTGGACAGAGACACACAGTCCCAAACGGTCACTCACAGACACTGGACAGAGACACACAGTCCCAAACGGTCACTCACAGACACTGGACAGAGACACACAGTCCCAAACGCTCACTCACAGACACTGGACAGAGACACACAGTCCCAAACGGTCACTCACAGACACTGGACAGAGCCACAGTCCCAAACAGTCACTCACAGACACTGGACAGAGCCACACAGTCCCAAACGGTCACTCACAGACACTGGACGGAGCCACACAGACCCAAACGGTCACTCACAAACACTGGACAGAGCCACACAGACCCAAACGGTCACTCACAGACACTGGACAGAGACACACAGTCCCAAACGGTCACTCACAGACACTGGACAGAGCCACACAGTCCCAAACGGTCACTCACAGACACTGGACAGAGACACACAGTCCCAAACGGTCACTCACAGACACTGGACAGAGACACACAGTCCCAAACGGTCACTCACAGACACTGGACAGAGCCACAGTTAGTGCAGTGAGGTGTCTGGTCACAGGACGGCAACAAGAGGTGACAACTTGTTTAGGTTTAGGAGTCCCACAGGGTCTGTGCTGGGGCCTCAACTTCTTATGATTTACATCAATGACTTAGATGAGGGGAGTGAAGACAGGGTACCTAAATTTGCAGATGACACAAAGACAGGTAGGAAAGTATGTTTTGAAGAGGACATGAGGAGGTTGCAGACAGACATAAATAGGTTGAGTGAGTGGGCAAATATCTGGCAAATGGAGTTTAATGTGGGAAAATGTGAAGTTGTTCACTTTGGCAGGAAGAACAAAAAAGCAGAATATGACTTAAATGGAGAGCGACTGCATAATTCTGAGCTGCAGAGGGATCTAGGTGTTCCAGTACGAGTCACAAAAAGTTAGTTTGCAGGTACAGCAAGTAATTAAGGCTAATGGAATGTTATCCTTTATAACAAGAGGGATTGAACATATAAGTAAGGATGTTGTGCTTCAGTTATACAGGGAATTGGTGAGACCACATCTGGAATACTGTGTGCAGTTTTGGTCTCCTTATTTAAGGGAGGATGTAAATGCATTGGAGGTGGTTCAGAGGAGGTTTACCAGATTGATACCTGGAATGAGTGGGTTGTCTTATGAGGAAAGGTTGGACAAACTGGGCTTGTTTCCACTGGAGTTTAGAAGAGTGAGGGGTGATTCGATTGAAGTTATACAAGATCCTGAACGGCCTGGACAAGGTGGATGTGGAAAGGATGTTTCCTCTTGTGGGTGAGTCCAGAACTAGGGGTCACTGTTTTAAAATTAGGGGTCGCCCTTTTAGGACAGAGATGAGGGGAATTTTTTTCTCCCAGAGGGTTGTGCAACTTTGGAACTCTCTGCCTCAGAAGATGGTGGAGGCGGGGTCATTGAATATTTTTAAGGCAGAGGTAGATAGATTCTTGTTAGGCAAGGGAATCAAAGGTTATCGTGGTTAGATGGGAACGTGGAAATCGAAACACAAGAAGATCAGCCATGATCGTATTGAATGTCGGAGCAGGCTCGAGGGGCCGAATGGTCTACTCCTGTTCCTACTTCTTATGTTCTTCTGTAGGTGAAACACTAAGTAAGGAAAGTATCCCTTCATCGTGCCCTGCGTCAGCTCCGCTATCTTCCTGCACACCATTCTCTTCCTCACTGGATGGTGAAGAGGGAGTCCTGTGGGCTTTCTACATCCTGACCCTGTAGGGAGTCACAACATCCCACTCTTAGAGGGACCACTTTCAGAATCAAGTGGCTAAACTCACATACACTTTCTTGTGCCCTCTGGTATTGTAGGTACAGAGGGTGTGGTAATCTAGTGCTTTCTGTGAGATCTCTAAATGTGTAGAGATTGTTTGATCTGTTACAGATATCACCCACCCGATTCCAGATCTGACAGGATTCATCACCGAGGGCCAGATCTATGTTGACAGACAGCTACATAACAGACAGGTGAGTGACATCACTACCCAGACCAGAGTCAGCACCTCTTCCAATAATGGGGAACAAAGAAATGGCAGAAGAATTGAGCACATATTTTGGCTCTGTCTTCACAAAGGAGGACACATGTTAAGGAACCAAGGACCTTGTGAGAGGGAGGAATTGAAGAAAATCAGTCTTAGTAAAAAAAAAATGGTGCTGGAGAAATTAATGGGGTTAAAGGCTGAAAAATCCCCGAGGCCTGATAATCTGCATCCCAGAGTACTAAAGGAAATGGTCCTGGAAATAGTGGATGCATTGGTGGTCATCTTCCAAAATTCTATAGACTCTGGAGCAGTTCCTACAGATTGGAGGGTGGTAAATGTAACCCCACTATTTAAAAAAGGAGGAAGAGAAAAAACAGAGAATTATGGACCAGTTAGTCTAACATCAGTAGTGGGGAAGATGCTAGAGTCTATTATAAAAGACGTGGTAACAGAAGACTTGGAAAGCATTAACAGGATTAGACAAAGTCAGCATGTGTCTATGAAAGGGAAATTATGGTTAACTAATCTACTGGAAGTTTTTGAGGATGTAACTAGTAGAATAGATAAGGGAGACCCAGTGGATGTGGTGTATTTGCCATTTCAAGAAGGTTTTTGATAAATTCCACATAAGAGGTTAGTGGGCAAAATTAAAGCACATGGGACTGGGGGTAATATACTGGCATGGATTGAGAATTGGTTGACAGACCGGAAACAGAGAGTGGGAATAAATGGGTCTTTTTCCAGATGGCAGATGGTGATTTTTTTAATTCATCATTTGACTTTTTTTTAAATTCCAGATTTTTATTGAATTTAAATTCCACCATCTGTTATGGCAGGATTCAAACCCAGGGCCCCAGAGCATTACCCTGGGACTCTGGATTACTAGTCCAATGACAATACCACAACACCATCGCCTTCACAGGGATCAGTGCTTGGGCCCCAGCTATTCACGGTATATATAAATGGCTTGGATGAGGAAACCAAATGTAATGTTTCCAAGTTTGCTGATGACACAAACCTGGGCGGGGTTGTGGGTTGTGAGGAGGATACAAGGAGGCTTCAGGACAACTTAGACAAGTTGTGTGTGTGGGCAAACACATGGCAGATGCAGTATAATGTGGATAAATGTGAAGTTATACGCTTTGGTGTGAAAAACAGAAAGGCAGAGTATTATTTAAATGGTGATATATTGGGGAATGTGGATGTACAAAGGGATCTGGGTGTCCTTGTACACCAGTCAATAAAAGCAAATAGACAGGTGCAGCAAGCAGTTAGGAAGGCAAATGGTGTGTTGGCCTTCATTCCAAAAGGATTTGAGTTCAGAAGTAGGGATGCCTTACTGCAGTAATACAGGGCCTTGGTGAGACCACACCTGGAGTATTGCGTGCAGTTTTGGTCTCCCTACCTAAGAAAGGATATACTTACCATAGAGGGAGTGCAGCGAAGGTTCACTAGGCTGATAACGGGGATTGGCAGGACTGTTGTATGAGGAGAGATTGGTTTGACTGGGCCTGCATTCACTAGAGTTTAGAAGAATGAGAGGGGATCTGATTGAAATGTATAAAATTCTAACAGGGCTAGACAGACTGGATGCAGGGAGGATCTTTCCCCTGGTTGTGGAGTCTACAACCAGGGGCCATAGTCTCAGGATACGGGGAAGGCCATTTAGGACTGAGATGAGGAAAAATTGATAAATGTTTGGATATTAGGGGCATCAAGGGGTGTGGAGAGAAAGCAGGAATATGGCATTGAGATAGAAGATCAACTATGATCACATTGGATGGCAGAGCAGGCTCGAAGGGCCAAATGGCCTACACCTGATCCTAGTTTCAATGTTTCTACATCTCTGTCCAATCAGGAGGGGGCAAGAGCTCGGAATAAAACTTGCCAAATTAAACAGTGGGAGAGGAATGGGGGAGATGGGGAGGAAAGAAAGGATGGGTTTGGGGAGAGGGGTGGGGATGGGGAGAAGGGTAGGGTTGGGGATATGGAGGGGAGGGGGGATGGGGAGGAGGGTGGGGTTGGGGATGTGGAGGGGAGGGGGTGGGATTGGGGAGGGTGGGATTGGGGATGTGGAGGGGTGGGGATGGGGTTGGAGAGGATGGGGATGGGGAGGAGGGTGGGGTTGGGGATGTGGAGGGGAGGGGGATGGGGAGCAGGGTGGAGTTGGGGATGTGGAGGGGATGGGGATGGGGAGGAGGGTGGGGTTGGGGATGTGGAGGGGATGGGGATGGGGAGAAGGGTGCGGTTGGGGATATGGAGGGGAGGGGTGGGGAGGAGTGTGGGGTTGGGGATGGGGAGAGGGGTGGGGATGGGGAGGAGGGTGGGGTTGGGGATTTGGAGGGGAGGGGGATGGGGAGAAGGGTGGGGTTGGGGATGTGGAGGGGAGGGGGTGGGGTTGGGGATGTGGAGGGGATGGGGATGTGGAGGAGGGTAGGGTTGGGGATGTGGAGGGGAGGGGGATGGGGAGGAGGGTAGGGTTGGGGATGTGGAGGGAATGGGGATGGGGATGAGGAGGAGGGTGGGGTTGGGGATGTGGAGGGGACGCGGATGGGGAGGAGGGTGGGGTTGGGGATGTGGAGGGGACGGGGATGGGGAGGAGGGTGGGGTTGGGGAGGAGGGTGGGGTTGGGGATGAGGGTGGGGTTGGGGATGTGGAGAGGATGGGGATGGGGAGGGGGATGGGGTTGGGGATGTGGAGGTGAGGGGGTGGGGAGGAGGGTGGGGTTGGGGAGGAGGGTGGGGTTGGGGATGAGGGTGGGGTTGGGGATGTGGAGAGGATGGGGATGGGAAGGGGGATGGGGTTGGGGATGTGGAGGTGAGGGGGTGGGGAGGAGGGTGGGGTTGGGGAGGAGGGTGGGGTTGGGGATGGGGAGGAGGGTGGGGATGGGGAGGAGGGTGGGGTTGGGGATGGGGAGGAGGGTGGGGATGGGGAAGAGGGTGGGGTTGGGGATGTGGAGAGGATGGGGATGGGGAGGGGGATGGGGTTGGGGATGTGGAGGTGAGGGGGTGGGGAGGAGGGTGGGGTTGGGGATGTGGAGGGGTGGGGGTGGGGTTGGGGATGTGGAGGGGAGGGTGATGGGGTTGGGGAGGGTGTGAGACGTGCATGAGGAGGGGGTGGGGTTGGGGAGGGTGGGGTTGGGGATGTGGAGGGGATGGAGATGGGGAGGAGGGTAGGGTTGGGGACGTGGAGGGGAGGGGGATGGGGAGGAGGGTGGGATTGGGGACGTGGAGGGGAGGGGGATGGGGAGGAGGGTGGGATTGGGGACGTGGAGGGGAGGGGGATGGGGAGGAGGGTGGGATTGGGGACGTGGAGGGGTGGGGATGGGGTTGGGGAGGGTGTGAGATGTGCATGAGGAGGGGGTAGGGTTGGGGTGGGTGGGGTTGGGGAGGGTGGGAGATGTGCATGAGGAGAGGGTGGGGTTGGGGAGGGTGGTGGGTGTGCATGAGGAGGGGGTGTTGCGATGAGGGTGTTTCTGTGCTGTGCACCTCGGGGTGATGGAAGAGGACGCTGAGCACAGTGCAATGTACAGAATAAACATGGCACCATATCAGCTCGAAACACTCACAACTTACACCAGACACACCCTCCCCAGGGATTAATGTTTTGTAAACATTGACTCGTTCACTCAGGAACTCGTCCATCTCTGGAAATTCTTGCTTTTGATTGTTCTCAAATATCCACATTGTACATTAGTCATAGAACCACACAAGAGGGAAGGAGGCCATTTGGCCCTTCATGCCTATGCTGGCTCCTTGAAAGGACCGCCTAGTTAGTCCCGCCCCCGCATTTTTTTTCCCTGTCACCTGATTTTGCCTATCCAGGGGTGGCCCAGCAGCACAGTGCTTACCCACAGCTCCGCTCCGATGATCGAGACATGATTCCAAATCTCACCATTACAGCCAGGAGTTTAAATTCAGTCAATTAAATAAAGCTAGTCTCACTAATAGTGAGGCAGCTTATTATCCTCTCAAGGGCAGTTAGGGATGGGCAGTAAACATAGCCAATTGCTAATGATGCCCACACCAGACCACAACACACTGAGTAAAAACATATCTAATCATTTCACTGCTGATGTTTTTGCAAATGATCTTAAATCTGTGTCCCTCTGGTTACTGATCTTCCTGCCAATGGAAACTGTTTCTCCCTAATTACTCCTTCAAAAGCCTGCATTAATTTTGATAATTGTATCGTAGGCAGTGATTGAATTTTTTTTATTCGTTCGCGGGATGTGGGCTTCACTGGCTAGGCCAGCATTTATTGCCCATCCCTAGTTGCCCTTGAGAAGGTGGTGATGAGCTGCCTTCTTAAACCGCTGCAGTCCCTGTGGTGTAGGTACACCCACAGTGCTGTTAGGGAGGGAGTTCCAGGATTTTGACCCAGCGACAGTGAAGGAAAGGTGATATATTTCCAAGTCAGGATGGTGAGTGACTTGGAGGGGAACTTTCAGGTGGTGGTGTTCCCATCTATCTGCTGTCCTTGTCCTTCTAGGTGGTAGTGGTCGTGGGTTTGGAAGGTGCTGTCGAAGGAGCATTGGTGAATTCCTGCAATGCATCTTGTAGATGGTACACACTGCTACTACTGTGTGTCGGTGGTGGAGGGAGTGAATGTTTGTGGATGTGGTGCCAATCAAGTGGCTGCTTTGTCCTGGACAGTGTCAAGCTTCTTGAGTGTGGGAGCTGCACTCATCCAGGCAAGTGGGGAGTATTCCATCACACTCCTGACTTGTGCCTTGTAAATGGTGGACAGGCTTTGGGGAGTCAGGAAGTGAGTTACTTGCCGCAGGATTCCTAGCCTCTGACCTGCTCTTGTAGCTACAGTATTTATATGGCTAGTCCAGTTCAGTTTCTGGTCAATGGTAACCCATCAATGATTGATAGTGGAGGTTCAGTGATGGTTATGCCATTGAATGTCATGGGGAGATGGTTGGATTGAATGTAACTATACTGTCATGCTTTGGTCAGAGTGCAGAGACAGGCTAATGGATGGATTCAGTCCATGTTAACAGTAAGATAAGGTCTCGCTGATCTGTACATCTCTCTCCGAGTTTGTTTGTTTCCCCTCCAGATATATCCACCAATCAATGTGCTCCCCTCACTTTCCCGTCTGATGAAGTCAGCAATTGGTGAAGGGATGACGCGGAAAGACCATGCGGATGTGTCCAATCAGCTGGTAAGAGCGGGAATACACAGTGGAGCATGGCAGTGAGGGCTGGGAAAATTCACCAAGAGCCAAACAAACTGGGACAACAGAAAGAGCAAACACACGGAATTGGGTGGATTGGTGAGGCGGGATTGGACAGGGAGCAAGGTGGGATTGGACAGGGAGCGAGGTGGGATTGGACAGGGAGCGAGGCGGGATTGGACAGGGAGGGAGGCGGGATTGGACAGGGAGGGAGGGGGGATTGGACAGGGAGCGAGGCGGGTTTGGACAGAGAGCGAGGTGGGATTGGGCAGGGAGTGAGGCGGGATTGGGCAGGGAGCGAGGGGGGATCGGGCAGGGAGCGAGGCGGGATTGGGCAGGGAGCGAGGCAGGATTGGACAGGGAGGGAGGCGGGATTGGACAGGGAGCGAGGCAGGATTGGACAGGGAGCGAGGCAGGATTGGACAGGGAGCGAGGCGGGATTGGACAGGGAGCGAGGTGGGATTGGACAGGGAGCGAGGCAGGATTGGACAGGGAGCGAGGCGGGATTGGACAGGGAGCGAGGCAGGATTGGACAGGGAGCGAGGCGGGATTGGGCAGGGAGCGAGGCAGGATTGGACAGGGAGGGAGGTGGGATTGGACAGGGAGGGAGGGGGGATTGGGCAGGGAGTGAGGCGGGATTGGGCAGGGAGGGAGTGGGGATTGAACAGGGAGCGAGGCGGGATTGGGCAGGGAGGGAGGGGAGATTGGACAGGGAGCGAGGCAGGATTGGGCAGGGAGGGAGGGGGGATTGGGCAGGGAGCGAGGTGGGATTGGACAGGGAGCGAGGCGGGATTGGGCAGGGAGCGAGGCGGGATTGGGCAGGGAGTGAGGCGGGATTGGGCAGGGAGGGAGGGAGGATTGGGCAGGGACCGAGGCAGGATTGGGCAGGGAGCGAGGCGGGATTGGGCAGGGAGCGAGGTGGGATTGGGCAGGGAGCGAGGTGGGATTGGGCAGGGAGCGAGGTGGGATTGGGCAGGGAGCGAGGTGGGATTGGGCAGGGAGCGAGGTGGGATTGGACAGGGAGGGAGGGGGGATTGGGCATGGAGGGAGAGGGGATTGGGCAGGGAGTGAAGCGGGATTGGATAGGGAGCGAGGCAGGATTGGGCGGGGAGGGCGAGGGGATTGGGCAGGGTGGGCGGGCGGATTGGGCAGGGAGTGAAGCGGGATTGGACAGGGAGCGAGGCGGGATTGGGCAGGGAGTGAGGCGGGATTGGGCAGGGAGTGAGGCGGGATTGAGCAGGGAGCGAGGTGGCATTGGGCAGGGAGCGAGGTGGGATTGGACAGGGGGCGAGGCGGGATTGGACCGGGAGGGAGGGGGGATTGGACAGGGAGCGAAGTGGGATTGGACAGGGAGCGAAGTGGGATTGGACAGGGAGCGAAGTGGGATTGGACAGGGAGCGAGGCGGGATTGGACAGGGAGGGAGGTGAGATTGGGCAGGGAGGGAGGTGGGATTGGACAGGGAGGGAGGTGGGATTGGAAAGGAAAGTTTACTGCACAGAAGGAGGCAATTTGGCCCACTGTGTCTGCTCCGGCTGAGAAATGAGCCCCCCCAGCTTAATCCCACTTTCCAGCAGGTTACAGGACTCCAGGTGCACATCCAGACTCCTTTTCAATGAGTTGAGGGTTTTTGCCTCTGCTACCCTTTCAGGCAGTGAGCTCCAGACCCCCACAACCCTCTGGGTGAAAAATCTTTCCCCATCTTCCCCCTAATCTTCCTAACAATCACTTTAAATCTATGCCCTCCCTCCCCAGTCACTGACCTCTCTGCTAAAGTGAATCGGCCCTCCCCATCCGCTCTATCCAGGATCCCCTCTCATCTCAATCAAATCTCCCCTCAGCCTCCTCTGTTACATGGAGAACAATCTCAGCCTATCCAATCTTCCCTCATAGCTGCAATTTTCCAGTCCAGGCAACATCCACATAAATCCTCTCTACCCTCTCGAGTGCAATTACATCCTTTCTGTAATGAGGTGACCAAAACTGCACACAGGACTCAAGTTGTGGCCTAACTAGTGTTTATTTACTTGCAGCATCTTCAATTTACAGCATCTTCCCTGCCCTAGGTCCCCTCCTCTGGAGAGTGAGATGGGATTGGGTAATGAGTGAGGTGGGTTTGGGTAGCGAGTGAGATGGGATTGGGTAGCGAGTGAGGTGGGATTGGGTAGCGAGTGAGATGGGATTGGGTAGCGAGTGAGGTGGGATTGGGTAGCGAGTGAGGTGGGATTGGGTAGCGAATGAGGTGGGATTGGGTAGCGAGTGAAATGGGATTGGGTAGCGAGTGAGGTGGGATTGGGTAGCGAGTGAAATGGGATTGGGTAGCGAGTGAGGTGGGATTGGGTAGCGAGTGAGATGGGATTGGGTAGCGAGTGAGGTGGGATTGGGTAGCGAGTGAGATGGGATTGGGTAGCGAGTGAGATGGGATTGGGTAGCGAGTGAGGTGGGATTGGGTAGCGAGTGAGATGGGTTTGGGTAGCGAGTGAGAAGGAATGTCTCTCTCTCTCTCTCTCTCTCTATATGTATGTATCTTTATCTCTGTTTTTCTCTCTTGCAATAAACCCTCCCTACATCCTTCTTTCCTTTGATGGTTCTCTATCTCTCTCTGTATATCTCTCTTACTTTCTCTCTCTCTCTCTCACTTTCTCTCTCTCTCTCTCTCATTCTCATTATTCCTCCGTTCTCTGGCAGTATGCCTGCTATGCCATCGGGAAGGATGTTCAAGCCATGAAGGCGGTGGTTGGTGAAGAGGCCTTGACGTCCGATGACCTCCTGTACCTAGAATTCCTTCAGAAGTTTGAGAAGAATTTTATTGCTCAAGGTGAGGAAACGAGACAGTCAGGCTCGAGGGGCTGAGCAGCCTCCTCCCCTTCCCACGTCCCCTCTCACATGTGGTTTACGTTTCAGGTCCGTACGAGAACCGGTCAATCTTCGATTCCCTGGACATTGGGTGGCAGCTGCTGCGCATTTTCCCCAAGGAAATGCTGAAGAGAATCCCAGGGAATATTGTCTCGGAATTTTACCCCCGGGAGTCCCGGGAGAACAAGGAGGAGACTGGGACTCACCTGTGAAGAGTCCACCTACCCTTCCCCCACCGCCCCCCCAACAAACAACCTGTCCGCTCCCTCCCCTCACCACCCAGACCCCTCCTTATCCTCTATACCCCCAAACATCTCAGTCTCCACCTCCTACCCCCACAGGGATGGACATTAAACGTGGTGGCCGAGCCAGTGACACTCATTATTCATGAAAAAACTTTTTAAAACTCCCCCACACCCACAAACCCACCCCGCCAGCCTTTCCTCTCGCCCTCTTCCCTCTGCCCCTTTCTGCCCAGCCTCACCTCCTCTCCTTGTCCCCTCCCCCTCACCCCCCTCCGCTTGGCCACTTCCCCTCATGCCATCTCCTTGGACCCTTGCGCTTACGCCCTTTCCTGGGCTACCTCCCATCAACCCCCTCCCTCTCGCACCCTCCCCTTAACCCCTGCCTTATGCCCCCAAACCTGGGCCCCTCAGCCTCACTCTCTCCCCTTGCCCAACACCCCCTCCCTTGTTTCCCTCCCCTGATCCCCTTACCCCAACTCATCTCCTCACCCCACCCCCCTCGCTCGCCTCTGCCTTTTGCTCCCTTCCTTGGGCTTCTACCCCCTGACCCTCGCCCTTGTCCCCTCCCCGAGCCCCTCCCCGCTATCCCACCCCTCTCATCCCCTCCCTTGAGCAACCCCCGCCCCCCTCCTACCCCTCTTTTCCCCTTCCCTCACTCCCACCTCCCTTATTTCCCTCCTCTTCCCCCAGCTCCTCTACTCACTCAAGCCCGTCTCCCTGCATTTTTCCCCCCCGCCAATTATCCCTCCCTCCCTCATGGCTGGGCAGGATTGTAAGGGGAATTTAACGCGAGGTTTCAGCCTTATAATAATAATAATTAAACAGGCATCCCCTCCCCCACCCCACAAGCTGGTGAGTTGGAGGCCGGGGTTGAGATGTTTAAAATTTGCCCGATCCCAACCCTTTGGTTTTTTGCTGGGGCTAAAATTCAACCCCCTCCCCCCACCCCCTCCGATCGTCACGCTCACTGAAAGCAGATTTCAATTTCCATGTTTCTCTCAACTGATTTGAAATTGTCAGATTGTCCACGGTGAGATTTGACCTCACGTTCCCTGGATCATTAATTTAATAATCCAAACCGCATTGAGCTCCATTCAAATAAGGTAATGTGTGACTCTTTGTACCTGTTTTTTAATCTGACAGATTATAATATCTGGGAGTAAAATGTCGCTTAATATTTTATTCAAAGCCAACCTCTAATTAAACAAACTGTTGCGTTATGATGATTTGTTGAATTTTTAACCTGTTGATTTTTATTTGATCGCACTCTGTCTCTTTAAGAAGCAATAAACTCCCTCACTGATTTGCTCTTGTCTCTGTGTTGCTATTGAGGGTAAGGAGCGTGTGCACCTTGTGCCATTGCATCTCGCACTGCACTGTGAACTCAGGAAACACTCAGGAAAATGATTAAAAATGAGCTTTAAATCTCAATATCAACCTGCGTATGCAAACCGCAGTCAGAATTTATCTTAAAGACATCAGGGACCCCGCTAAAGGGGTAATCCCCCTCTCTTGAGATCCCGTTTAAGTGGGGCAGGGAATTTCACCCTCAGGATCCCATTCACAGCGACAGTTCCTCGATTAAGATCCGGCTTAAAGTGGCAGCCCGGCTATCGAGATCTCGTTTAAAGCGACAGTCCCTTCATCGGGATCCCGTTTAAAGTGGCAGCCCCTCCATCAGCCCTCACCTGGATTGACGAAGTGATGCCTTGCTGCCCAGGGCCTCTGCAGTTAGTCTTCTGCCCAACGCTAGTCTGAAGAAACATGATGCCAGCCTGCTATACCACCCTGAAGCAGTGTGAAAGGGGCTGAACAGCAAAACTCTCAATGGGGAAGGAGGCATTGCTGGATCAGGTTCTGGGGAATGAGGTGGGTCAAGTGGATCAAGTGTCAATTGGGGAACATTTATGGGACAGTGACTATAGCATCTTAAGCTTTAGGTTAGCTATGGAAAAGGAGTAAAAATAATCAATTTGGCAAAGGCCCATCTCAGTGGGATATGAACAGAGCTGTTAGGGGAAAATTAAAAATGCTAAAAGAGAACACTGTAAGAATTTACTGAAGAACACTTAAAATCTCCAGGCAGCCATTGATGCTAAACCTATTGACAGCTGAGGGTAAGCAGATGGACATTGCACGCAAAGGGGCTTTGAGTTTTTGTGTGATTTACACAGTTTCAAGAGATGAGCTAATGTCCAGTCACAAGCAGAACAAGTCAAGTGGTGCAACGATGCGGTGAAGCCTTGGGAGCAGAGCTGGACTGGAGATAAACATAACATAAAGTTAGATTAGGTGTACTCCCCTCTCACATAGGGAAGGGGCAGATGGTTTTAGCTTAGATATGGGAAGACATACAATGGGCAAAGAGAGAGCTTTGATGAAACGCAAACAGTCCTGAGCTGTGAGAACCAAGGTCTTTGCGTACGTGTTTTAATTTTGATTGGATAATATAATTATGTATACATCCTTTAGAATAATTGGTGAGCAAAATCACATGTTTATGTACTCAATAGGATAGTGTTAACATGGGGCCTGTGTGTCGGTCACTGGTTGGATGTATTCAAATGTACTCAAATGTATTATGATAAGAAAAAGTACAAAAGAAATGAAATGTAATCAATCTGGGAGCTGGCTCTTCATTCTTGGGAATGATCTCGGCTCCCTTGCATAAGCTTGAATAAAACCGGTTAAAGGAAGCCTGAGTCTCTGTGGTCACTGTGTGATCGGGGATTGTAATTTCTCCTCTTCAACTGGCCTATGTGGTAGTTGCTGGATTGGAGGGAATACCCTCTTCAATTGGCGTAGTTGGCAGGATTCACTTGGACCTCTGTGAAGGTAGAACAATGATCTGGCGAGTATTTTCTTTTTAAAAGATACTCTCCAGTTGTTCGCGTCAGACTAGAATGGAGGTCTAATAGGGCGGATCCGGACATCTCGGCCAGGGAGACTCAGGTGGACAGTTGGGCGAGTGAGCCTCTTGGAGACGTGGCGTCTCGGGGGAACTGTGGGTCCCTGTTCAATGTGTGAATGTCCCTGTTTAAGCTGTGAATGTGAGTATGATTGAGAAGGATGAACTCGAGTTCATTGCAGAATGGGGGGGGTGATGGAACCATGTCCCTTCACCTCGCCAGGGAGCATCGAAAGCTGATCAGCAAAATGAAACAGCCAGGGTGGCAACGGAGTGACCCACCGTTCTGTTCCAGGGCGTGGTGGAGAGCTCAGACTAACGATAAATCTGACAAAGCTACAGTACTCATTCTGAGTCTGTACCTGCAACAAACTGAATTAATACAGGAACATCTCGGTGAAGTTGCGCTGGTCATAGTGATAGATCCGTTTCCTAAAGGAATAATCAAGGTGAATGGGATTTAGATGATGAGGCAGCTAAATATAGGGATCGTTGGGAAGGCTGGAGAAAGGAGAAAACACACCTCCAGATAACAGACCCGTGGAACCTAATGTCCAGTCACAGGCAGAACAAGTCAAGTGGTGCAATGATGCGGTGAAGCCTTGAGAGCTGGACTGGAGATAAATGTAACATAAAGTTAGATTAAATGTACTCCTCCCTCAGATAGGGAAGGGGCAGATGGTTTTAGCTTAGATATGGGAGGACATACAATAGACAAAGGGAGGGCTTTGCTGAAACACAAACAATCTTGAGTTATGAGAACCAAGGTCTTTGTGTACGTGTTTTAATTTTGATTGGATAATATAATTATGTATACATCCTTTAGAATAATTGTTTAGCAAAATCACATGTTTATGTACTCAATAGGATAGTGTTAACATGGGGCCTGTGTGTCGGTCACCGATTCGATGTATTCAAATGTACTCAAATGTATTATGATAAGAAAAAGTACAAAAGAAATGAAATGTAATCAATCTGGGAGCTGGCTCTTCATTCTTGGGAATGATCTCGGCTCCCTTGCATAAGCTTAAATAAAACCGGTTAAAGGAAGCCTGAGTCTCTGTGGTCGCTGTGTGATCGGGGATTGTAATTTCTCCTCTTCAACTGGCTTATGTGGTAGTTGCTGGATTGGAGGGAGTACCCTCTTCAGCCCATCTCAGTGGGATATGAACAGAGCTGTCCGAAATTCTGTGTTCAATGGTTAGATTGATCTGTGTTTGATTATGTTAGTCTGGTAACTAGATGCTTGTTTATTGTGTTGGATTGCTTAAGCCTGTGGGTGGAGCTAGAGAGCTAATTAAACAGAGAAGCTGTGTAGAGAGAAGACCTGAGCTGATGTGTGCGTAGGGAAATCCTGTAAGTTCTGAAATATTTTAAAGCATTGTAAACAAGCCTATTTGCATTTAGAACTAGTGTCATCTCTGCATTGTTCTGAAATAATTAGACATCTAAGATATACAACAAACCCATGAATACATAATATAAGTGATGACAAGGATAGTTGAGGAAAGTTTAACTTTACGAGTTCCAGAACCATTTCTTGCTTCACCAGGGGATCCTCCCATGTCCTGGTAGCAATGGTGCTTAGGGTTCAAGATCTATTTGGTTGCTACAGGGACAGATAATCCAGATGTAGCACTGATCCATTAAAGCAATGCTTGTACATTCCATTGTCTCAGAGCAGAAGGCCAGTGAATATGGGAGCAGCTCACAGAGCAGCTCTGTTTGCTAAGGCAGTAGGTGCTCTCAAAAAATACTCCAAGCCAAGGAACAGTGCAATGATCAAACAATATACATTCTGTCAGAGGTCTCAGAGAAATAGTGAGGCCATTAAACAATAGGTGGCAGCATTGCAGCAATTGGCTTCTACATGTAAATTTGGTACACTAACCCACGAGTTAATTTGTGACTAATTAATTGAAGAGACTTCAATTCCGTGAATTAGGGAATGCTTACTCATGGAGGGTCATGATGTAACCTTGGAAAAAGCCATGACCTTGGCAGTCCAGATCGAACCTACCATGCTAAACAAATCAATGCACCCTTAGACTCAGGGTGAGAGACACAGCTTGCCCAACCAGCTCAAGTGCAATGGTTAGGGGCAAGGGGATCTCAGCAATCTTATCAACATGTGCCCCATCACGGTTGGGTGTCTGTACAATGTGCCCAAATTGTGGAAATGCTCATCGAGACCCAATGCCATGTCCAGCTAGAGGGAAAAAGTACAATTCATGTTTAAAGTGGAACCGTTTTGCAAAGATGTGTAGACCATCCAAGAAGAGGACTCTAAGATAAAAGCAAAATACTGTGGATGCTGGAAACCTAGAACAAAAACAAAAATACCTGGAAAAACTCAGCAGGTCTGACAGCATCTGGCCTCTCAGTCTCAATTTCTGGTGATAGACTGTCCACCAATATTCATTACAAGCCTACCGACTCCCACAGCCACCTTGACATACCCTGCTTCCTGTAAGGACACCATCCCATTCTCTCAGTTCCTTCGCCTCCGTCGCATCTGTTCTGATGATGGCACTTTCAAAAACAGTTCCTCTGACATGTCTTCCTTCTTCCTTAACCGAGGTTTTCCACCCACGGTGGTTGACAGGGCCCTCAACCGTGTCCGTCCCATCTCCCGCGCATCCGCCCTCACACCTTCTTCTCCCTCCCAGAACCATGATAGGATCCCCCTTGTCCTCACTTATCACCCCACCAGCCTCCACATTCAAAGGATCATCCTCCACCATTTCCGCCTACTCCAGCAAGATGCCACCACCAAACACATCTTCCCTTGTTTCATCTCCACCTTTTAGCCCATTTCGATCCCTTCCTCCCACCCCACCCCCACTAGGGCCATCTGCCACTAGCTTGTCCTGCTTTCTACCCTTAATGTCCCCATTAGCACATTCCTTAGATAATATCACCACTGTCAACACCCCTTTGTCCTTTTGTTTATGACATCTTTGGCAGTCTCTTCTTGGCCTCCACCTATCACTGGCCCCCTATCGAGCTCTCCTGTCCCACCCCCTTCTACCAGCTTATATTTCACCTCATTCCTATATGTCTTAGTTCTGATGAAGGGTCATACGGACTCAAAATGTCAACTGTATCCCTCTCCGCAGATGCTGTCAGACCTGCTGAGTTTTTCCAGGTATTTTTGTTTTTGTTCAAGAAGAGGACTCCATTGGTTAGACATGTGGAAGAGTCTCTTCCTGAGATTGAGGTATGACACGTATATATAATCACTACAACAAATTTCATAACAACCATTTCAGTCATTGATATGCTAAGGGGAGACGATAGCTCAGAGGCCCAGGTTGATGCTCTGGGGACATGGGTTCAAATCCCATCATGGCAGATGGTGGAATTTAAATTCAGTTAATTAATCTGGAATTGAAAACTAGCCTCAGTAATGGTGACAATGAAACTATCATCGATAGTCGTAAAAACCCATCTGGTTCACTAATTTCCTTTAGGGAAGGAAATCTGCTGTCCTTGCCTGGTCTGGCCTACATGTGACTCCCGACCCACAGCAATGTTGGCTGACTCTTATCTGCCCTCTGAAATGGCCTAGCAAGCCACTCAATTTAAGGGCAATTAGGGATGGGTAACACAAACGCTGACCTTGTGTGTGACAGCCCCATGAAAGAATCAAAATAAAATTCTAGACAAGTTGTTTAAAAAGGGGGATTTGCCAAAGACTATCATTGAACTGCCCAGCTGTGTTGTGGATTAGCTGACACCTATAATGCATGATAATTCTACTAGGTCATACAGTCAATGTTCACACACATTCTAATGTAAAGTTGTATTTGCCTCATTAAAATATATTGATATTAAAAGCACCAGAAAATCAACTATGTATAAATCTAATTATTTGCAATCCTATCCTAGCATTTTATGCAGTTTTTGTTGTAAATTTTCAATAGCAGATATTAAATATTTAACAAGATTTGTTTCCAGTCAATTCATGGATTTCCTAGCAAGTTACAGGGTTCATCACCGTGTGACATCACTATACAACCCGCTAGCGAATGGTGGTGTCCAATGATTCAATGGGGGTGTTAACGGACAACCTGAGAGCTAGTATGTCGGAGGGGAAAACATTCAAACATTCTGTTCACACCCTACTTCACACAAATCGGTAGAGTCCGTGCTCTCTGACTGGAAAGACACCAGCCGAACTTATGGTCGTCTGTAACCTTCACGTGCCGCTGATAACTCTTAAGCCGTCACCACCTGTCGACGAGAAAGCCAGAGAGGAAGCAGATGAAATCGCAAAGCAACAAGATAAAGCAGAAGCTTACTTTGACAAACATAACAAGGAAACCATGGATTTGAGGTTGGAGGTTTGGTTTGAATCGTAAGGCCAAATCGCAACCACAAACTTGTATCATCTCTATCAGGACCAAAACAGAACAAGTGGTTGCCTGGTACCAATGCCAATCTGTTGGACGACAACACAGAGTGGAGCATGAGGCACTTGCCAGCAGGCCAGGATATTTTGAGGACAGTGTTGATAAGGATACATTTCCTATGAGCGATGCTCGTCATCTGCCTCATTATGTTGATTACACAGAACCACAACATCAGATTCACAGATCCAATGACAGGCCAAAGGGACCTTCATATCTCAATGGTTATTTCTGTACTGAGAGAAAACAGGCCAGATGAACTCTAAGAGATGACTTGATGCATATCTATTATTTGTTTAGGATGATTTAATTTAAACAAGGTCTTTCATTCAAAGGGGGAAAAGATGTAGTGCGCAATGGTTTGATTTATCTGTGTTTGATTGTTAATCTGATAACTGATCCTTATTCACTGAGCTGGATTGCTTAAGCCTTTGGCTGGCACCTGTGATCGAATGAAACAGAGAAGCTTCCAAACAGAAGAGCTGAGTTGAGACTATATATATGTGTATATGAAAAACCTGTAAGTTCTGAGATATTTTAAAGTATTGTAAGTAAACCTGTTTGGATTTAGAATTAGTGTCATCGCTGCATTGTTCTGAGATAATTAGGTAATGGGCTTCCTTTAAAGAAGAGATAGTTTGGGGACAGTTGAGGTACGTTCCCACAAGGGGTAAAGGTCGGATAAACAAGGATCTAGATGATGAAAGAGATAGGGCCAGATTTTCCTCTTTGAGGCTGGGATTGGAAACGGAATCTTCCAGACTCCACAATCCCACCTCCTGGCAGGGCCCACCCACCGTACTTTCATCCTGAGAAGGCGGTGCTGGCTAGAGTCACGGCTACTGCCTGCCAAGGCAGCCTAAGGTGACACCGGAGGCAGGCATACGGCAAGGCCGACAGGGTAGAAGGCCGGCATCCCTTTCCTGGGACAGTGGCTGAGTTGTATTCATACTAATTAGGCCCTCTAGCTCTCACCTTTCACTCACTCTCTATGCACCCTCCATGCTCCCTCATATCTCCTATACTATCTCCATGTCCACTCACCAAGTATACACTAGGCACACAAACAATAAGCCGTATAATAACACTGGCGAGTCTTGGAAATGCACATAAGATTTTAAAAAATCAACCCTCAAAACAGCCCTCTTAAATTCTCATAAAACTGTCAATCATCTTCCAAACCTACAATCCTGACCACCTAGAAGGGCAAGGGCAGCAGATGCATTGGAACACCACCACCTGCAAGTTCCCCTTCAAGTCACTCACCATCCTGACTTCCAAAATCCTGGAACTCCCTCCCTAACAGCACTGTGGGTGTACCTTTACTTTTTATTCATTTATGGGGTGTGGGTTTCGCTGGCTGGTACAGCATTTATTGCCCACCCCTCGTTGCCCTTGAGAAGGTGGTGGTGAGCTGGTTTCTTGAACCGCTGCAGTCCATGTGGTGTAGGTACACCCACAGTGCTGTTAGGGAGAGAGTCCCAGGATTTTGACCCAGTGACAGTGAAGGGACAGTGATATATATTTCCAAGTCAGGATGGTGAGTGGCTTGAAGGGAAACTTCCAGGTGATGGTAATCCCATCTATCTGCTGCCCTTGCCCTTCTAGATAGTAGTGGTCGTGGGTTTGGAAGGTGCTGTCAAAGGAGCCTTGGTGAATTCCTGCAGTGCATCTTGTAGATGGTACACACTGCTGCTACTGTGCTTTGGTGGTGGAGGGAGTGAATGTTTCTGGATGCGGTGCCAATCCAGTGGGCTGCTTTGTCCTGGACGGTGTCCAGCTTCTTGAGTGTTGTGGGAGCTGCACTCATCCAGGCAAGTGGGGAGTATTCCATTACACTCCTGACTTCTGCCTTGTAGATGGTGGACAGGCTTTGGGGAGTCAGGAGCTGAGTTACTCATCGCAGGATCCCTAGCCTCTGACCTGCTCTTGTAGCCACAGTATTTATATGGTTAGTCCAGTTCAGTTTCTGGTCAATGGCAACCCCCAGGATGTTGATAGTGGGGGATTCAGTGATGGTAATGCCATTGAATGTCAAGGGTAATGGTCGGATTATCCCTTGTTGGAGATGGTCATTGCCTGGCACTTGTGTGGCATGAATGTTACTTGCCACTTATCAGCCCAAGCCTGGATATTGTCCAGATCTTGCTGTATTTGGGCATGGACTGCTTCAGTATCTGAGGAGTTGTGAATGGTGCTGAACATTGTGCAATCATCAGTGAACATCCCCACTTCTGACCTTATGATGGAAGGAAGGTCATTGATGAAGCAGCTGAAGATGGTTGGGCCGAGGACACTACCCTGAGGAACTCCTGCAGTGATGTCCTGGAGCCGAGATGATTGGCCTCCAACAACCACAACCATCTTCCTTTGTGCTAGGTATGACTCCAACCAGCGGAGAGTTTTCCCCCTGATTCCCATTGACTCCAGTTTTGCTAGGGCTCCTTGATGCCACACTCGGTCAAATGATGCCTTGATGTCAAGGGCAGTCAGTGTCACCTTACCTCCGAAGTTCAGCTCTTTAGTCCAGGTTTGGACCAAGGCTGTAATGAGGTCAGGAGCTGAGTGGCCCTGGCAGAACCCAAACTGAACATCATTGAGCAGGTTATTGCTAATCAAGTGCCGCTTGATAGCATTGTTGATGACCCCTTCCATTACTTTACTGATGATCGAGAGTAGACTGATGGGGCGGTAATTGGTCGGGTTGGATTTGTCCTGCTTTTTGTGTACAGGACATACCTGGGAAATTTTCCACATAGCTGGGTAGATGCCAGTGTTGTAGCTGTACTGGAACAGCTTGGCTAGGGGCGCGGCAAGTTCTGGAGCACAAGTCTTAAGTACTATTGCCGGAATATTGTCAGGGCCCATAGCCTTTGCAGTATCCAGTGCCTTCAGCCGTTTCTTGATATCATGTGGAGTGAATTGAATTGGCTGAAGACTGGCATCTGTGATGCTGGGGACCTCCGGAGGAGGCTGAGATGGATCATCCAATCGGCACTCCTGGCTGAATATTGTAGCAAATGCTTCAGCCTTATCTTTCACACTGGTGTGCTGGGCTCCTCCATCATTGAGGATGGGGATATTTGTGGAGCCTCCTCCTCCAGTGAGTTGTTTAATTGTCCACCACCATTCACAACTGGATGTGGCAGGACTGCAGAGCTTAGATCTGATCCGTTGGTTATGGAATTGCTTAGCCCTGTCTATCACTTGCTGCTTATGCTGTTTGGCACACAAGTAGTTCTGTGTTGTAGCTTCACCAGGTTGACACCTCATTTTTAGGTATGCCTGGTGCTGCTCCTGGCATGTCCTCCTGCACTCTTCATTGAGCCAGGGTTGATCCGGCAGGACTTTGTCTCCACAATGACTGTGTGGTGGTCACTCCTACTGATACTGTCATGGACAGATGCATCTGCGGCAGGCAGGTTGGTGAGGATGAGGTCAAGTATGTTTTTCCCTCTTGTTGGTTCACTCACCACCTGCCGCAGACCCAGTCTAGCAGCTATTGTCATTTAGGACTTGGCCAGCTCAGTCAGTAGTGGTGTTACCGAGCCACTCTTGGTGATGGACATTGAAGTCCCCCACCCAGAGTACATTCTGTGCCCTTGTCACCCTCAGTGCTCCCTCCAAGTGATACTCAACATGGAGGAGCACTGATTCATCAGCTGAGGGAGGGCGGTACGTGGTAATCAGCAGGAGGTTTCCATGCCCATGTTTGACCTGATGCTATGAGACTTCATGGGGCCCAGAGTCGATGTTGAGGACTCCCAGGGCAACTCCCTCCTGACTGTATACCACTGTGCCACCACCTCTGCTGGGTCTGTCCTGCTGGTGGGACAGGACATTCCCAGGGATGGTGATGGTGGTGTCTGGGACATTATCTGTAAGGTATGATTCCGTGAGGATGACTATGTCAGGCTGTTGCTTGACTAGTCTGTGAGACAGCTCTCCCAAATTTGACACCAGCCCTCAGATATTAGCAAGTCAGACTCTGCAGTGTCAACAGGTTTGACTTTGTCGTTTCCGGTGCCTAGGTCGATGCCGGGTGGTCTGTCTGGTTTCATTCATTTTTTGAGACTTTGTAGTGGTTTGAGTGACTTGCTCGGCCATTTCAGAGGACAGTTAAGAGTCAACCACATTGCTGTGGGTCTGGAGTCACATGTAAGCCAGACCAGGTAAGGACGACAATTTCCTTCTCTAAAGAACATTAGTGAACCAGATGGGTTTTTAACAACAATCGACAATGGTTTCATGGCCATCGTTAGACTATACCACATAGACTGCAGTGATTCAAGAAGGCAGCTCACCACCATCTTCTCAAGGGCAATTAGGGATGGGCAATAAATGCTCACCTTGCCAGTGACACCCACATCCCATGAATGAATGAATAATACAAGAAGTCAAACACAGATAGTCAAAGCCCCATTGAAGAAACATTTAATCCTCCCTTGTTAAAATAAACAAACAAGCATTGAAAAGCCACCTAAAGAACGATATAATTATTGCAATCTCATAAAACAATCAAACAAAACTAGCAGTACCACTCAAGTTATGTAAACAGCCCCCTAGAGGGCTGAGTCCATTACTCAGCCCTGGAGCTCAGCCAAGCATTCATAATGAGATCATGTGTCAACTATATCAACAGGATCAGGCTGAACAGAACTATTGGGAAAGAGAGGTGGAGTGGAACAACTGAGTTGCTCTTGCATAGAGTGGCCTCCTTCTGTGCTGTAACCATTCCAAGATTCAAAGAAATTTTTCTGGAGGTCTTTTCAGCTTCCTAGTCCTCCTCAGCTCACACTGGCTTCACCTGGATCAGGAAGGATACTGGTTCCACAGTCAGACAGAAGCTCAATCTTTCTTGGGGCCCACTCACATCAAAAGATGTATCCTGATTAGTGTATGTGGATTAAAACTCCACCCCTCCTCCATCCCTCCTCCATTCCTCGTTCACCCCTCCTCCATTCCTCCTCCACCCATCCTCCATCCCTCCTGTACCCCTCCTCCACTCTTCCTCTACCCCTCCTCCACACATCCTCCACACCTCCCCACCCCTTCTCCATCCCTCTCCACCCCTAAACCAACCCTTCTGCCTCCCCTCCTCAATCATTCCCAGAACCCTCCAACAATGCTTCATCATTCCACACCTCACCCATTTCTCTGCTATCCCTCCCCCTTTCTTCTCTCATACTGCCTCTTCACCATGCCTCCCTCATTCCTCCCCTACCGCTCCCCAACCCTCTTCAACTCCCACCTCCCCCTCCCCAACCCTCCCCATCAGCCCGCCATCATTCCCTAACCCCTCTCCCCACCCTTTCCCATCCCTCCGTACCCATTCCCAATCCTATCCCACCCAACCCTAACACTCCACAACCCATCCCTACCCCTATCCAAATCCACATCCATCCTTGGACACTGCCTCACCGCTCCCACATCTATCTCACCGCCTCCCCAACTTTCTCCCAGCTCTCCTCCCCTTAGCTCGCCCCATTACCTCCTATCCTGGCCTCTCCAATTTTCCCTCTCCCCCTCCTGCGGAGGCTGGGAACTTCACCACCTGAGTCCCTCACTGGGGTTGGGAGTGACCAGGAACGTCATTGCTGAGTTCAAATTGCAGTCAGGTCTCCAGAGCCTGAGAGAATGGGCCCTGGTGGGATTGTGGGCCTTTCCTCGCTGCCCATAGGTGTTAAAATTCCAAACAGTCAGTTTCCAAAACTGCAGCCCAACAATTTTAACAGCCCGCTCAACCAGGTTCTCACCCTGGTTATAACCTGGCTGGTTATAATCAGGCCTCCTCTGGCCCATCTCATTTCCTTAGGACAGTTTATTGATCGAGGCAAAGGAGTGAAGCTGGGTAAATGGAGCTCAGGTACAGGTTAGCTGTGATCTAACTGACTTATCGCCAAGTTTGCGGATGACACAAAAATAGGTGGGAAGGCAGGTTCTGAATAGCAGGTAGGTTCCTACAGTTCCTGCATAGAGGTAGAGGGGCTGAATAGCCACCTCCTGTTCCTGTGTAACAGGCTTAAGGAGCTGTAATGTGACTCAGTCGCCAGTTTATGGTGACGTGTGAAACACACTTGCACACTTGTTGCGGGGTGACCGAGTTAGTACTTTAGATAGACACTTCTCAGGTGGAACACATTCTATTTATTTGCAAGGTACCCAGCAGCTACAATGTGTGCTTCTACACCAAACTCTATCTACACACTTCTGCTGCTCACTTGCAGACTGCCGACTTCTAACTGACTACTAACTAGCTACAGAGTTAGCTCACGCTACTCCACTATCGGTTACACAAGATCATGTGATCTTCCATTATAACATTCTTCTTCTTCATTAGGTAAAACCATAGTTACCACTTCCCTCCTCCCTTTACCCTGAAACATATGTTTACATTTACAATTACAATCTTTTCAAAAAAGCAAATTTTTTACACTGTTAAGTAATTTACAAGTTCCGTTTTCCTGGGGGGTTTCCTTATGAGTGTAGATCTTCTCAGCTCTACAACTTCAGATGCTTTGTCAGGAGCATCCTTTCCTGGGCTTGTCTGAACATCAGGTTCTTCAGCCGGTACCTGGAGATCTGTTTCCTCAACTCTTGCAGGTACAACAGACGCATCTGACACATTTAACAATGGCTCTCTTCCCTTTGGAGGAACTATCGCTCGTGCTCCCCACAATCAGGTACCATCCTGGGCTGGTTATTTCATGTACAGTTTCATTTTGTCAGATACAGGCTCTTGTGAACAACCACGAAGCACTTGTTCTTGTCCATGAGATAGGACTGGGTCCTGACTTCTCCAGTCTCTGATCTGTCTAGGATATACCGGTTATGAATCTAAGGAATTTAACAATAACATGAGTTCCTGCGGAACTGGGCTCATCATTTTCTTGTAAATGCAAACGACAGTGCATCAGCACTGGCAATTTGATTTCCAGGCCTGCGTACAAAAGCATACTTGTATGTTGCCTGGATCAGGGCTCATCATTGTATTCTTGCTGTGGCTATGAGTGGTAGAGCCTTGTCCTCACTAAACAATCCTAGCAATGGCTTGTGGGTCTGAAATGATTGTAAAATGGCGGCCGTGTATGTACTGGTGAAATGTCTTGACACCACAGATGAAGGACAGGCCTTCTTTCTCTCCCTGCGAGTATCCCTTTTCCGCTGTGGTGAGCATTCTGGATACATAACCTATTGGCTGTTCTGTGCTGTCGTCCATCCGATGAGAGAGCACTGCTCCCACCCCATAGGGAGATGCGTCACATGTCAGCACCAATTCTTTTGTCTGGTCATAATGTACTAATAGATTGGACAAGTGCATCAATTGTTTCCCCTTTATGAAAGCGTCTTTGTGGGGCGCCTCCCAAGACCAACGTTGGTTCTTTTTGAGTAGAGAACGCAGCGGGGGCAGTACTGTAGACAAATTGGGTACGAACTGCCCATTATAGTTGATCATTCCCAAGGATGATTTGAGCTCGGAGGTGTTCTTTGGAACTGGTGCCTCTCTTATGGCTCTCACTTTTTCCTTAATCAAGTGGAGGCCCTGTGAGTCTACCGAGTGACCCAAATAGATTACCTCTCTCGCTTGGAACATGCACTTTCCTTTTTTTTAAATACACTCCAGCTTGCAAGAAACGTTATAAGACTTCTTCTAAGTTCGCCAAATGCTCTTTTTCAGTGAGTTCTGACACCAGAACATCATCTAAATAAACGACAACCTGGGACAGGTAGACTTTCCATTGTTCTCTGGAAGATGGCACAAGCTGAGAAGATGCCGAGAGGTAATCGTGTACATTGATACAACCCCTTGTGGATATTGATTGTGACAAATTCCCAGGGGAACATTCTCTAACTCTAATTGTTGATAAGCATGACTCATATCGAGCTCCGTGTAGGCAGTTCCCCTGCCAGCTCGACATACAGGGTCTTCGATTTTTGGTACGGAGTTTCTTTCCAGCTTAGCAAATTCAGATATTTTGGTCGGGTTTAAGGACAGGGGTTATTGGCGCTACCCATTCTGAGAACTGCACAGGTTGTATAACACCCAGTTTCTCTAATCTGTCCAGTTTGGTATTGACCTTTTCCCGCAGTGCATAAGGTACTGGTCTCGCCCTCATGAATTGAGGGTTCGCCTCTGGATCCACATGGATTTTTGTTTACAGCCCCTGGATCTTCCCAAGTTCAGCCCTGAAGACTGAGGCATATTTTTGTAGAAGCTCCGGTAACCCACTTACTCTCAGCTGGGAAATTTCAGCCCATTCTAACTTAATCTCCTTTAGCCAGTTTCATTCCAAGAGACTTGGCCCTTCACATTCTACCACCATCGTGAAAATATTAATGTATAGAATGTTATTGGAAATTATTTTAAGTTGGGTCTGTGTCTGTGGGTGTGAGTGTGTGTGTCTTAATTGGATTAAAGCCAGCTAGTCTGGGTGCTTTGATATGTAATAGTTTTGAGGTGTAAACAGTAAGGTAGAGGGTACATTTGCATTTTGTTGAATAAATCATTCAAAGACTGGGGGGTGAAATCTTGCACCTAGCTAGGAGACACCAAGCAATATGTTTATATTACTAATAAAATTGGTACCATGAAAGGGGTTTTATTGTTAGAGGTGGAGTTCAAAGGGCTTGGTGATACAATGAGAATTTAGAATCAAAGGGAAGGCTAGGTATAAATAGAAGAGTTTTGTGTGTGGAAGTCAGAGGCATGGAATATTTAAGCCTGTAAACCTTACCACTGTGTTTGCTAAGGAACAAATAGAAAGGAACTTCATTTTGAATTCGTAAGGTAAAATGTGCTTTGCCTGGGGTCTGTTTAAGTCTTTGGGGTATTGTTGCCTTGGGGAAGTTTACCTGGGAGAGATTAATTTGGGGATTTGTTTAATAGTTAGTATGGTAGTAATTTGTAGATGTGTGTGTGTTTAAATTTGTTGTTAAATTAATAAATGTTTAATTTATATAAACAAACTTCTGGAGGCTTGGTGGTTTTATTCCTGAATTCAGAGCTCCATCTCAAACACACCATTTGAAAATCTAGGTTATGACAGTTGTTTAAAGTTTCCCTCTGGGATTTTAAGTAACTCAGCCTTTACCCACTGCTGTGTCATAACACCACCATCAAGGGTAGCTTTGCTGTTTGGCTTCCGTAATGGACAGTAACTCTACTTACGCCTTTGACTTGGGTATCTTCACCCGTGTAAGTTTTTAATTTGGCATCAGTTTCTTCCGAATTTAATTTACATTCACCATAATTCAGATAATTGAAGGTGTTTTCACCAGTTACTGTAGTGGAAGCTCCTGTGTCTACTTCCATTCGAATAGGTCTGCCATTTACCTTCGCTGTTATATATATTCGCTCTGTTTTCCCTACCTTCAAATTAAATAATGAATAAATATCTGAATTTGTTGCTTCAGGCTCTTCGACACTGTAAATCTCACAGGGTTTTCTCTGTTGCTTGAACATCGACCTGGTTCTTTCCTTGCACTGTCTCATTATGTGTCCACTTCGATGACAATAAAAACATTCGATTTTTTTAAACTTCCAATCGTTACTAGTCTGTTAATGTCCACCTCTGTTACCATTATTCCATATTTTCGCTGCTGAGTCAATTCTTTTTAGTTTCTTCTTAGCGGTGGCTGTTTCCCGCTTCTCTGCAGAACCTTGACATTTTCGCGCCCTTTCCTTGCATTTTCGCACCTTTTTAACTGGGGTTTCCCGCCCGATGTGGAGGACGGCGCCATTTTGTGCTCCCTGTATGGCTTTTGAATCTCTTACTGCGCTTTCCATGGCCAGCGCTATCTCCAACGCCTTCTTAAAATCCAAATTCGTTTCTGATTCGTGTCCTCATTCACACACTGCACACTAAATGATCCCTCCGCATATCGTTTAAAGATGTACCAAACCCACAATGTTCTGTTAACTGTTTCGAACATGCCGTGTAAAACAGCAATCGTCTCCCCCCGGGCTCTGTTTCTTGAATTAAACTTGAACCTTTGCAGCATTACCGAGGGCTTTGGCCGGTAATGACCCTTCACAAAGTCCACCAATTCACCAAAATCTTTTGAATCTGGGGCACTAAACTTCAAATTAAGCCGTAGGCTTTATTCCCACATTTAGACATGAGGATCGCTCGCCTCCTCTCTTCCCCCGGAATCTCATTTGCTTGAAAATAGAATGCCGAGGCGTTCAATATAATGAGACCAATTGTCCAAGGTCGGATCGAACGGATCAATTCTCCTGAATTGTGACGTGCGTTGAGGGTATTGCTTCGACGATTTGAACAGAAACTTCTACTTACTCTGACTGCGCAAGGTACAGTTGGATTTCGAATCTTTTGATTTCCCCTCCGTGATTTTACCCTCGATGTTAGTTCGTTGTATCTTTCTTCGATCCTTGCTTTTTCCTCATCTCCGTTTTGTTGCATCTTTCGCATGTTTGTTGGGTCTCCGCTTTAATCTTCGTTTTATCCTCTTCGTTAGTACACGGTGGCTTGTGAGTCACATTTGCACACTTGTTGCCAGGTGACCGAGTTGGTACTTTAGGTACTTTTGCAAACACTTCTTAGGTGGTACGCATACTGTTTACTTACAAGGTACTCAGCAGTTACAATATGTGCTTCTACACCAAACTCTGTCTACATACTTCTGCTACTCACTTGCAGACAACTGACTTCCCACTAACTACTAACTAACTACAGAATTAGCCCGCGCTGCTCCACTATTGGCTACACAAGACCATGTGATCTTCCATTGCAACATTCTTCTTAAAGTACACTAAGCATTAGGTAAAACCATAGTTACTACAGGCAGAATGGCCTCCTGTTCCTGTGTAACAGGCTTAAGGGGCTGAATGGCCTCCTCCTGTTCCTGTGCAACAGGCTCGAGAGGCTGAATGGCCTCCTCCCGTTCCCGTGTAACAGGCTCGAGAGGCTGAATGGCCTCCTCCTGTTCCTGTGTAACAGGCTCGAGGGGCTGAATGGCCTCCTCCTGTTCCTGTGCAACAGGCTCGAGGGGCTGAATGGGCCTCCTCCTGTTCCTGTGTAACAGGCTCGAGGGGCTGAATGGCCTCCTCCTGTTCCTGTGCAACAGGCTCGAGGGGCTGAATGGGCCTCCTCCCGTTCCCGTGTAACAGGCTTAAGGGGCTGAATGGCCTCCTCCTGTTCCCATGTAACAGGCTCGAGGGGCTGAATGGCCTCCTCCTGTTGCTGTGACAGGCAGTGTACTTTCTTCAGTGAGTCTCCAGTGGAACAGCAACCATTCTGACCAGTTCCCCACGGTGATATCCACAAGGCTCAGGAGCAGTGAGAAAGGACACAGGCTTACCATCAGCCTAAACCGGAGTTCCTGATCAGTAAACGTCCCTGTGAACTGGGTTCATGTGGCCTGTCACTTCTTATTTCCTCAAACGCTGTCCTTCACCACTTCCACATATTTAACTTAGGCCTTGAAGTGTCCAGACAGAGATCAACTTACGGACTGTGAAAGGAGGAAGAATTAATCACTTAGAAAAAAGAACAAAGGGCTTACATATAATATATATTGCACCTTTCATGACCTCTTGGTTTCCCAGAATGCTTTCCAGACAATAAAGCACTGGCCACTGGACATTTTTAAAAACTTACTCTTTCACGGGATGTGGGCTTCGCTGGCTGGGCCCAGCATTTATTGCCCATCCCTAATTGCCCTTGAGAAGGTGGTGGTGAGCTGCCTTCTTGAACTGCTGCAGTCCATGTGGTGTAGGTACACCCACAGTGCTGTTAGGGAGGGAGTTCCAGGATTTTGACCCAGCGACAGTGAAGGAACGGCCGATATATTTCCAAGTCAGGATGGTGAGTGGCTTGGAGGGGAACTTCCAGGTGGTGGTGTTCCCATCTATCTGCTGCCCTTGTCCTTCTAGATGGTGGTGGTCGCGGGTTTGGAAGGTGCTGTCGAAGGAGCCTTGGTGAATTCCTGCAGTGCATCTTGTAGATGGTACACACTGTGGCTACTGTGCGTCGGGGGTGGAGGGAGTGAACGTTTGTGGATGTGGTGCCAATCAAGCGGGGCTGCTTTGTCCTGGATGGTGTTGAGCTTCTTGAGTGTTATGGGAGCTGCACTCATCCAGGCACTAACCTCTGACAGCAATTGGAGCGTCATCTGGGAGATGATTGTTGCTGGGCTAATAATCTAGAGATCCAGGGTAATGCTCCAGGGACCCAGGTTCTATTCCTGCCATGGCAGATGGTGGCATTTAAAAATTCAATAAAAATCTGGAAATAAAAGCCAAACGATGACCATGGCCAGGAACTTACCTTGGGCCGATCGCCGGCCGCGATTGGTTGTGCACCACCATTTAATCTGGGCGGGCCAATTAAGCTCCGCCTAGCGTGACGCATGGTCAGCGCTACCTGTGCAGGAGGGGGGGAGGAGGGGGGAGGAGGGTCAGTCAGGGCACAGGCACCCGAAAGAGAACAGGATCCTCCCAGAGGCTCGGAGCTGCCTCAAAGGGATTAAGTGCAGAATAAAAGTTTTTATATCATAAAATTAAAAATAATTTAAACGCATCGCCTCGTGTGACAGTGTCACATGAGCTGGGACATGTTTGTGAAGTGGGGAAAATGTATTTATTTATTTAATAAAAGCTTCAGGAAACCTCATCCTGCCCGTGGGTGAGGTTTCTGGGAAAAAGTGAAGGCCGCTTGGGCTCTCCGCCTGCCCGACAGCTTTAAGGTTGGACGGGCAGCGCTGAGAATGACTTTCATTGTTTCTTTAATGGCCTGAATAGGGTTATTGAGAGTTCAGAGAGTGTGCAGCCGTCTCCGGCGCGTGTCTGCCGAACGAAAGGTCTAAGTGACGCGTGATGACGTGGGGCACACGCCTGACATCATCTCGCGTCATTTTGTGCGTTGGTCTGTTGGGCCCGACCCTGCACCCCATCGGCAGTACTCAGGCCCAGGAAACCATTGCCGATTGTTGGAAAAACCCATCTGGTTCACTAATGTCCTTTAGGGAAGGAAATCTGCCGTCCTTACCTGGCCTGGCCTACATGTGACTTCAGACCCACAGCAATGTGGTTGACTCTGAAATGCCCCCTGAAATGGCCTAGCAAGCCACTCAGTTGTATCAGATGGCGGCAAAGTCACAAAAAAGGACGGACCAACCGACTTTGACCTAAGTACCAGAAAAGACAAAATCAATCCCAGCCCTGTGGGCCCAGCAAACTCCTCCTTACTAGCATCTGGGGGCTTGTGCCAAAATTGGGAGAGCTGTCTCACAGACTAGTCAAGCAACAGCCTGACATAGTCATCCTCACGGAATCATACCTTACAGATAATGTCCCAGACTCCACCATCACCATCCCTGGGTATGTCCTGTCCCACCAGCAGGACTGACCCAGCAGAGGTGGCGGCACAGTGGTATAAAGTCTGGAGGGAGTTGCCCTGAGAGCCCTCAACATCGACTCCGGACCCCATGAAGTCTCATGGCATCAGGTCAAACATGGGCAAGGAAGCCTCCTGCTGATTACCACATATCGCCCTCCCTCAGCTGATGAATCAGTGCTCCTCCATGTTGAACATCACTTGGAGGGAGCACTGAGAGCAGCAAGGGCACAGAATGTACTCTGGGTGGGGGGCTTCAATGTCCATCACCAAGAGTGGCTCAGTAGCAACACTACTGACCGAGCTGGCGAAGTGACGAAAGGACAATAGCTGCTAGACTGGGTCTGCGGCAAGTGGTGAGAGAACCAACAAGAGGGAAAAACATACTTGACCTCATCCTCACCAACCTGCCTGCCGCAGATGCATCTGTCCATGACAGTATCGGTAGGAGTGAATACCGCACAGTCATTGTGGAGACGAAGTCCCGCTTTCACATTGAGGATACACTCCATCGTGTTGTGTGGCACTACAACCGTGCTAAATGGGATAGATTTCAAACAGATCTAGCAACTCAAGACTGGGCATCCATGAGGCGCTGTGGGCCATCAGCAGCAGCAGAATTGTACTCAAACACAATCTGTAACCTCATGACCCGGCATATCCCCCACTCTACCATTACCATCAAGCCAGGGGATCAACCCTGGTTCAATGAAGAGTGCAGGAGGGCATGCCAGGAGCAGAACCAGGCATACCTAAAAATGAGGTGTCAACCTGGTGAAGCTATAACACAGGACTACTTGCATGTCAAACAGCATAAGCAACAAGTGATAGACAGAGCGAAGCGATCCCACAACCAATGGATCAGATCTAAGCTCTGCAGTCCTGCCACATCCAGTCAAGAATGGTGGTGGACAATTAAACAACTCACTGGAGGAAGAGACTCCACAAATATCCCCATTCACAATGATGGGGGAGCCCAGCACATCAGTGCAAAAGATAAGGCTGAAGCATTTGCTATAATCTTCAGCCAGAAGTGCCGAGTGGATGATCCATCTTGGTCTCCTCCGGAGATTCCCAAAATCACAGATGCCAGTCTTCAGCCAATTCAATTCATTCCACGTGATATCAAGAAACGGCTGAAGACACTGGATACTGCAAAGGCTATGGGCCGTGACAATATTCCAGCAATAGTACTGAAGACTTGTGCTCCAGAACTTGCCGCCCCCCTAGCCAAGCTGCTCCAGTACAGCTACAACACTGGCATCTACCCAGCAATGTGGAAAATTGCCCAGTTTTGTCCTGTACACAAAAAGCAGGACAAATCCAACCCGGCCAATTACCGCCCCATCAGTCTACTCTCCATCATCAGTAAAGTAATGGAAGGGGTCATCAGCAGTGCTATCAAGCGGCACTTGCTTAGCAATAACCTGCTCACTGATGCCCAATTTGGGTTCCACCAGGGCCACTCAGCTCCTGACCTCATTACAGCCTTGGGTCAAGCATGGACAAAGGAGCTGAACTCTCAAGGTGAGGTAAGAGTGACTGCCCTTGACATCAAGGCAGCATTTGACCGAGTGTGACATCAAGGAGCCCTAGCAAAACTGGAGTCAATGGGAATCAGGGGAAAAACTCTCTGCTGGTTGGAGTCATACCTAGCACAAAGAAAGATGGCTGTGGTTGTTGGAGGTCAGTCATCTCAACTCCAGGAGATCACTGCAGGAGTTCCTCAGGGTAGTGTCCTTGGCCCAACCATCTTCAGCTGCTCCATCAATAACCTTCCTTCCATCATAAGTGGGGATGTTCGCTGATGATTGCACAATGTTCAGCACCATTCACGACTCCTCAGATACTGAAGCAGTCCATGCCCAAGTGCAGCAAGATCTGGACAATATCCAGGCTTGGGCTGACAAGTGCCAAGTAACATTCGCACCACACAAGTGTCAGGCAATGACCAACTCCAACAAGAGAGAATCTAACCATCGCCCCTTAACCTTCAATGGCATTACCATCACTGAATTCCCCACTATCAATATCCTGGGTGTTACCATTGACCAGAAACTGAACTGGACTGGCCATATAAATACCATAAGTAGGCCATAAGTAGGTCAGAGGCTAGGAATCCTGCAACAAGTAACACACCTCCTGACTCCCCAAAGTCTGTCCACCATCTACAAGGCACAAGTCAGGAGTGTGATGGAATACTCCCCACTTGCCTGGATGGTTGCAGCTCCCACAACACTCAAGAAATTTGACACTGTCCAGGACAAAGCAGCTGGCTTGATTGGCATCCGTTCACAAATATTTACTCCCTCCACCACCGACACACAGTAGCAGCAGTGTGTACCATCTACAAGATGCACTGCAGGAATTCACCAAGGCTCCTTCGACAGCACCTTCCAAACCCACGACCACTACCATCTAGAAGGACAAGGGCAGCAGATAGATGGGAACACCACCACCTGGAAGTTCCCCTCCAAGTCACTCACCATCCTGACTTGGAAATATATCGCCGTTCCTTCATTGTCGCTGGGTCAAAATCCTGGAACTCCCTCCCAAACAGCACTGTGGGTGTACCTACACCACATGGACTGCAGCGGTTCAGGAAGGCAGCTCACCACCACCTTCTCAAGGGCAACTAGGGATGGGAAATAAATGCTGGCCCAGCCAGCGAAGCCCACGTCCCGTGAATGAATAAAACAATAAATAACAATATTTACCTCTCAACAAATATAATCAAGAAGGGCTAGGTGCTCACTAACACATTGCTGATTGTGGGATCTTGCTGTGCACAAACTGGCTGTTTTTCATGTAATAATGTTGGAATGCACGGCTGATTTCTTGTAAGCAACAGTAAACCTTATTTGCAGACATCCAGATAAGGCTACATGCTTGTTTGAAGACCAAGGTTCCAAAAAACTCCGCCCCCTAAGATTCCCCAGTCTTTGGGCTGGTTTGTCTGTACAGACACACGACCCCCACAACAGTAAGGAGTTGCTTAACTTACAATTACTACAGTTTTCTACCGAGCAACTGAGAGTGATTCCTATTTCCACTGTGGGTCTTTTGTTTCCAATTCAGGATTAAAATGAGTGCAGGAAATCAAAATCTGCTCATTCAGCTATATCACATCCTCACCGAAACCTGTTTTCACTTTCCTATCGGTTAGAACTGAAACTGAGACTGCGCTGAGCGAAATCTGTCACATGAGAAACAGGGAGACCCCCACATCCAAAATGGGAACGCTGTCGCTGGAGACAGCACACTCTCACTCTCTACAAATATCCAACCCGGCCAATTACAGCAAAGTGATAGACAGTGCTATCGGCAGTAGGGCAATCAATTGGCACTCACTCAGCAATAATCTGTTCACTGACGCTCAGTTTGGGTTCTGCCAGGGCCACTCAGCTCCTGACCTCATTAAAACCTGGGTCCAAACATGGGCCAAAGAGCTGAACTCACGAGGTGAGGTGAGAGTGACTGCCCTTGACATCAAGGCAGCATTTGACCTAGTGTGGCATCAAGGAGCCCTAGCAAAACTGGAGTCAATGGGAATCAGGGGGAAAACTCTCTGCTGGTTGGAGTCATACCTAGCACAAAGGAAGATGGTTGTGATTGTTGGTGGTCAGTCATCTCAGCTCCAGGACATCACTGCAGGAGTTCCTCAGGGTAGTGTCCTCGGCCCAACCATCTTCAGCTGTTTCACCAATGACCTTCCTTCCACCATAAGGTCAGAAATGGGGATGTTCGCTGATGATTGCACAATGTTCAGCACCATTCGCAACTCCTCAGATACTGAAGCAGTCTGTGTATTTATGCAGCAAGACTTGGATGACAAATAAATAAATGGGGGAGTGACACTGACTGGATTGCTCTGCAGAGAGCTGGCATTGACTGGATGGACCGAATAGACTCCTCTGCACTGTAAATGACTCTATGAAAGGAATAAAAATTATTACACTGGGTTTGCTTTCTCAGTCACTGGGAGCAGTGCAACTATACACTGGGCTCTCTCTCTATCTGGGAGCAGTGTAATTATACACTGGGCTCTCTGTCTGGGAGCAGTGTAATTATACATTGGGCTCTCTCTCTCTCTGGGAGCAGTGTAATTATACACTGGGCTCTCTCTCTGTCTGGGAGCAGTGTAATTATACACTGGGCTCTCTCTCTCTCTGGGAGCAGTGTAATTATACACTGGGCTCTCTGTCTGGGAGCAGTGTAATTATACACTGGGCTCTCTCTCTCGCTGGGAGCAGTGTAATTATACACTGGGCTCTCTCTCTGTCTGGGAGCAGTGTAATTATACACTGGGCTCTCTCTCTCTGGGAGCAGTGTAATTATACATTGGGCTCTCTCTCTGTCTAGGAGCAGTGTAATTATACACTGGGCTCTCTCTCTGTCTGGGAGCAGTGTAATTATACACTGGGCTCTCTCTCTCTCTGGGAGCAGTGTAATTATACACTGGGCTCTCTGTCTGTCTGGGAGCAGTGTAATTATACACTGGGCTCTCTCTCTCGCTGGGAGCAGTGTAATTATACACTGGGCTCTCTCTCTGTCTGGGAGCAGTGTAATTATACACTGGGCTCTCTCTCTCTGGGAGCAGTGTAATTATACATTGGGCTCTCTCTCTGTCTAGGAGCAGTGTAATTATACACTGGGCTCTCTCTCTGTCTGGGAGCAGTGTAATTATACACTGGGCTCTCTCTCTGTCTGGGAGCAGTGTAATTATACACTGGGCTCTCTCTCTGTCTGGGAGCAGTGTAATTATACACTGGGCTCTCTCTGTCTGGGAGCAGTGTAACTATACACTGGGCTCTCTCTCTCTGTCTGGGAGCAGTGTAATTATACACTGGGCTCTCTCTCTCTCTGGGAGCAGTGTAATTATACACTGGGCTCTCTCTCTGTCTGGGAGCAGTGTAATCATACACTGGGCTCTCTCTCTGTCTGGGAGCAGTGTAATTATACACTGGGCTCTCTGTCTGGGAGCAGTGTAATTATACATTGGGCTCTCTCTCTCTCTGGGAGCAGTGTAATTATACACTGGGCTCTCTCTCTGTCTGGGAGCAGTGTAATTATACACTGGGCTCTCTCTCTCTCTGGGAGCAGTGTAATTATACACTGGGCTCTCTGTCTGGGAGCAGTGTAATTATACACTGGGCTCTCTCTCTCGCTGGGAGCAGTGTAATTATACACTGGGCTCTCTCTCTGTCTGGGAGCAGTGTAATTATACACTGGGCTCTCTCTCTCTGGGAGCAGTGTAATTATACATTGGGCTCTCTCTCTGTCTAGGAGCAGTGTAATTATACACTGGGCTCTCTCTCTGTCTGGGAGCAGTGTAATTATACACTGGGCTCTCTCTCTCTCTGGGAGCAGTGTAATTATACACTGGGCTCTCTGTCTGTCTGGGAGCAGTGTAATTATACACTGGGCTCTCTCTCTCGCTGGGAGCAGTGTAATTATACACTGGGCTCTCTCTCTGTCTGGGAGCAGTGTAATTATACACTGGGCTCTCTCTCTCTGGGAGCAGTGTAATTATACATTGGGCTCTCTCTCTGTCTAGGAGCAGTGTAATTATACACTGGGCTCTCTCTCTGTCTGGGAGCAGTGTAATTATACACTGGGCTCTCTCTCTGTCTGGGAGCAGTGTAATTATACACTGGGCTCTCTCTCTGTCTGGGAGCAGTGTAATTATACACTGGGCTCTCTCTGTCTGGGAGCAGTGTAACTATACACTGGGCTCTCTCTCTCTGTCTGGGAGCAGTGTAATTATACACTGGGCTCTCTCTCTCTCTGGGAGCAGTGTAATTATACACTGGGCTCTCTCTCTGTCTGGGAGCAGTGTAATCATACACTGGGCTCTCTCTCTGTCTGGGAGCAGTGTAATTATACACTGGGCTCTCTCTCTCTGGGAGCAGTGTAATTATACACTGGGCTCTCTCTGTCTGGGAGCAGTGTAATTATACACTGGGCTCTCTCTGTCTGGGAGCAGTGTAATTATACACTGGGCTCTCTCTGTCTGGGAGCAGTGTAATTATACACTAGGCTCTCTCTCGCTGGGAGCAGTGTAATTATACACTGGGCTCTCTCTCTGTCTGGGAGCAGTGTAATTATACACTGGGCTCTCTCTGTCTGGGAGCAGTGTAATTATACACTGGGCTCTCTCTCTCTGGGAGCAGTGTAATTATACACTGGGCTCTCTCTGTCTCCCTCTGTATCTCCCTCTGAGCATTGTTATTATATACCGGGCTTTCTTTCTCTCCTGTTAGACTGCATAAATACTTACCACAGCATTTATATTCGCCGATTTCACTTCCTTAACATCGGCGAGCAGCCTCCTGATACTTGTGCGATGCAGGGAGCCCGAGTGCCTGCACCAGAGTGTCGTTCACTCAGCCCATGATGGAGAGAGCTGCTTGTGGTTGGAGTTTGGAGGGAAGGAGTTCTCACCCGCTCTCAGGTATCCTGTTTTGGTCGTCTTGCTGTGATGATGTGGATGCAGCTCATGCCCCGACATGCGAGACTCTTATAAAAGGGCCTTTCTGTCAGGTGATTTCTGAGCTAAACCACCTCCTTTGATGCTGGCTGAGAAACAGCTACAACCAGCTGAGAGGCTAGAGATTGACTGACTGATAGCTGAGTGTCTCAGTGAAACTTTCCTGCTGGTGTCGAGGGCTGTGTCCCCCGGAGATGCGCCCTTGTGTAGAGACATGTCTGTTACTGCTTTCTGTCTGTCATTCGAATGGTTGATAAATCAGGGAAGGGCACAATACGGGGTAGGGGGGCGAGAGGTCAGGAGGCACTAGCTCCCTTTCCAGCACAGACTCCGAATTACTCGTTTGTACAGGGTTTGCTGTAGTACACCCAGCGTGATCGAGTGCACCCAAGGGATCCAGTGATCCCAAAGGTATCCAGGAACCCTGGAGTGATCTAGTCATAACCTTCGCCATTTCAGGAATTGTTCCTTTAGATTGGAAAATTGTGAAAGTGACTCCTCTCTTTAAGAAAAGTGAAAGGGAGTAACTCAGAAATTATAGACTTGTTAGTTTAACAACTGGAGAATCTCTTGGCAGCTGTGAGTAAGGAGAGAGTGACTGTGCACTTAGAGAAGTTTGGACCTGATTAAAGAGAGGCAGGTTTGTAAAGCGTAGGTCTAGTCTAACAAACCTCATCACATTTTTTGAGGCTGTAACTAAATTAGTGACTGGGGAATGTCCATGGGTTGAATTTACATGGGCTTTCAGAAAGCATTCAATCAGTTTGCACATAAGTGACTGTTAGCTAGACTGTTAGCTATGAAAACTCACAGAAACGAAGGTAAATTATTGACTCGTTAGGGCGGTTGTTTAGGCAATGGAAGACCGAGAACAGGGGTAATGGGTGTGTAATCAAACCTGGAAGATAGTGACAATGGTGTCCCGCAAAGATCTGTGCCGGGACCTCAACAATTCACTGTATTTATCAAAGAGTTGGATAAAACAATCGAGAGTCATACATCCACGTGTGTCAATGGCACAAAGATTGGTGACATCGCAAGCAGTGTAGACTGGATCATTAAATTACAAAGAGCCATTGAGTGATGGATTGAATGGTTAATCTGTGGCAGATGGCCTTCAACACAGGCAAGGTTGAGGTCATGCATTTTGGGCCCAAAACGGTTAGATTCAAACATTATTTAAATGATGAGGATCTAGGAACAGTGGGAATCCAAAGAGATTTAAAAGTACATGTTACACAGGTTCACTATACCGTAGTTGTACGATATATATGAATTAGAAAGGCTAATGGAATGTTCACCTTTTATATTAAAGGCTACAATACAAGGGAGAGAAGGTTTAGTTGCAGCTGTACAAAAGCCCTGGCTAGACCAGACCTGGGGTACGGTGTACAGTTCTGGGCACTGGACCTTAGGAAGGATATATGAGCCTCGGAAGGAGTGCAAATTCACCAGAATGTTACATCAGAGGGGTGCAATTATGGGCAGAGATTATATAAACCGAGTTTGTATTTCCTGGAACATTAACTGGTTAAGGAGCAATTTGATTGCGGTTTGCAGGATTTTCAAAGAAATCGATAGGGGGGGTGGGGAGGACCCTTTTCTACCAGTGGAAGAGTCAAGGACAAGAGTGCATAACCTTAAAACCAGTGCCAGTTACTCAGCAGAGAAGTTAAGAAATCCTTCTTCACGCAAGTAGGGAACTGTCTCCTACGTAAAGACTATATTTATGAGGAACAAGGTGCTGCCGAATTCATAGTGAAAGGAGAAGTAGTTGAGACACTGGATGGGGTAAAAATTGATAAAGAGGAGGTATTAGAAAGGCTGTTTGTTGGTACATGACAAGAAATGGATGAGATGCATCCAAGGCTGCTGAGGGAGGTAAGGGTGGAAACTGCGGAGATACTGACCATTGCCTTCCAATGCCCCTTAGGTACAGGAGTGGTGCCAGAGGACTGGAAAATTGGTCAAAAAAGGGTATCAGGCTAAACCCTGCAACTACAGGCCAGTCAGTTAAATCTCACCGGTGGGGGAAGCTTTTAGAGACAATAATGTGGGACAAAATTAACAGCCACTTGGACATGTGCAGATTAAGGAAAGACAAAGAGTTTGTTAATGGCAAATTGTGTTTAACTAACTTGATTGACTTTTTTGATGAGGTGATAAAGCAGGTTGATGAGGGGAATCCAATTGACGTGGTGTATATGGAGTTCCAAAAGGCATTTGATAAAGTGCCGCATGATGGACTTGTGAGAGAAGTTGAAACCCACAATAAAAGGGACAGTGGCGGCACGGTAACGAAGTTGGCTGAGTGACAGGAAATAGAAAGTAGTGGTGAACAAAATAAGAACAGAAAATGCGAGAAGTAGTCAGCGTATCTGGCAGTAGCTGTGGAGAGAGAAACAAAGTTAACGTTTCAGGTCTGTGACCTTACATCAGAACCAATCAGAAGTATTGGTGAATGGTTTCTCAGGTAGGAAGGAAGAAGGTATACAGTGGGGTTCCCCAGGGATCGATACTAGAACCACTGATTCTCTTAATTTATATTAATGTCCTAGGCTTAGACATACAAGAAACAATTCCAAAATTTGCAGATGGCACAAAATTATGATAGAATTCAAGAGGACGTAGACAGGTTGGTGGAATGGATGGACAGGTTGAAGCTGCAGTTTAATGCAGAGAAGTGTGAAGTGATAGGTTTTCACAGGAAGAACAAGGATAGGCAATATGAGATAAAGATTACAATTCTAAAGATTTACAAGAATGATTGTAGAGATGAGGGATCTCAGTTATGTAGATAGATTGGAGAAGCTGGGACTGTTCCTTGGAGAAGAGAAGGTTGAGAGGAGACTTGATAGAAGAATCCCAAATCATGAGGGGTCTGGACAGAGTAGATCGGGAGAAACTGTTCCCTTTGGTGGAAGGATGGAGAAACAGAGGGCACAGATTTAAGAGGATTGGCAAAAGATCCAACGGTGACGTGTGGAGAACCTTTCCTTTGCACCAAATGTTTAGGATCCAAAATGCACTGCCGGAGGCAGATACATAAAGGAGTTGGATAAGCATCTAGAGAGAAAGAATATGTAGGGCCTTAGTGAAAGGGTGGGGGAGTGGGTTTAGCTGACTTGATCTTGAGAGAGCTAGCACTCACAGCGCAGGCTGAGTGGCCTCACTCCGTGCTTTAACCATTCTATTATTCTAGAGATACCTCCTCAATGAATCGTTTTAAATTGGGGATTGTTTAAGTTTTGCAAGCCAAGGGCATTAATGGTTGTAGTGCAAAGGCAGCTAAATGGCATTAGTGTACAGATCGGCCACGATCCCAATAAGTGACTGGTTGAGTGATCTGGTCTGTTGAGAGTGCTGTACACGTGAAATCATGCAGTACAAATAGAGTGATCCAGTCCACCCAGAGTAATCTAGTACAGACTGAGTGATCTTGGACAGCAACTGGTGTGATCCAAAGAAAGATCTTGCATTTTTATGGGGCTTTTAACAAGCTCTGGATCGCCCAAAGGACTTGAAGTATTTTGAAGCACATTGTTGTAAAGTAGGGAATGTAGCAGTAAGATAGCAGAATGAGATCATGATCTGATCATCTAGTCTTGGTAATGTTGGCTGTGGAATAAATGTTGGTCAGGATACCAGGGAGAAGCGTGCTTCTTGGTATAGCGACATGGAATCTTTTACACCCTTCATCCAAAAGACAGCAGCTCCAACAGTGCAGCACTCCCTCAGTACTACTCTGGGAGTGTCATCTGGATAGCAGGCTCAAGTCTCTGAAGCAGGACTTTAAAAAAAAAATGTATTCTTTCATGCCATGTGGGCATCACTGGCAAGGCCAGCATTTATTGTCCCTCACTAAGTGCCCCTGGAACTGAGTTAGGTTATTTCTAAAGGGCTGTTTCATGCTGTGGGTCTGGAGTCACACATAGACCAGACCAGGGAAGGATGGCAGATTTTCTTCCTCTTTCCTGAAGGGCATGAGTGAACCAGATGGGTTTTTTTTAACAACAATCAATGATAGCTTCATGGTCACCATTGCTGAGATTAGTTTTCAATCCCAGATTTTTAATTAATTGGATTTAAACTCCACCAGCTGCTGTGGTGGGATTTGAACCCTTGTTCCCAGAGCTTCAGTCAGTGCCTCTGGATTACTGGTCTAGCGATGTTACTACTACACCACCGTCTCTCCCTAAGACCCCGAAGCTTAAACTCATAATCTTCGGACTCAGAGGTGGGAGTGGTGCTACCCACTGAGCCACAGCTGATTGATTGGATGTTGGGTGAAGGAGGATGATTGACTTCACTTTGAATATTTCCATCACTAGCAAGAACACTGTCCGGTTAGACCTCACTGTCGGCCTCCACTGGAGCCCTGTGCTATGTACTCGGTTCCTGGACTGTGAGCCAACGAATATTTCCTGTCAGTCAGGGGGCACCAGGAGGAAGCTGAAAAAGGAACACATTGGCTGCAGTTCATTTTCTTTAACGTGCTGAGGAAGTCAATGCTTGGGACCTTTTCCTTCAAGTAATAAGGGTTCAAAGGGCAGTTGCAGTTCTCAGACTGGGTCGGGGAGGTGGTGGTGTAGTGGTAATTGTCACTGGACTAATAATCCACAGGCCCGGGCTGAACTCTGGGGACATGGGTTCACAACCTAGCACTGCAGACAGTGGAGTTTGAATTCAGCTAATCAATCTGCAATTGAAAGCTGGTCTCTGTATTTTTTTTAATTCACTCATGGGATGTGGGCTTCGCTGGCTAGGCCAGCATTTATTGCCCATCCCTAGTTGCCCTCGGGAAGGTGGTGGTGAGCTGCCTTCTTGAACCGCTGCAGCCCATGTGGTGTAGGTAACACCCACGGTGCTGTTAGGGAGGGAGTTCCAGGATTTTGACCCAGCGACAGTGAAGGAACGGCCAGTATATTTCCAAATCAGGATGGTGAGTGACTTGGAGGGGAACTTCCAGGTGGTGGTGTTCCCATCTATCTGCTACCCTTGTCCTTCTAGATGGTAGTGGTCGTGGGTTTGGAATTGCGATCATAAAATTATGATTGATTTTTGTAAAAACCCACCTGATTCACTACCACCTCGAAGTTCCCCTCCAAGCTACTCACCATCCTGACTTGGAAATATATCAGCCGTTCCTTCACTGTCGCTGGGTCAAAATCTTGGAACTCCCTTCCTAACAGCACTGTGGGTGTACCTACACCACATGGACTGCAGCGGTTCAAGAAGGCAGCTCACCACCACCTTCTCAAGGGCAACTAGGGATGGGCAATAAATGCTGGCCCAGCCAGAGAAGCCCACATCCCGAGAATGAATTAAAAAAGACTAATGCCCTTTAGGGAAGGAAATCTGGCGTCCTTACCTGGTCTGGCCTACATGTGACACCAGACCCACAGCAATGTGGTTGACTCTTAACTGCCCTCTGAAATGACTGAGCATGGTCAGTTCAAGGGCAATTAGGGATGGGCAACAAATGCTGGCCTTGCCAGTGACGCCCATATCCCAGGAAAGAATTATAAAAATGTTTTTAAAAACCATGGTTCCTCAGGGTCTGTACTGGTTCCACTGCTCTTTATGGTAATTACCTGAACTTGAGTCTCCCAGGCATCATTTTAAAGTTTGAAGATGGCTCAAGGAGGAAGTGTAGTAAACAACGAGGAGAATAGTAACAGACCTCAGGAGGACACCGACTGGTAAAAAGGGCAGGCGTGTGACATGATGAAATGAAATGCTGAGATGTGTAACATGATACATCTTGGTAGGAAGAAAGATGAAAGGCAACATAAAACCAAGATATAATTTTGAAAGAGGTGCAGGAACAGAGAGAGACATTGGGTAGATGTATCTTTGAAGGTGGCAGGAGATGTTGAGGAGGCTGTTAGAAAGCAAACAGGAACCTGGACTTTATCAGTAGGGACATAGAGTACAACAGCCAGGAGGTTAAACCTGTACCAAAAACTGGTCCGGCCTCAGCTAGAGTTTAGTGTCCAGTTCCAGGCACCAGACGAAGAAGGATGTGAAGACATTGAAAAGAGGGAAGAAGAGGTTTACTAGAACGATTCCAGGGATGAGGGATTTTAGTTACACAGAGAGACTGACGAAGATGGGATTGTTCACCTTAGAACAGAGAAGCTTAAGAGGAAGTTATTGATTAAGGTGGTTAAAATCATGAAAGATTTTGATAGAGTGAATAAGGGGAAACCATTTCCAACGGCAGGAGGGTCAGTAATGAGAGGACACCGGTTTCAGGTCATTGGAAAACAAGGGGGACAGGGGGGATCTATTTTTTACCCAGATAGTTGTTGTGATCTGGAGCCTGCTGCCTGAGGGCACAATGGAAGCAGCTTCAACAGTAACTTTTAAAAGGCATTTGGATAAATACCTGAAAGGGAAAGGTTTGCGTGGCTATGAGGGGAGGACAGGGGAGAGTGTGACTAACTGGATAGTTCTACAAAAGTGCTGACACAGGTATGATGGTCCGAATAGTCTTCCACTGTGCTGTATGATTCTCTGATTCTATGATTTATTCTGTTTCTACCCGCAGCCATTGACGAGAGTGGTCCCAACCTGAATGATGATGAGGAGGTGAGTTAGTTTAGGAATTGCAGTGAGATAAGGTGTGTTGTCAGGGTGGCCAAGTTGTGCTGTTAATGATAGAGTTGACCTGCAGACATTTCTTGGGTGGAAACATTAAGTTTATTACAATATACTCAGCAACAACTACACGCTCTGTCTCCATCTCCACACTGACTGCTGAGGTAGCCCACGCTACTCTCCTATTGGTTACTACAGATCATGTGATCTTTCCTAACAGGTACTATTCTTAAAGGTACATTTCACACTAAATAAAATAAAACGATAATTACTACAAGGTGGATCTGAAAGGAACAGAATGATTTAATATCTACTCTAAATCTTTGTGCTTCTGCCTTTGAAAGTACTGTTTGTGTTACAGTCGGCAGTGCAGTGGTTATGGTACTGGACTAGTATTCATAAAATAACGCCACACAGGTGGAGGCCATTTGGCCCATTGTACCTGTGTCTGCTATCCAATAAATCCCACTCCTCTCCTTTTACCCCAAATTTCTGCTAATTTTTCCCCTTTCACCTTTCTTTTGCGAGTTGCTATTAAATCTGCTCCAACGCCCTTTCAGGCAGTGCATCGCAGATCACAGAGAATAGAACTTCAAATCTCACCCACGGGCATTTGGAAATTTAAATTGTTATTTTTGCTAAGTTTGGAAATTAAAAAGGCTGGTGTCAGTAAAAAGGACTCCTGAAGCATCAGGTTGTCAGTTAAAAACCCAACATGTTCACTAACGCCCTTTAGGGAAGGAAACTTGCCATCATGTACCTGCTCTGGGCCTATTTTTTTTACTCACCCGAACATTGTTCTCCTTTAACACGATTGGCCACCTCAGAGCAGGTCCTGACCCACCTTGAGGTCTCTGTGTTGCTACCTACCTCCCCGGTCATTGTTTGCTCTTTGCGCCTCGTGAGTTTGAAGGGAATGAAGCCTCGGGCCTAATACCGAGGACAACACAGGCCTTGCCATTTCAGGTTCAGGGATCATTCCCTGCACCTCTTGTGGGCCCGAAATTGGGCTGCCCATGTTTCTAAACTAGAAATTGAAAGCAGACAGGGATGACAAGGGGAGCCTATCAACATCTCCAACCCATTCCCCCTGCTGTGGGTATTTTTTTATTTATTCATCCCTGGCTAGGCCAGCATTTATTGCCCTCATTCAAAAGGCCATTGCTGTGTCTGGAGTCACATGTAGGCCAGGTAAGGACAGCAGATTTCCTTCCCTAAAGGGCATTATAGTCAACCAGGTGGGTTTTTCACAACAATCAGCAATGGTTTCGTTAGAAAACTTTTAATTCCAGATTTTTATTGAATTCAAATTTCACCATCTGCTGTGGCAGGATTCAAACCCATGTCTCCAAAGCATTAACTCTGGATTACTAGTTCAGCGACAATACCATTATGCCACCGCATCCCCAGTTGTACTTTATATGTCTGATAAACCTGAGCAACACAGAGATGGCGCTAATTCAAAGTCTACAACAGGTTTATTTACAGTGCTTTAAAATATCTCAGCAATCACAAGATAGAGGATTCCCTTTCTCTCTCTCGAAAGAGAATCTAACAATCACTGACTAGTGTCAGTGATACATCATCATCTATATCATACATTAACGTATCCCATCTATTTATCCCATTTATACTCTGCATCCCCACAAGTATACTATCCTACTTTTTAACAACAACATGAAACTCTGTCTTTAACCATTTACATTAAATTTCTGTAACTCTCATTTTAACAACTACAGATCCTAGAAGGCTAATTATAACAATATTAGGCAGGAACTGAGGAATCTAGACTGGAGGCGGATGTTTGAGGGCAAATCAACAACTGACATGTGGGGGGCTTTCAAACGTCAGTTGATAAGAATTCAGGACCGGCATGTTCCTGCTAGGATGAAGGATAAGTATGGCAAGTTTCAGGAACCTTGGATATCGAAGGATATTGTGAGATTAGTCAAAAAGGAAAGGGAAGCATTCGTAAGGGCTAGAAGGCTGGGAACAGATGAAGCCCGTGGAGAATATAAAGAAAGTAGGAAGAAACTTAAGCAAGGAGTCAGGAGGGCTAAAAGGGGTCATGAAAAGTCACTGGCAACCAGGATTAAGGAAAATCCCAAGGCCTTTTATACATATGTAAAAAGCAAGAGGGTAGCCAGGGAAAGGGTAGGCCCACTCAGGGACAGAGGTGGGAATCTGTGTGTGGAGCCAGAAGAAATGGGAGAGATACTAAATGAATACTTCCCATCAGTATTCACCAAAGAGAAGGACTTAGCGGTCGATTTGTCTAGGGAAGAGTGTGTAGATAGCCTGGATCATGTTGAGATTAAAAAAGAGGAGGTGTTAGGCGTCTTGAAGAATATTAAGGTGGATAAGTCCCCAGGGCCAGATGGGATCTACCCCAGAGTACTGAGGGAGGCAAGGGAGGAGATTGCTGGGGCCTTGACAGAAATCTTTGTATCCTCACTGGCTACGGGTGAGGTCCCAGGGGACTGGAGAATGGCCAATGTTGTTCCATTATTTAAGAAGGGTAGCAGGGATAATCCAGGAAATTACAGGCCGGTGAGCCTTACGTCAGTGGTAGGGAAATTATTGGAGAAGATTCTTTGTGACAGGATTTACTACCATTTGGAAGCAAATGGGCGTATTAGTGAGAGGCAGCATGGTTTTGTGAAGGGGAGGTCGTGTCTCACTAACTTGATCGAGTTTTTCGAGGAAGTGACAAAGATGATCGACGATGGAAGGGCAGTGGATGTTATATACATGGATTTCAGTAAGGCCATTGACAAGGTCCCTCATGGCAGACTGGTACAGAAGGTAAAGTCGCACGGGATCAGAGGTGAGCTGGCAAGATGGATACAGAATTGGCTTGGTCATGGAAGATAGAGGGTAGCAGTGGAAGGGTGCTTTTCTGAATGGAGAGCTGTGACTAGTGGAGTTCCGCAGGGATCAGTGCTGGGACCTTCGCTGTTTGTGGTGTACATAAATGATTTGGAGGAAAATGTAACTGGGCTAATTAGTAAGTTTGCAGATGACACTAAGGTTGGAGGAGTTGCAGATAGTGAAGAGGATTGTAAAAGGATACAACGGGATATAGATCGGTTGGAGACTTGGGCGGAGAAATGGCAGATGGAGTTTAATCCGGACAAATGTGAGGTAATGCATTTTGGAAGGTCTAATACAGGCAGGAATTATACAGTAAATGGCAGAACCCTTAACTGCATCGACGGGCAGAGGGATCTGGGTGTACAGGTCCACAGGTCACTGAAAGTGGCAACGCAGGTGGATAAGGTAGTCAGGAAGGCATGTGGCATGCTTGCCTTCATTGGCAGGGGTATTGAGTATAAAAGCTGGGAAGTCATGCTGCAGCTGTATAGAACCTTGGTTAGGCCACACTTGGAATATTGCGTGCAATTCTGGTTGCCACATTACCAGAAGGATATGGAGGCGTTGGAGAGGGTGCAGAGGAGGTTTATCAGGATGCTTCCTGGTCTGGAGGTTATTAGCTATGAGGAGAGGTTGGAAAAATTCGGATTGTTCTCACTAGAGCGACGGAGATTGAGGGGCGACTTGCTAGAAGTTTACAAAATTATGAGTGGCGTGGACAGAGTAGATAGTCAGAAGCTTTTTCTCAGGGTGGAAGAGTCAATTACTAGGGGACATAGATTTAAGGTGAGAGGAGAAAACTATAGAGGAGATGTGCGGGGCAAGTTTTTTACGCAGAGGGTAGTGAGTGTCTGGAATTTGCTGCCAGAGGAGGTGGTGGAAGCAGGTACGATAGTGGTGTTTAAGAGGCAGCTTGACAAATACATGAATAGGATGGGAATAGAGGGATACGGACCCCGGAAGTGCAAAATGTTTTAGTTGACGGGCAGTATGATCGGCGCAGGCTTGGAGGGCCGAAGGGCCTGTTCCTGTGCTGTACTTTTCTTTGTTCTTTGTTCTTTGTTCTTTATTCACTCCCTCCACCACCGACATCAGTAGCAGCAGTGTGTACCACCTAGAAGATGCACTGCAAGGAACTCACCAAGGCTCCTTCGACAGTGCCTTCCAAACCCACGACCACTACCATCTAGAAGGACAAGGGCAGCAGATAGATGGGAACACCACCACCTGGAAGTTCCCCTCCAAGCCACTCACCATCCTGACTTGGAAATATATCACCGTTCCTTCACTGTCACTGTGTCAAAATCCTGGCACTCCCTCCCTAACAGCACTGTGGGTGTACCTACACCACATGGACTGCAGCGGTTCAAGAAGGCAGCTCACCACCACCTTCTCAAGGGCAATTAGGGATGGGCAATAAATGCTGGCCCAGCCAGCGAAGCCCACATCCCATGAATGAATTTTTAAAAAAGCCCCACTTCTCTCCGTCCGAGGATACTCCACTATGGACAATGAGAAGACTTGCTGAGGATATGAAGGCAAGACTGTCTCACCTTCAGGAATGAGAGAAATTTCCTGTAGACAACCAACAAGGTTTCTGTCCGGGATCGTACAGCTTCAGGACAGCTGAAGATTCTACTGCCGCTTCTGTTCTGACCCAAGCTCTGAAGGGAAGAAGATTTTCAGCTGAGATTGAAGTATGAGTGTCAACTAACGTTCCCCCTGGGAAGGTGCCAGCTCTTTAACATTGTGATCCTCTATCGACTCTGACCTGGACTCGGGTGTAACGTTCTGTAAGGACCGACCCAATTTACAGAGCGATGTGAAGCCTCAGAGTCGCCGTGAATTATAGCCGATTAAGCGCTGGAAGCTCGGTCTGCCTCACATTACTGGACCCGCTTGATCCAAAGTAAGATCACCTTTGGTCTGCAGAAAGTCGGAGAGTTTCTCGTTCCAAACACCCACGACTCTGCTCGTCGTTCAGTGCCCCATATCCACTAGAACCAGTTAGGCAAATAGGCCAGTTAGGAATAATTCAATCGCATCTCCAGGTCATTGCAAGCACTCATTAAAATGTGCTCATTCTATTACCAAATTTTGCTGCAGGTTAAAATAGGTGTCAATGGTTTTAATGACAAAATAAAGAATCCACGGTGGATTCCTGCACACCCTACCCTAGGAGAATGTTGCCTGTTACCAGGCCTATTGCATGAAGAAAGGAACTGACTTGGAGCTTTGGCTGTATTTCATGAGGACCTGTTGCTGGTTGATACCAGAGAGAATGGCGTTTCCATAACTCCCTCTGCTGCCCTGTCAGTGGGTGCCTGTGGCAGTCGAATGGATGGGGCAAGGGCAGGGACTGCTCACTGGGTACGGCCAGCTGTACCTCTCTCAGTGTGCCTCCCCACTACAGCTGAAATCTCTTGAGCTGCTTTCAATAGTTTCTTCACTCTCTGGTTCCTTCGGTAACACCTTTTACATCGGTGTCTCCATCATTGCCACCGTGTTCTGAGATTGGGTCCTTCTGTCTGGATGTGGGGCTTGGTTCTTAGACAGAGTGTAGACATACTCTGGTATCTGGTTAACACTTGTTTTATTAGGACTACATCTACACAGGTTACAGAGTAGCTCTTTGGCAGGAGTCCAACCTCTCTCTCTCGCGAGAGAGTCTAACACACTAGTGTCAGTAGTAAACCATCATCTATATCATACATTAACATATCCCATCTGTTAACCATTTATACTATGCCTCCCCCTCCAAGTATACTATCCTACATTTTAACAACACCATGGGCTGGATTTTACCGTCGGCGAGCGGGGGGTGGGGCCCGTTTGCCGACACATAAAATGACGCGGGATGATGTCGGGGGGAACTCCCGATGTCACAGCACCCCATTTAAATATTCAGGAAGGCAGGGGCTCAGCAAAATCAGCTGTGGGCCCGCCGACCTGTCAATGGCCAACTGAGGCCATTGATAGAGCAATTAAAGTAATTAGAGGACCTGCCCGTCCAATCTTAAGCTCAGCGAACAGGCCAGGAGCCCCGGCGGGGAGTGGAAAAAACATGAAACATCATCCACGGGCGGGATGAGGTTTCATGGAGGGTTTTAAAAACCGTAATAAAGTTTTTTTGGAAATTATGAACATGTCCCAGCTCATGTCACTTTGTCACATGAGGGGACGTGTAAAGGAATTTTTTTTTCTATTTTTAGTATTTTTGAAAGTAGAGGTGATCTCCCTGAGGCTGCACTTAGCCTCAAGGGGATGAGCGCTCTTTCATGCACATACGCGAAAGAACGCACTCTTGATTTTAGGCATTCCCCTCCGCCCGCACAGGGAGCGCATAGTGCCTCCCTGCAGACGTCACACTGGGCGGGCCTTAATTGGCCCACCCACATAAAATGGCGCCGCGCCTCCGATCGGGGGCACTGATCAGAAGCGCGCCCGTCAATCAACATCCCCCCCCGACAGGGGGATAATTCAGCCCCATGAAACTCTGCCTTTAACTATTTACATTAAATTTCTGTGATTTCCATTTTAACAACTACAGATCCTAGCCAGATCCAACTCCCACTCTTCACCTCCCCAAGCCACAGTCCTGAGGGATTCAATCTCCCTCAGTACTCTTGTCCCTTAGGGAAGATGCCTTGGAGATATTGGAGCATTCCCCTGCATCCGGTCGGACATCATCATCATCCATGCAATAGGACAGCAGTGTATCAGCATTGCTGTCAGCGTATCATTCTCAGGCATGGTTCCACCCTCTCTCTTTCAAGAAAGAGAGAGAATCTAACACATGATTGGCTGATGTCAGCAGTACATCATCACCTACATCATGAATTAGCATATCCCATCTGTTGACGCTTCATATTATAAATTAAAGCATTGAGTGCCACAAAACCCATTTTAGAGGGTGCATGAATAAATTTAAACTGAGCAAGAGGGAGAGTCTGAGGGAGTCAGACTAAAAGGCCAAGGAGGCTGAAAAGGCTTTGTTATCCCATAGGAGCCCATTGGATTCTCAGGTTAGGACAGCGGGTGTGCAATAGCGGAGTTAATGCATTAGAGAATGGGTTTCAATGGGAGATCAAGTTGGGGTATCAGAGAGATGGGTTTAATTGGGAGAGTGAGGGTATTAGAGGGATAGGTTTTGATGGGACAGTGAGGGTATTACGGAAATGGGTTTCAGTGGGAGAGTGAGGGTATTGGAGAGATGGGTTTCAGTAGGAGAGTTAGGGTATTAGGGAGATGGGTTTTAATGCGAGAGTGAGGGTACTAGAGGGATGGGTTTAATTGGGAGACTGAGGATATTAGAGAGATGGGTTTTGATAGGAGATTGAGCATATTAGAAAGATGGGTTTTGATGGAAGAGTGAGGGTATTTGAGGGATGTGTTTCAGTGGGAGTGTGAGGGTATTAGAGAGATGGGTTTTGAGGGTAAAGTGGGGGTATTAGAGTAATGGATTTTGTGGGAGAATGAGGGTATTAGGTGGACGGATTTTGGTGGGAGAGTGAAGTATTAGGGGCATGGGTTTTGATGGGAGAGTGAGAGTATTACGGGAATGGTTTTCACTGAGAGTGAGGGTATTAGAGGGTTGGGTTTCACTGAGAGAGCGAGGGTATTAGAGGGATGGGTTTTGATGGGAGAGTAAGGGTATTAGATGGGTGAGTTTTTATGGGAGAGTGAGGGTATTTGAGGAATGGATTTTGATAGACTGAAGAACAATTATTTATGTACACCCTCATCTCAATGAATTTCGGGCTCGGCACGATGCTGAACTCTTCTTCCGCCGCCTTCGTCTCCGTGCTCACTTCTTTGGGCAGGAGTCCTCTCCCCGTTCAACGGATCCTTTTACCCACCTCCAATATTCTCCCTCCACCTGGACCCCTCCCTCTGGATTCTTACCTTCTCTTGATCTTTTCATTGAGAACTGTCAGCGTGACATTAGCCGTCTCAATTTCTCTGCTCCTCTCACTCACTCTAACCTGTCTCTCTCTGAACTTGCCGCACTCCGTTCTCTCAGGTCCAACCCTGACATTGTCATCAAACCCGCTGACAAGGGTGGTGCTGTTGTTGTCTGGCGCACTGACATCTACCTTGCGGAGGCTGAGCGTCAACTCGCAGACACTTCCTCCTACCTCCCCCTGGACCATGACCCCACCGCTGAACATCAAGCCATTGTTTCCAGGACTGTTACTGACCTCATCTCCACTGGAGATCTTCTTCCCACAGCTTCCAACCTGATAATCGCCCAACCTCGGACGGCCTGATTCTACCTCCAACCCAAAATCCACAAACAGGACTGTCCCGGCAGACCGATCGTGTCAGCCTGTTCCTGCCCCATGGAACTCATTTCTCGTTATCTTGACTCCCTTCTCTCTCCCCTTGTCCAGTCCCTTCCCACCTACATCCGTGATTCCTCTGACACTCTACATCATATCAACAATTTCCAGTTCCCTGGCCCCAACCGCCTCCTCTTCACCATGGACGTCCAATCCCTCTACATCTCCATCCCCCACCGGGATGGTCTGAGGGCCCTTAGCTTCTTCCTTGAACAGAGGCCCGAACAATCCCCATCCACCACTACTCTCCTCCGTCTGGCTGAATTTGTTCTCTCACTGAACAATTTCTCCTTAAACTGCTCTCATTTCCTCCAAATAAAAGATGTGGCTATGGGTACCCACATGGGCCCCAGCTATGCCTGTATCTTTATGGGGTATGTGGAACATTCCTTGTTCCAATCCTACTCCGGCCCCCTCCCACAACTCTTTCTCCGGTACATCGATGATTGCTTCGGTGCTGCTTCATGCTCTCGTCTGGACCTGGAAAAATTTATTAATTTTGCTTCCAATTTCCACCCCTCCATCATTTTCACATGGTTCATCTCTGACACTTCCCTTCCCTTCCTTGACCTCTCTGTCTCAATTTCTGGTGATAGACTGTCCACCAATATTCATTACAAGCCCACCGACTCCCACAGCTACCTTGACTACAGCTCCTCGCACCCCGCTTTCTGTAAGGACTCTATCCCATTCTCTCAGTTCCTTCGCCTCCGTCGCATCTGTTCTGATGATGCCACTTTCAAAAACAGTTCCTCTGACATGTCTTCCTTCTTCCTTAACCGAGGTTTTCCACCCACGGTGGTTGACAGGGCCCTCAACCGTGTCCGGCCCATCTCCCGCGCATCCACCCTCACACCTTCCTCTCCCTCCCAGAACCATGATAGGGTCCCCCTAGTCATCATTTATCACCCCACCAGCCTCCGCATTCAAAAGATCATCCTCCACCATTTCCGCCAACTCCATCATGATGCCACCACCAAACACATCTTCCCTTCACCCCCCCTGACGGCATTCCGCAGGGATCGTTCTCTCCGGGACACCCTGGTCAACTTCTCCATCACCCCCTACACCTCAACCCCCTTGCATGGCACCTTCCCATGCAACCGCAGAAGGTGCAACACCTGCCCCTTTACTTCCCCCCTACTCACCGTCCAAAGGCCCAACACCCCTTTCAAGTGAAGCAGCATTTCACTTGCACTTCCCTCAATTTAGTCTACTGCATTCGCTGCTCCCAATGCGGTTTCCTCTACACTGGAGAGACCAAACGCAGACTGGGTGACCGCTTTGCAGAACACCTTCGGTCTGTCCGCAAGCATGACCCAGACCTCCCTGTCGCTTGCCATTTTAACACACCACCCTGCTCTCATGCCCACATGTCCGTCCTTGGCTTGCTGCAATGTTCCAGTGAAGCTCAACGCAAACTGGAGGAACAGCACCTCATCTTCGACTAGGCACTTTACAGCCTTCCGGGCTGAATATTGAGTTCAACAACTTTAGATCATGAACTCTCTCCTCCATCCCCACCTCCTTTCCGATCCCCCTTTTTTCCAATAATTTATATAGATTTTTCTTTTCCCACCTATTTCCATTATTTTTACGTGCATTTCCATCCATTGTTTTATCTCTAACTTTTCGCCTATTTCGATTCCTTCCCCCCACCCCACCCCCACTCGGTCTATCTGTACCTTGCTTGTCCTGCTTTCTACCCTTAATGTCACCTATTAGCACATTTCTTAACTAATATCCCCGCCGTCAACACCTCTTTGTCCTTTTGTCTATGACATCTTTTGGCAATCTCCACCTATCACTGGCCCTCTATCCAGCTCTACCTGTCCCACCCCCCCTTAAACCAGCTTATATTTCACCTCTCTTCTATTTTTCCTTAGTTCTGTTGAAGAGTCATACGGACTCGAAACGTTAACTGTGTTCCTCTCTGCAGATGCTGCTGGACCTGCTGAGTTTTTCCAGGTATTTTTATTTTTGTTTTTGTTTTGGATTTCCAGCATCCGCAGTTTTTAGCTTTTATTTCTGTGTTACCATTTTCAGGATGACAGTGGAGTACATTCCGATGACTGTAATGAAACAGTGATGATGCGAAAGGAGATGCAATATGGTGAGTTACAGATTCCACAATTTTGATTCGGGACAAATGGCTCTGTGTCTGAGATTTGTGTCATCTTGGGGTTGTTACTTTTATTCACATTTCATCAAGAAAAACCGGGGTTTCGGTGTTCAACTGAACTGGGACAGAGCGAGGCCAGTAGGTTGAGAAAAAGTTATTTATTGAAAGGGTTGGAGAGAGGAAGTGTGAGGGTGAGATAGGCAAAAGGTAGAGTGAATCAGAAAGATGGACAGAAGGTGAGACACGGAAGCTGAGAGATAGTAAGAGAGAGATAGACGGACAGACAGACAGACAGACAGAGGGACGAGATTCATCAGGGAGACTGTGAATGGGATTGAACAATCTGTGACATTGCGAGTCTGGTTACTGAATTCTGGCTGCTTGTTACTATTGGGTGGATAAACCATCGGTGTGAGACCCATCATGTGATCGCGGTGATTTGACCCAATCTTCCCATCACAGACTGATCCCCTCCCGCTCCACACTGTTTGAAGATTGTTCCCTCATGTCTGGATTCCAGCTAAAGAGGAACTACTTTCCCTGTATCTGCCCTATCACAATCTTTAATTGTTATGTGGGTCTTGTGGTGCAGTGGTTCTATTAATACACGAGTAACACAGGCGCCTGGACTAATAATCCAAAGAACTGTGAGTTCAAACCTTACCAAACCAGTTTGAGAATGAGAATTTTAATTCAGTAATGGCAGGTTGGGTCTCAGTGAAAGTGAGTGTGAAGCTGTTGGATTGTCATAAAAGACCAACTGGGTCACTCAATCCTTCAGAGAATAAACCTGCCACCCTTACGCAGTCTGACCTGGATGTGATTTAAGTCCCACAGCTTCTCAATGAAGTGGCCTAGCAAACCATTGGTTCAACACGCAGGCTCCAGAGTAACCCCTTCGACAGCCTGCTGCCTCCTAAGATGGTGGTTTGCGCCGTGGTGGTTAACTCTGTGTTAAACATCGCCTGGTGTGACTCAGGGACCTCGCTCTGGCCTGACAGTCTCTGCCACATTTGCTGCAGAGGGAGACAGCGGCCTGGGAAGGTACACAATTCACTGGCCTCTGTTCTCCCCGGGCCTGCTTCCCGGCCAGCTCAGCTTTCCCTTTCTGCTCGCCTCTTCCAATGACGTTCCAAACAGGCCATAAGACCATAAGACATAGGAGCAGAAATTAGGCCATTCAGCCCATCGAGTCTGCTCCGCCATTCAATCATGGCTGATAGGTTTCTCAACCTCATTCTCCCGCCTTCTCCCCGTAACCTTTGACCCCCTTACCAATCAAGAACCTATCTATCTCGGTCTTAAATACACTCAATGACCTGGCCTCCACAGCTTTCTGTGGCAATGAATTCCATAGATTCACCACTCTCTGGCTAAAGAAGTTTCTCCTCATCTCTGTTCTAAAAGGTCTTCCCTCTACTCTGAGGCTGTGCCCTCGGGTCCTAGTCTCTCCTACTAATGGAAACATCTTCCCCACGTCCACTCTATCCAGGCCTTTCAGTATTCTGTAAGTTTCAATCAGAACCCCCCCTCATCCTTCTAAACTCCATCGAGTATAGACCCAGAGTCCCCAAACGTTCCTCATATGTTAAACCTTTCATTCCTGGGATCGACATCACCACCTTCTCAGGGGCAATAAGGGATGGGAAAACCCGGTGACACCCACATTCTGTGAAAGAATATAAAAACAGGCAGCCTCGAGAGATCCCGGCCGTCAGCGACGGTCTCCCAAATGTCAGTGTCAATGTCCACCATCTTCATATCTCACTCACAGGGGTCCTTGGAGTGGAGGTATGGACGCCCAGGAGGTTGTGACCCAGTGACCAGTTCACTGTACAGAAGGTCTTTGGATGTGTGGCCATCATTGACCCGATGAACATGAGTGAGCCAGTGCAGGCATCATTGGCTTAGAAATGAGTGTCAGCTGATGGAATGAATGCACTCCAGAGCCTCTGAGTTGGTCACCAGGTGTAACCAGGGAAGAGCAATAAATGCCAGTGACACTCACTCAACCCGAGAACGGACAGAAATCAAATTCTAACCACCTCGATCGCTCCTCGACCCTTCCAAACTCCAGGGAAACTCCAGCTTCTCCTCGTAGTTTAATCTGTCAAGTTTATAATCCCCCCTCTCCAAAATTAATCTTCCTGACTTCCTAACATCCATCTCCTTATCTTTCAGCCTCCATGCAGATTATTGCAGAACTGGAAGAGCTGGAGACACAGCTGGAGATTGAGAAAGCTTGCCGTCAGAATGCAGAAGTGTTCGCTGTTAAGGTGCATTTTAAGACAACATGAGCTGGGCAATGCCATTTTGAAAGCAATGCAGGAACAGCGAGGGCTGTACTTACACAAACCTTAGAGTGTGACAGGAGAAATTGGGAAGACTGTTAGAAAATCAAGCAGGATTCTTATATAAAAGCAAAACACTGCAGATGTGGAGTCTGAAGAAGAGTCATATGGACTCGAAACGTTAACTTTGTTTCTCTCTCCACAGATACTGCCAGACCTGCTGAGTTTATCCAGCATTTTCTGTTTTTATATAAGCATCATTCTTAGCTTGATTCATAGAGGTGTAGAATCGGAAGGAAGTTATGCTGAACCTTTACAGGTTGGGCCTCACTCGGAGTATTATACCTAAAGCTGGGCATCAAAATTTAGGGAGGGTGTCAAGGCCTTGGAGAGGGTGTAGGAGAGATTCACTCGAATGGCTCCAGGGATGAGGGACTTCAGCTCTGTGGAGAGACCGGGATTGTTCTCCATAGAGCAGACAAGGTTAAGCGGAGATTTGATCAAAGTGTTCACAACGATGAGGGATTTTATCATGAGAGGCTGTCAATCTCCTTCCACTGGCAACTAACCGCCCCTGATTGTGAAAACAATTAGCGAAAGAACCAGATGGGAGAAGAGGAGAGTTGTCCTAACGCAGTGAGTTGTTCTGGTCAGGAATGTGCAGCCTGTAAGTGTGGTGGAAGCAATTTCAATATAACTTTCAACAGGGAACCAGAGTAAGGGTATTAGAGTGATGGGTTTTGGTGGGATAGTGACAGCAATACAGAGATGGGCTTTGATGAGAGAGTGAAGGTATTTGAGGAATTGGTTTCAGTGGGAGAGTGAGGTTATTAGAGGGTTGGATTTTAATATGAGAGTGAGGGTATTAGAGAGATGGGTTTCAGTGGGAGAGTGAGAGTATTTGAGGAATGAGTTTTGATAGAGTTAGTGTATTAGAGAGATTGGTTTCAGAGGGACAGAGAGGTGGGTTTCAGTGGTGGAGTGAAGGTATGAAATAGACGGGTTTTGGTGTGGGAGTGAGGGTATTAGAGAGATGTGTTTTGATAGGAGAGTGAGGGTATTAGAGAGATGGGTTTTAATGGGAGAAAGAGGGTATTAGAGAGAAGTGTTTCTGTGGGAGAGTGAGGGTATTAGAGAGAAGGCTTTTGATGGGAGAGTGAGGGTATTAGAGAGATGGGTTTCAATAGGCGGGTGAAGGTATTAGAGAGTTGGGTTTCAGTAGGAGAGTGAGGGTATCAGAGAGATGGTTGTCAGGGAGAGAATGATGGTATTAGAGGGATGTGTTTTGTTGGGAGAGTGAGGGTGTTAGAGAGATGGGTTTTGATGGGAGAGTCGGGTATTTGAGGGATGGGTTTCAGTGGGAGAATTAGGCTTTAGGGAGATGTTCTTCAGTGGGAGAGTGAGGGTATTAGAGAGATGGGTTTTAATGGGAGAAAGAGGGTATTAGAGAGAAGTGTTTCTGTGGGAGAGTGAGGGTATTAGAGAGAAGGCTTTTGATGGGAGAGTGAGGGTATTAGAGAGATGGGTTTCAATAGGCGGGTGAAGGTATTAGAGAGTTGGGTTTCAGTAGGAGAGTGAGGGTATCAGAGAGATGGTTGTCAGGGAGAGAATGATGGTATTAGAGGGATGTGTTTTGTTGGGAGAGTGAGGGTGTTAGAGAGATGGGTTTTGATGGGAGAGTCGGGTATTTGAGGGATGGGTTTCAGTGGGAGAATTAGGCTTTAGGGAGATGTTCTTCAGTGGGAGAGTGAGGGTATTAGACAGATGGGTTTTGATGGGAGAGTGAGGGTGTTTGAGGGAGGGGTTTCAGTGGGAGAGTGAGGGTATTACAAATTGGCCAGAAAAAACAACAGACCTGATGATTGGGAACAGTTTAGAATTCAGCAAAGGAGGACCAAGGGATTGATTAAGAAGGGGAAAATAGAGTACGAGAGTAAGCTTGCAGGGAACATAAATACTGACTGTAAAAGTTTCTATAGGTATGTAAAGAGAAAAAGATTGGTGAAGACAAATGTAGGTCCTTGTCAGAAACAGGGGAATTTATGATGGGGAACAAAGAAATGGCTGACCAATTAAATCCATACTTTGGTTCTGTCTTCACAAAGGAGAACACAAATAACATACCAGAAATGTTGGGGAACACAGGGTTTAGTGAGAGGGAGGAACTGAAAGAAATCAGTATTAGTAGGGAAATGGTGTTGGGGAAATTGATGGGATTGAAGGCTGATAAATCCCCGGGGCCTGATAATCTACATCCTAGAGTACTTAAGGAAGTGGTCCTAGAAATAGTGGATGCATTGGTGGTCATCTTCCAAGATTCTATAGACTCTGGAACAGTTCCTACAGATTGGAGGGTAGCTAATGTAACCCCACTATTTAAAAAGGGAGGTAGAGAGAAAACAGGGAATTATAGACCAGTCAGCCTGACGTCGGTAGTGGGGAAAATTCTAGAGTCCATTATAAAAGATTTAATAGCTGAGCATGTGGAAAACAGTGGCAGAATCGGACAGAGTCAGCATGGATTTACGAAAGGGAAATCATGCTTGACAAATCTACTGGAATTTTTCGAGGATGTAACTAGTAGAGTTGATGAGGGGGAGCCAGTGGATGTGGTTTATTTGGACTTTCAGGAGGCTTTCGACAAAGTCCCACGTAAGAGATTGGCGTGTAAAATTAAAGTGCATGGGATTGGGGATAGTGTATTGAGATGGATCGAAAACTGGTTGGCAGACAGGAAATCAAGAATAGGAATAAACGGGTTCTTTTTCCGAATGGCAGGCAGTGACTAGTGGGGTACCACAGGGATCGGTGCTGGGACCCCAGTTATTCACAATATATATTAATGATTTAGATGAGGGAATTAAATGTAATATCTCCAAATTTGCAGATGACACAACGGTGGGTGGGAGGGTGAGCTGTGAGGAGGATGCAGAGATGCTTCAGTGTGATTTGGACACGCTGAGTAAGTGGGAAAATGCATGGCAGATGCAGTATAATGTGGATAAATGTGAGGTTATCCACTTTGGTAGCAAAAATAGGAAGGCAGATTATTATCTGAATGGCTATAAATTGAGAGAGGGGAATGTGCAACGAGACCTGGGTGACCTTGTACACCAGTCGCTGAAGGTAAGCATGCAGGTACAGCAGGTGGTAAAGAAGGCAAATGATATGTTGGCCTTCATAGTGAGAGGATTCAAGTACAGGAACAGGAATGTCTTGTTGCAATTGTACAGGGCCTTGGTGAGACCACACCTGGAATATTGTGTGCAGTTTTGGTCTCCTTATCTGAGGAAGTATGTACTTGCTATAGAGAGAGTGCAGCGAAGGTTTACCAGACTGATTCCTGGGATGGCGGGACTGACATATGAGGAGAGATTGAGTTGATAAGGATTATATTCGCTGGAGTTCAGAAGAATGAGGGGGGATCTCATAGAACCCTATAAAATTCTAACAGAACTAGACAGGGTAGATACAAGAAGGATGTTCCCGATGGTGGGGGAGTCCAGAACCAGGGGTCACAGTCTGAGGATATGGGGTAGACCATTTCGGACTGAGATGAGGAGAAATTTCTTCACCCAGAGAGTGGTGAGCCTGTGGAATTCGCTACCACAGAAAGTAGTTGAGACCAAAACATTGTATGTTTTCAAGAAAGAGTTAGATAGAGCTCTTGGGGCGAAAGGGATCAAAGGGTATGGGGAGAAAGCAGGAGCAGGCTATTGAGTTGGATGATCAGCCATGATCATAATGAATGGCGGAGCAGGCTTGAAGGGCCGAATGGCCTACTCCTGCTCCTAGTTTCTATGTTTCTATTAGTGAGAAGGGTTTCAGTGTCAGAGTGAGGATATTAGAGATGGGTTTTTATGGGAGACTAAGGGTGTTTGAGGAATGCGTTTCTGTGGGAGAGTGAGGGTATTAGAGAGATGGGTTTTGATGGGAGAATGAGGGTAATTGAGGGATGGGTTTCTGTGGGAGAGTGAGGATAATAGGTGGATGGATTTCGGTGAGAAATTGAGGGCATTAAATAGATGGGTTTTGATGGCAGAGTGAGGGTATGAGAGAGATAGGCTTCTGTGCGAGAGTGGGGGGGTTAGAGACATGGATTTTGATGGGAGAGTGAGGGTATTAGAGAGAAATGGGTTTCTGTGGGAGAGTAAGGGTATTAGAGAGGTGGGTTTCTGTGGGAGAGTGAGGGTATTAGACAGAAGGGTTTCTGTGGGAGAGTGAGGGTATTAGAGAGATGGGATTCTGTGGGAGAGTGAGGGTATTAGAGAGATGGGATTCTGTGGGAGAGTGAGGGTATTCGAGAGATGGGTTTCTGCGTGAGAATGAGGGTATTAGAGAGAAATGGGTGTCTGTGGGAAAGTGAGGCTATTAGGGAGATGGGTTTCTGTGGGAGAGTGAGGGTATTAGAGAGATGGGATTCTGTGGGAGAGTGAGGGTATTAGAGAGGTGGGTTTTGATGGGAGAGTGAGGGTATTTGAGGGATTGGTTTCTGAGGGAGAGTGGGGGTATTTGAGGGATGGGTTTCAGTGGGAGAGTGAGGGTATTAGAGAGATGGGTTTTGATGGGAGAGTGAGGGTATTAGAGAGATGGGATTCTGTGGGAGAGTGAGGGTATTAGAGAGATGGGTTTTGATGGGAGAGTGAGGGTATTAGAGAGATGGGTTTTGATGGGAGAGTGAGGGTATTAGAGAGATGAGTTTTGATGGGAGAATGAGGGTATTAGAGTGATGGATTTTGATGGGAGTCCGAGGGTATTAGAGAGAAATGGGTTTCTGTGGGAGAGTGAGGGTATTAGAGAGATGGGTTTTGATGGGCGAGTGAAGGTATTAGAGAGATGGGTTTTGATGGGAGAGTGAGGGTATTAGAGAGATGGGATTCTGTGGGAGAGTGAGGGTATTAGAGAGATGGGTTTTGATGGGCGAGTGAAGGTATTAGAGAGATGGGTTTCAGTGGGAGAGTGAGGGTATTAGAGAGATGGATTTTGATGGGAGAGTGTGGGTATTAGAGAGATAGATTTTGATGGGAGAGTGAGGGTATTAGAGAGATAGATTTTGATGGGAGAGTGAGGGTATTAGAGAGATAGATTTTGATGGGAGAGTGAGGGTATTAGAGAGATAGATTTTGATGGGAGAGTGAGGGTATTAGAGAGATAGATTTTGATGGGAGAGTGAGGGTATTAGAGAGATAGATTTTGATGGGAGAGTGAGGGTATTAGAGAGATGGATTTTGATGGGAGAGTGAGGGTATCAGAGAGATGGGTTTTGATGGGAGAGTGAGGCTATTTGAGGAATGGGTTTTGATAGACTGAAGAACAATTATTTCTGTGTTACCATTTTCAGGATGACAGTGGAGTACATTCCGATGACTGTAATGAAACAGTGACGATGCGAAAGGAGATGGAACATGGTGAGTTACAGATTCCACAATTTTGATTCGGGACAAATGGCTCTGTGTCTGAGATTTGTGACATCTTGGGGTTGTTACTTTTATTCACATTTCATCAAGAAAAACTGGGGATTCGGTGTTCAACTGAACTGGGACAGAGCGAGGCCGGTAGGTTGAGAAAAAGTTATATATTGAAAGGGTTGGAGAGAGGAAGTGTGAGGGTGTGATAGGCAAAAGGTAGAGTGAATCAGAAAGATGGACAGAATGTGAGACACGGAAGCTGAGAGATAGTAAGAGAGAGATAGACGGATGGACAGACAGACAGACAGACAGAGGGACGAGATTCATCAGGGAGACTGTGAATGGGATTGAACAATCTGTGACATTGCGAGTCTGGTTACTGAATTCTGGCTGCTTGTTACTATTGGGTGGATAAACCATCGGTGTGAGACCCATCATGTGATCGCGGTGATTTGACCCAATCTTCCCATCACAGACTGATCCCCTCCCGCTCCACGCTGTTTGAAGTTTGTTCCCTCATGTCTGGATTCCAGCTAAAGAGGAACTACTTTCCCTGTATCTGCCCTATCACAATCTTTAATTGTTATGTGGGTCTTGTGGTGCAGTGGTTCTATTAATACACGAGAAACACAGGCGCCTGGACTAATAATCCAAAGAACTGTGAGTTCAAACCTTACCAAACCAGTTTGAGAATGAGAATTTTAATTCAGTAATGGCAGGTTGGGTCTCAGTGAAAGTGAGTGTGAAGCTGTTGGATTGTCATAAAAGACCAACTGGGTCACTCAATCCTTCAGAGAATAAACCTGCCACCCTTACGCAGTCTGACCTGGATGTGATTTAAGTCCCACAGCTTCTCAATGAAGTGGCCTAGCAAACCATTGGTTCAACACGCAGGCTCCAGAGTAACCCCTTCGACAGCCTGCTGCCTCCTAAGATGGTGGTTTGCGCCGTGGTGGTTAACTCTGTGTTAAACATCGCCTGGTGTGACTCAGGGGCCTCGCTCTGTCCTGACAGTCTCTGCCCCATTTACTGCAGAGGGAGACAGCGGCCTGGGAAGGTACACGATTCACTGGCCTCTGTTCTCCCCGGGCCTGCTTCTCGGCCAGCTGAGCTTTCCCTTTCTGCTCGCCTCTCCCACTGCCCTTCCAAACAGGCAGCGCATCACCACCTTCTCAGGGGCAATTAGGGGATGGGAAATCCCGGTGACACCCACATCATCCCCTGAAAGAATTTAAAAAACCAGGCAGCCTCGAGAGGTCCCGGCCGTCAGCGACTGTCTCCCAGCCGTCAGTGTCAATGTCCACCATCTTCATATCTCACTCACAGGGGTCCATGGAGTGAAGGTATGGACGCCCAGGAGGTTGTGACCTAGTGACCAGCTCACTGTACAGAATGTCTTTGGATGTGTGGCCATCATTGACCTGATGAACATGAGTGAGCCAGTGCAGGCATCACTGGCATAGCAGTGAGTGTCAGCTGATGGAATGAACACACTCCAGAACCTCTGAGTTGGTCAGCAGGAGTAACCAGGGAAGAGCAATAAATGCCAGTGACGCTCACTCAACCCGAGAACGGACAGAAAGCAAATTCTAACCACCTCGATCGCTCCTCGACCCTTCCAAACTCCAGGGAAACTCCAGCTTCTCCTCGTAGTTTAATCTGTCAAGTTTATAATCCCTGCACTGCCCCCTCTCCAAAATTAATCTTCCTGACTTCCTAACATCTATCTCCTTATCTTTCAGCCTCCATGCAGATTATTGCAGAACTGGAAGAGCTGGAGACACAGCTGGAGATTGAGAAAGCTTGCCGTCAGAATGCAGAAGTGTTCGCTGTTAAGGTGCATTTTAAGACAACATGAGCTGGGCAATGCCATTTTGAAAGCAATGCAGGAACAGCGAGGGCTGTACTTACACAAACCTTAGAGTGTGACAGGAGAAATTGGGAAGACTGTTAGAAAATCAAGCAGGATTCTTATATAAAAGCAAAACACTGCAGATGTGGAGTCTGAAGAAGAGTCATATGGACTCAAAACGTTAACTTTGTTTCTCTCTCCACAGATACTGCCAGACCTGCTGAGTTTATCCAGCATTTTCTGTTTTTATTTAAGCATCATTCCTAGCTTGATTCATAGAGGTATAGAATCGGAAGGAAGTTATGCTGAACCTTTACAGGTTGGGCCTCACTCGGAGTATTATACCTAAAGCTGGGCATCAAAATTTAGGGAGGGTGTCAAGGCCTTGGAGAGGGTGTAGGAGAGATTCACTCGAATGGCTCCTGGGATGAGGGACTTCAGCTCTGTGGAGAGACCGGGATTGTTCTCCATAGAGCAGACAAGGTTAAGCGGAGATTTGATCAAAGTGTTCACAATGATGAGGGATTTTATCACAAGAAGCTGTCAATCTCCTTCCACTGGCAACTAACCGCCCCTGATTGTGAAAACAATTAGCGAAAGAACCAGATGGGAGAAGAGGAGAGTTGTCCTAACGCAGTGAGTTGTCCTGGTCAGGAATGTGCAGCCTGTAAGTGCGGTGGAAGCAGTTTCAACATAACTTTCAACAGGGAACCAGATGAAATCTAGAAGGGAAAATTCTTGCAGGGCTAAGGGGAGAGAGCAGGGGAGAGAAACTATTTCGACAGCCCTTCAAACAGACACTGTGGGCCAAATGGCCCTCCTGCTGTAATACTGTATGATCACGTGTTCGGAGGGGGAGCTGAGTGATTGATCCTCACTCCCCTGCAGCACTCGATGGGGTTTTAATAAGCGCAGCAGGTTTTCCACATGACGGAGAGACTGCGGAAGGACTCTGGTTTGTTATTGTTTCTCCCACAGCTGACCAAAGAGAACCAGAAACTCCAGCGCCTGAGCCTCGCCTTACAACCTGTCTGGGACATGCTCCCCAGTGACATCACCCACCTGGTCCTCGAGGACAAGGAAAGCCCTGATCCCACAGCTGAGCCCGCATTTTGTTACCAGCTCCAGGTCAAAGGTACGACAGCAATTCCAACTTACAGTGTGTACGGGAGGTCAAGCAGATCAGCCTTTTTACACCTAGAGTCCAGAATTAGGAGCGTGTACAAGCTCCTGCATCCAATCACCTCCAGTCAAACACTGGAGGCATGAAAATACCTCAAAGTTACTGCATGGAATCAGGCCATTCGGCCCACCCAACCAATGCTATTGTTTACCTTCCACACCAAGTCAAATTCTCTTTACTGTCCTGTTCATAAGACCATAAGACATAGGAGCAGAAATTAGGCCATTCGGCCCATCGAGTCTGCTCCGCCATTCAATCATGGCTGATAAGTTTCTCAACCCCATTCTCCCGCCTTCTCCCCATAACCTTTGATCCCCTTACCAATCAAGAACCTATCTATCTCGGTCTTAAATACACTCAATGACCTGGCCTCCACAGCCTTCTGTGGCAATGAATTCCTTAGATTCACCACTCTCTGGCTAAAGAAGTTTCTCCTCATCTCTGTTCTAAAAGGTCTTCCCTTTACTCTGAGGCTGAGCCCTCGGGTCCTAGTCTCTTCTACTAATGGAAACATCTTCCCCACATCCACTCTATCCAGGCCTTTCAGTATTCTGTAAGTTTCAATCAGATCCCCCCTCATCCTTCTAAACTCCATCGAGTATAGACCCAGAGTCCTCAAACGTTCCTCATATGTTAAGCCTTTCATTCCTAGGATCGTTCTCGTGAACCTCCTCTGGACCCTCTCCAGGGCCCACATCCCTCCTGAGATACAGGGCCCAAAATTGCTCACAATATTCTAAATGTGGTCTGACCAGAGCCTTATAAAGCTTCAGCAGCACATCCCTGCTTTTATATTCTAGTCCTCTCAAAATAAATGCCAACATTGCATTTGCCTTCCTAACTACCGACTCAACCTGCAAGTTAACCTTAAGAGAATCCTGGACCAGAACTCCCAAGTCCCTTTGCACTCCAGATTTCTGAATTCTCTCCCCATTTAGAAAATAGTCCATGCCTCTATTCTTCCTACCAAAGTGCATGACCTCACACTTGCCCACGTTGTATTCCATCTGCCACTTCTTTGCCCATTCTCCTAACCTGTCCAAATCCTTCTGCAGCCTTCCCGCCTCCTCAATACTACCTGTCCCTCCACCTATCTTTGTATCAACTGCAAACTTAGCCAGGATGCCCTCAGTTCCTTCATCTAGATCAGTAATGTATAAAGTGAAAAGTTGTGGTCCCAACACTGACCCCTGCGGAACTCCACTAGTCACCGGCCGCCATCCTGAGAAGGACCTCCTTATCCCCACTCTCTGCCTCCTGCCAGACAGCCAATCTTCTATCCATTCAACCCCTTTCCCTACATCCACCTCTCCAATTTAATCTTGAATGTTAATCTGCCTCAACCACTCACCCTTGGAGTGATTCCCATAGCCTCCCAACTCTCTCTGTGAAGCAGCTTCTCCTCAACTCTATTCTAAACCTCTTACTTTTAACCTTGTGCCTGTGTCCCTCTCATTCTTGACCCCTGAACTACTGGAACCAATCTGCTTCTGTCCGTCCACCCTTTCATAATGTTAGCCATTGCCAGTAGGGTTTTGTTAGCAGTGTGGTTATGTTGCTAGTGATTAGAGGCCTGGATCTATGTTCTGGTGACATGAGTTCAAATCCCACACAGCAACTGGGGAATTTAAATTTGGTTAATTAAATAAACTGGAATATAAAGCTAGCCTCAGTAATGACAATGATGAAACTACCCGATTGTCATAAAAACCCATCTGGTTCACTGAAGTCCTTTAGGGAAGGAAATCTGCTGTCCTCACCTGGTCTGGTCCATGCGTGACTCCAGACCCACAGCAATGTGGTTAAACTTAAAGACTGCCCTTACAAGTTAATTGTACCAAAACAGGTAAGGGGATCAAAGGTTACGGGGAGAAGGTGGGAGAATGGGGTTGAGAAACTTATCAGCCATGATTGAATGGCGGAGCAGACTCGATGGGCCGAATGGCCTAATTTCTGCTCCTATGTCTTATGGTCTAAAACACTATAAGCACGATACAGACTGCTATGGTTTAGTGCTCACTACCACCTTCTAAAGGGCAATGAGGGAATGACAATAAATGCCAGTGATGCTCCTGTGCATTAAAAGATCTCATGCAGAGGAATATGAGGCCCAATGGCCTTATCTAGGTATAATCTTCCAATGGTGAAGCAGGGCTGGATGGCCCACCCCTGCTCCGACTTCTTATTCCCAAGAGGGAACTGGGCAGGAGTCAGGCCAGGCGTAGTTCATGGAATCATAAAATCGTAGAATTGATACAGCACGGAAGAAGGGCATTCAGCCCATCATGTCCGTGCTGGTTCTCCTGAGGACCAGTTCACATACTGCCACTCCCCCACCCTCTCCCCACATCCCTGCACATTCCTCACTTTCAGATACTTAGAAAATTTAGAGAGATTTACAGCACGGAAGGGAGGCCACTCTGCCCATTGTTCCTACTCCGGCCGAAAAATGACCCACTCTCCCTAATCCTATTTTCCAACCGTTCCTTCACTGTGGCTGGGTCAAAATCCTGGAACTTCCTCCCTAACAGCACTGTGGGTGTACCTACACCACGTGGACTGCAGCGGTTCAAGAAGGCAGCTCACCACCACCTTCTCAAGGGCAACTAGGGATGGGCAATAAATGCTGGGCCCAGCCAGCGAAGCCCACATCCCATGAAAAGACTTTTATAAAAGCATTTGGTCCGTAGCCCAGCAGGTTACAGCACTCCAGGTGCACATCCAGACTCCTTTTAAATGAGTTGAGGGTTTCTGCCTCCACTACCCTTTCAGGCAGTGAGTTCCAGACCCTCACAACCCTCTGGGTGAAAAACCTTTCCTCATCTTCCCCCTAATCTTCCTAACAATCACTTTAAATCTATGCCCCTGAGTCACTGACCTCTCTGCTAAAGTGAATCGGCCCTTCCCATCCACTCTATCCAGGCCCCCTCACATCTCAATCAAATCTCCCCTCAGCCTCCTCTGTTCCAAGGAGAACAACCCCAGCCTATCCAATCTTCCCTCATAGCTGCAATTTTCCAGTCCGGGCAACATCCTCATAAACCCTCTATACCCTCTCGAGTGCAATTATATCCTTTCTGTAATGAGGTGACCAGAACTGCAAACAGTCCTCAAATTGTGGCCTAACTAGTGTTTTATACAGTTCCAGCATAACCTCCCTGCTCTTGTATTCTATGCCTTGGCTAATAAATGAAAGGGTTCCATATGCCCCCTTACCCACCTTACTAACCTGTCCTGCTACCTTCAGTGATCTGCGGACATGCACTCCAAGGTCTCTCACTTCCTCTACACCTCTCTGTATCCTCCCAGTTATTGCGTGATCCTTTGCCTTGTTTGACCTCCCCAAATGCATCACCTCACACTTCTCTGGGTTGAATTCCATTTGCCACTTTTCTGTCCACCTGACCAGTCCATTGATATCTTCCTGCAGTCTACAGCAATCCTCCTCACTATCTATAGCGTGGCCAGCTTATTTTCCCTGGATCCCACGGGCTTTTATTTTTTTAACCAGTCTACCATCTGGGATCTTGCTAAAATCCATGTAGACCACATCAACTACACTACCCTCATCAATCTTCCTTGTTACCTCTGTAAAAAATTCAATCAAGTTAGTCAGACACGACCTTCCTTTAACAAACCATGCTGACTGTCCGTGATTGCTCTGTGTCTTTCTAAGTGACAGTTTATCCTGTCTCTCAGAATTGATTCCAATAACTTACCCACTACCAAGGTCAGACTGACTGGCCTGTAATTATTCAGTCTATCCCTTGCTCTTTTTTTAATCAAAGGTACAACATTAGCAGTCTTCCAATTCTCCGGCACCTCACCTGTATCCAGTGAGGATGAGAAAATGATGGTCAGACCCTCCGAAATTTCCTCCCTGGCTTCTTTTAACAGCCTGGGGTACATTTCATCTGGCCCGGGTGATTGAAAAGGCCTTAAGACCATAAGATGTGGGAGCAGAAGTAGGCCATTCAGCCCATCGAGTCTGCTCCACCATTCAATGAGATCATGGCTGATCTGATAATCCTCAACTCCACTTTCCTGCCTTTTCCCCATAACCCTTTATTCCCTTACTGATTAAAAATCTGTCTATCTCAGCTTGAATATACTTAATGACCCAGCATCTACAGCCCTCTGCGGTAAAGAATTCCACAGATTCATCCTGAGAGAAGAAATTCCTCCTCATCTTAAATGGGCACTCCCTTACTCTGAGATTATGCCCTCTGGTCCCAGACTCTCCCACAAGGGGAAACAACCTCTCAGCATCTACCCTGTCAAGCCCCCTAAGAATCTTATATGATTCAATAAGGTCGCCTCTCATTCTTCTAAACTCCAATGAGTACAGACCCAACCTACTCAACCTCTCCTCATAAGAAAATCCCTCCATACCCGGGATCAACCTAGTGAACCTTCTCTGGACTGCCTCCATTGCCAGTATAATTCTCCTTAGATAAGGGGACCAAAACTGTTCACAATATTCTAGGTGTGGTCTAACTAGTGCCTTGTATAGTTTTAGCAAAATTTCCCTATTTTTATACTTCATTCCTTTTTGAAATAAAGGCCAACATTCCATTTGCCTTCCCTATTACCTGCTGAACTTGTATGCTAGCTTTTTGTGATTTATGCATGAGGAACCCCAAATCCCTCTGTGCTGCAGCTTACTGCAGTCTTTCTCCATTTAAATAATATTCAGCTCCTCTATTCTTCCTGCCAAAGTGCACAACCTCACATTTTCCCACATTATATTCCATCTGCCAAGTTTTTGCCCTCTCACTTAATCTGTCTATATCACACTGTAGACTCTCTGTGTCATCCTCACCACTTGCCTTCCCACCTATTTTTGTGTCATCCGCAAACTTGGCGATAGTACATTCACTTCCCTCATCCAAGTCACTAATACATATTGTAAATACCCACCTTCAAGGATGCTAATCCCTTTAATACTTCCTCTCTCCCTGTGTTTATCACATCCAATACTTCACACTCCTCCCCCTTAACTACAATGTCTGCATCCTCCTCCTCTGGTTCCAGAATGATCTGTGAGGTCCTGAAGCCACACAGTCTAGTATCAACATTGCTTATCCCCTCACTGATGAATCTGTTGTTTTAACATCAGAATTTCAGGAAAGAATCTCTCATCTCCTGGAGGAAAAGAGACAACTGGCCATCAAGGTGCAAGAGATGGAGAGTCGATTGGTGGAATTGATGGAGCAGGTATGTGCTTTAATTATGGAACCATTTTTGAACCTAACACATGCGGCTGAAGCAGGATGTCTCTTGTTAAACCATCATAATATGGAGCAGACACTGCTGAGCACACACTGGGAATAGTTTTGATTACAATGATCCCTTCTCAGTCCTACATTCACACCCATTGCATTAGTTCCCAGTGAATCAAACCCCTTCCCATTCACTCCCATTGTATCAAATCCAAATAGACCCAAACCCCTTCCGATTCACTCCCATTGTACAGACTCTCAATGAACCAAACCCCTTCCCATTCATTCCATGGTATAGGATCTCAGTGAATGGAAATCCTTCTCATTCATGCACATTGGGCAGAATCCCAATAGGATCTCATTGGATAGAATCCCAATTAACAAACCCTTTCTGATTTACAGCTGGAATTAGCACTTGGACAGATGCAGCTATCAGGCTGGGAGGAGGCAACAGTGCAAGGCAGGAGAATGAGAAAATTGGAACCTGACACACTTTGTATTATCTCTTGAATTCACTATGAAGATGTTGATTCGGAGATGGAGCATCTCATCTCTCTGTTTAAGGGGAGGCAACATGATGAGTGGAAGGGATAAATTAAATAGTCACAGAAGCAAAGAATGTATTGTGTCCACTAGTCATTTGGATGATCAGGTTGCTAGTGAGATCTCTAGAGGTCCTGTACTTTGCCATGTTTCTAAAGCTGTAACTGGACTAGCACACTAGCCAGAATACTGCAAGGTTTCTGAGACCAGTTAGCATTATTTGCCTTGGGTGAGTTGGTGTCAGCTGTAGCTCAGTGGGTAGCAATTTTGCCTCTCAGTTACTAGGCTGTGGGTTCAAGTCCCACTTCAGAGATGCATCATCGAGGCTGGCACCCCCAGTGCAGTACTGCAGGAGTGCTGCACTGTCACAAGTGTCATCTTTCAGGTGAGATATTAAACCAAGACTCCCCTCATCCCTTTGAGGTGGATATTAAAGATCCCACGGCACTATTTCAATGAGGAGCACGAGAGTCCTCGCCAGTGTCCTAGCCGCTATTTATCCCTGAACTAAAATCACTGAGAAGCCGAGAATCTGATCTTTTATCACATTGCTGTGTGTGGGATCTCACTGTGCACAAATTGGTTGCCGCACTTTCTGCATTACAACAGTGACAACACTTCAAAAAGTATTTTATAGTTGCAAAACGCTTTGGAATGTCCTGAGGTTTTGAAAGGTGCTATAGAAATGCAAGCTCTTTGTTCTTTTTGAGGTAGGGTAAGCTGGGTTGTCTGGGGTGCCGTTTACTCCATACCCAGAGGCAGCATTATAAAATCATAGAATCTTACAGCGCAGCAGGAAACCACTCATCCCATTGTGCCTGTGCTGTGGAATACCACCAGGAGAATCTTCATTGATTTCTGGGCCAATCACTTATTCCTGTTTGTTAAAGTTCTCCTGGTGTTTATAGTGTAAAGACCTGTTCTGATTGGCCGCTCAATGACATATTGTAGGTGGAGGAGGAGCATGCTGAGAAGATGGATCTGCAGAAAGCCCTAGAGAGGCAGAACAAGAATCTACAACGATTCAACACAGGTGACAACTCACACTGCGTTCGCTGCTGACATTTTATTTCCTTAAGGGTTGTTTTGGTATTGGTTATTGTGCAAACTGTGCTCCTCACCCTCACCTCAGCTACAATCTCTTTCAGGTTGTCTGTCTGTCTCTGTCTGGTGCGCTCTCTCTCTCTCTTTCTTTCTCTCTCTCTCTCTGCTTCTCCCTCTTTGTCCTTCCCTCTATCTGTCTATTGATATCAAGCTATGTGGAAATCTAAGCTGTGGGGAGGACACAGAGAGTCTCCAAACGGATATGGACAGGGTAAGTGAGTGGGCAACAAGATGGCAGATGGAGTATAATGTCCGGAAGTGTGAAGTTATTCAGTCTGATCGTAAGAATAGAAAAACAGAATATTTCTCAAAAGGTGTGAAACTTGTAAGTTTTGATGTTCAAAGAGGCTTGGGTGTGTTTGTACAAAGAACTCACTAAGTCAGCATTCAGGTGCAGCAAGCAATTTGGAAAGCAGCTATCATGTTGGCCTTTATTGCAAGGGGATTGGAGTACAAGAATAAAGAAGTCTTGCTACAGTTGTACAGGGTTTTGGTGCAACCACATCTGGAACACTGTGTGCAGTTTTGGACTCCACATTTAACAAAGGATACACTTGCACTGGAGATGATACAGTGAAGGTTCACTTAAATTGGTCCCTGGGATGAGGAAGTTGTCCTATGATGAGATACTGCGTAAATTGGGCTTAAATTCTCTGGAGTTTAGAAGAATGAGAGGTGATCTCATTGAAACATAGAAAATTCTGAAGGATAGATGCTGAGGGATTGTTTCTGTTGGTTTAGGGGAGTCTCACAGTAAAAGGGACTGATTGTTTAAGATTGAAATGAGGAATTTCTTCATTCGCAGGGTCGTGAATTTCTTGTGTCTCCTTCTTCTTTACTCTGTTCCTTTGTCTCCATCTCTCCCTCTCTCTGTCTCTCTTTCTGTCTGTTTCTCTGCCTGTTTCCCTCTGTCCCTCTCTTTTCCTCCCTCTCTTTTTCTCTCTCTCTTGCTGTCTCCATCTCTCTCTCCTCCTTGATACCTCAGGATTAATCTGATGAGCGGATACATTAAGTGGGGAGCTGTGCCTGGCATGAGTACACGTCCGAGATGCCAGCTCCATCATTGGTGTGTCAGCTCTCTAACCGGTAAGCACAGTGCCCCCACTGGCAGTGTGGGATTTACCTCAGTCCTTACTTCCCCCTCACCGACTCCAGACACCTCTCATCTACATCAATTGCAAAATTCTTTCCAATAAACATAGAATCCCGGAGAGAGGCCATTTGGCCCATTGTGCCCGTGCCAGCTCTTTGGCAGAGCTATTCAATTAACCCCACGGCCTCCTCCCCTTTCTCCATAGCGCCCTATGTATGAGAGCTCCAAGCAATAACTAGGCTAACGTTTCCCCCCTTTTCTTCTCGTCTCAGTCTCCTCGATGGTGACCCGCGAATATGAGGAGCTCAAGCAACATCTGGAGCTGGAACAAGACCTCCGTCATGTGGCTGAGAACTACGCACATCAGGTAAAGGAACCGTGAGGGCAGGGTGCTGGGGCCCAGACACTCCCCACCCAATTGCTGCATATAGGCTTCCGTGGTTGCCACCTATACACATCTGTATCAGAAATTCCAGCTGTGTGGTATGGCCATGGGGTCATGGAGCTTATAGGAAAAGTTACTACACTGATTGAGGGAGCGCAATTGGGTCATATGAATAGTCCAGAGTATGCAAGTTCAAATCCCGCCAGGGCCATTTGAGAATTTGCCCTCCGTTTCCAAATCTAGAACAACAAAAGTTCATGTCAGGACAAAGTATCCATGGATACTGTCAGGTTGTCGCTGAGGGAGTGGGAGGAGGGGGAGGAGGGGAGGAGGGGGAAGCGAGCAGTGCCCATCACTGAGCCTGTGGTTTTAATGTCGAGCCTAACAGAACTGAACTTGCTGCTGGCGGCCTCCAGGAGCCGCTGATTAGGCCGCATTTAGACCTGGTTTTCCTGAACTCCTGCAGGCCAACTGTGTCCAGCTCAAAGCAACATTGCAGAGGTGGGCATGGGTTTGGGGCGGGGTGTGGTAGGGAGGTTAGAGGGGGTAGGGGGCCTCAAACAGGCATTAGGTCCCTGAGGGAGCAAAGATTAGTTGAGTCGCCATTTTGCTAAACTAAATATCACAGGAGTTGAACTCACGCAGTTCCTCATCACTCATTCCATAAAGAGCGATGCTCCTCCTGATTTCACAGTAATTCTGACCAGGGCACGTCCACATTTTTAAAAAATTCATTCACGGGATGTGGTCTTCGTTGGCTGGGCCAGCATTTATTGCCCATCCCTAGTTGCCCTTGAGAAGGTGGTGGTGAGCTGCCTTCTTGAACCGCTGCAGTCCATGTGGTGTAGGTACACCCACAGTGCTGTTAGGGAGGGAGTTCCAGGATTTTGACCCAGTGACATTGAAGGAACGGTGATATATTTCCAAGGCAGGATGGTGAGTGGCTTGGAGGGGAACTTCCAGGCACTGCCCTTGTCCTTCTAGATGGCAGTGGTCGTGGGTTTGGAAGGTGCTGTCTAAGGAGTCTTGGTGAATTCCTGTAGTGCATCTTGTAGATGGTACACACTGCTACTACTGTGCATCAGTGGCGGAGGGAGTGAATGTTTGTGGATGGGGTGCCAATCAAGCGGGCTGCTTTGCCCTGGACGGTGTCGAGCTTCTTGAGTGTTGTGGGAGCTGCACTCATCCAGGCAAGTGGGGAGTATTCCATCACACTCCTGACTTGTGCCTTGTAGATGGTGGACAGGCTTTGGGGAGTCAGGAGGTGAGTTACTCATCACAGGATTCCCAGCCTCTGACCTGCTCTTGTAGCCACAGTATTTATATGGCCAGTCCAGTTCAGTTTCTGGTCAATGGTAATCCCCAGGATGTTGATAGTGGGGGATTCAGTGATGGTAATGCCATTGAACATCAAAGGGCGATGGTTGGATTCTCTCTTGTTGAAGGTGTTCAATGCCTGGCACTTTTGTTGTGCGAATGTTACTTGACACCTGTAAGCCCAAGCCTGGATATTGTCCAGGTCTTGCTGCATTTGGACATGGACTGCTTCAGTATCTGAGGAGTCGTGAATGGTGCTGAATATTATACAATCATCAGCGAACATCCCCACTTCTGACCTTATGATGGAAGGAAGGTCATTGATGAAGCAGCTGAAGATGGTTGGGCCGAGGACACTACCCTGAGGAACTCCTGCAGTGAAGTCCTGGAGCTGAGATGACTGACCTCCAACAACCACAACCATCTTCCTTTGTGCTAGGTATGACTCCAACCAGCGGAGTGTTTTCCCCCTGATTCCCATTGACTCCAGTTTTGCTAGGGCTCCTTGATGCCACACTTGGTCAAATGCTGCCTTGATGTCAAGGGCAGTCACTCTCACCTCACCTCGGGAGCTCAGCTCTTTTGTCCATGTTTGAACCAAGGCTGTAATGAGGTCAGAAGCTGAGTGGCCCTGGCAGAACTCAAACTGGGCATCAGTGAGCAGATTATTGCTAAGCAAGTGCTGTTTGATAGCAATGTTGATGACCCCTTCCATTACTTAACTGATGATGGAGAGTAGACTGATGGGGCGGTAATTGGCCGCATTGAATTTGTCCTGCTTTTTGTGTACTGGATATACCTGGGCAATTTTCCACATAGCCGGGTAGATGCCAGTGTTGTAGCTGTACTGGAACAGCTTGGCTAGGGGCGTGGCAAGTTCTGGAGAACAAGTCTTCAGTACTATTGCCGGAATATTGTCAGTGCCCATAGCCTTTGCAGTATCCAGTGCCTTCAGCTGTTTCTTGATATCATGTGGAGTGAATAGAATTGGCTGAAGACTAGCATCTGTGACGCTGGGGACCTCCAGAGGAGGCTGAGATGGATCATCCACTCGGCACTTCTGGCTGAAGATTGTAGCAAATGCTTCAGCCTTATTTTTTACACTGATGTGCTGGGCTCCTCCATCATTGAGGATGGGGATATTTGTGGAGCCTCCTCCAGTGAGTTGTTTAATTGTTCACCACCCCATTCACGACTGGATGTGACAGCAGTAAGTGCTGACCCAGTCAGTGATGCTCACATCCCATGAATAAATTTTTTAAAAATTCAGGCAGCAAAGCGGCAATGTGGAAAAACTACCTGTCTGAGCAGTTCCATTAATACCCGGGGAGCCAGAGACAAGGAGCTCAATGTGAGAATAGGTAAAACATCATCATTTCAACCAACTGTAAAAAGGATTTGATACAGTAAAACGTTTTCCACGAAAACAAAGCCTCAGGTTTTACTGTGCACATGTGCGCTCCACTCTCCTTTACCCGGAGATACCCGGAGTCTGGAAACCTATAAGAAAGGGAACTCAATGCCTTTGATGCCAGGTATCTTTGAAGGACTCTGGGCACACACTGGAGGGGCTTTGTACCTAACACTGCTCAGAACAGCCTCCAGCTTCATTCACCATTTGCAAAGGATGGCTAAAGTTGGCTTGGCTACGCCACCCGACTTCGGTCACCGGGGCCTGGCCATCAGGGCATGCAGTGGGATCCCACTGGATGTAGTAGAAGAGAATAATCCAAGGTGAACCGGCTCCAGACTGTCAGTAAAGAGCACTGGAGTCTTAAGACGCGAGAGCTACTAACTTTCAGTCACAAAGGTACAACCCAGGACAATGACCAATCAGACCAACCCGTTCCTGTTGTGTCATCATTCCTTTTCAATTCGGCCTTAAAGCTGGGCAGATTTCCCTGAGCCTTGTGTGAGTAACAGAATGTTCACTTGCTTCTCTGGGGAAATGGGACAGATAGATCAGGGAATCCCACTGGAACGTGTTCACTGCAGTTCTGCCAGGTAATTGTAGAGTTTGTGCATCTTTCTAGCATTACAGAGAACTTGCAGCACAGAAAGAGACCATTCAGCCCAGCCAGAGACCATTCAGCCCAGCCAGACTAGTGTTTATACTCCACATGAGACTCCTTTACATGGGGTGTCGGACATTTCCGTGTGTGTGGAGGCAGAGTCAGGACAGGAGAGCAGAATGTCCAGGACCTTTTAATCTAACGAAGGGAGTAATTATTTTAAAGAGAGGTCACTTCCTCTATCTTCTTGAATATAGATGCGTGTGCAAAAGCAGGAAGCAAACCGGCAAAGTATGATCCTCCTGGAGAATGTGACCCCAAGCACGCAGCTTCTCAAAGCCATGGAGGAAGTGGCCAATGCAACAAAGATCTTGGAGGAAGAAAGAATCCAACATGAACAAGAGGTAAAGAGAGACGGGGATGGAAAGGCTGCCCTCCCATTCACTGCCCCCTCACCATGCAGCAACACATGGGGGCCAAAGGCAGAGA